>NC_089270.1:24241311-24546920 GCF_963930625.1 Muntiacus reevesi
CCTTCTCCAGAGGATCTTCCCAACCCGAATCCAGGTCTCCCGCATTGCAGGCAGATTCTTTACCAGCTGAGTTACAAGTGAAGCCCACGAATGCCCTATCCCCGCTAATAGACAAATCGGCACATGTATCTATAGCTCACAGCATCCTTTTTCCTTTCCAAAGATGCTGGTCCCCAGACCCTGCCCTGTCAATGGTCTGATGGTGAAGCAGAAAGTAAAAGAAACAAAAAGATACTAATATATCATGACATGGAGTATTGGCTAGCTATTGCTGCATAAAAAATTACCCAAAATGTAGTGACTTAAAACAATAAACACTGATTATCTCACAGTCTCTGCAGCTCAGGAAGTCAGAAGCAGCCTATCTGGGTGGTTTTGCCTCAGGGTCTCTTATGACATTACAGTCATGGTGCTGTTGGTTGGGGCTGCAGTCATCTGAAGCCTTGGCAAGGGCAAAAAGGCTGCTCCCAAGGCAGCTCACTCAGATGCCTGGCAAGTTGGCACTGGTTGTTGGTGAAATGATGCAGTTCTTTCCCACGTAGATGTCGCCATAGGGCTGACTGAATATCCTTGTAACATGGTAGCTGACTTTCCCCAAATAAGTATCCAAAACAGAGAAATGAGCCAAGTGGAAGTTACGAGGTAGACAGTTAGGAAAGTCACACACACACACTCTGCAACATCCCATTTGTTATCAAGTTATCTCTATTCAATATAGGGGGTGACCACACAGGGGTTACCAAGAGGCAAGAATTGTAGGGACTATCTTGGTGGCTGATGTAGCTGTAATTGTCTCCATTTCACAGATGAGAAAACTGATGCTGGTAGGGTCTATAGATATGTCAAAGTCACACATTTCATAAGAATTTGGTAGACACTGATGGGAAGCCAAGGCAGGCTGACTTTCAAGCCCAAGCACTGGTTTCTTTTTTTCTTTCCAAGCACTGGTTTCTATGTCATCCTGCCCCTGACATACAACCCCAGAACGACTTCACATTGCTTTGTCACCATTAAATTAGTGTTTAATTGTTTTGTAATTTTTCAGTTTTCTTATAAGGCTATACATATGGTAGACCTTAAGTGAACAGGTACTTACATATACATCCAATAAAGTAACTTTTAAAAGTAAAAGGATTAACACCCTTATTACAAAGTTTCGGCATGGCTATTATGCATGCCCAATTGATATTCTAGTTTCAGTAGCAAATTATATTAATAATTGTTATCATTATTAAGGGAACTGGAAGAGTGATTGGACAAGAATTAGGCTGACCCTCATGGAGAGGACTGAGGAGGAAAAAGAAGCTAAGTCCATCAATTCTTTTTAGGGTTAATCCAAAACTGAGTCTGATCACCTCTGTTTTTCTCTGATCACCTTTGTTTTTCTCTGATCCTTATTATCATCAGCCTTGCCTATCAGATAAAACAGATTAACCAGAATGTGACTGAATTTAAATGTGTAACCAATTCTTCTCTGGTTCTATGCAATGACAAAGTTTATATTTGTGTTTCGATTGAAAACATTTTTTTTAACTTTTAATTTTTGTTTAGATAAATTACATATGTGTATACATACAATTTATTTATAAGAATCTTTAATAATCTAACCTCTCAGAGAAAAGCACATTAATACGCTGTTATGTTTTCTCCTAAAACAGTGAATTTTTTAAAAAATTGAAGTATAGTTGATTTACAATGTTATGCCAGTCTTTGCCATGCAGCAGAGCAACTCATTGCTTGCCAACAAAGATCCATCTAGTCAAAGCTATGATTTTTCCAGTAGTCACATATGGATGTGAGAGCTGGACTATAAAGAAAGCTGAGCACCAAAGAATTGATGCTTTTGAACTGTGTTGTTGGAGAAGACTCTTGAGAGTCCCTTGGACTGCAAGAGATCCAACTAGTCCATCCTAAAGGAAATCAGTCCTGAATATTCATTGGAAGGACTGATGCTGAAGCCGAAACTCCAATACTTTGGCCATCTGATGCAAAGAACTGACTCATTGGAAAAGACCCTGATGCTGGGAAAGATTAAAGGTGGGAGGAGAAGGGGACGACAGAGGATGAGAGGGTTGGATGGCATCACCCACTCAATGTACGTGAGTTTGAGTAAGCTCCAGGAGTTGGTGATGGACAGGGAAGCCTGGAGTGCTGCAGTCCATGGGGTTGCAAAGAGTCAGACACGACTGAGTGACTGAACTGACTTGATTGAAAGCGACTCAGTTATACACATACAGACATTCTTTTTTTGTACTCTTTCCATTATGGTTTATCACAGGATATGGAATATAGTTCCTTATGCTATACACTAGGACCTTGTTGTTTATCCTTCTGTATGAAATAGTTTGTGTCTACCAACACCAAACTCCCAGTACATCCCTCTCCCTCCCCCTCCCCTTGGTGACAGCAAGTCTGTTCTCTATGTCTAAGAGTCTGTTTCTGTTTTGCAAATAGGTTCATTGTGCCATATTTTAGATTCCACATATAAGTGGTATCATGTATTTGTCTTTCTCTTTCTGACTTACTTCATTTATTATGATAATCTCTAGTTGCATCAAAACAGTGAATATCTTCATATAAAAAAGATGATGCTAAAAATAGTACTTTATCTTTTTTTTTCTACTTAACATTTTTATATTGTTGAAGATCCAAGAACATTACTTTTTTAATAGTCCCTTGATTATTTCTGATTGCAGAGGTACTATGACCTCTGCAAAAAATTTGGAAATTTCTGAAAAATACAAAAACAAGGATCACTCACAATCCTACCATTCCGATAGCCATTGTCAGTATTTCTGTATATTCACTTCTAGATTTTTTTCTACAAATATTTACATATATAGATAAATATAGTGCTAAGCCATGTCCAACTCTTGCGATCCCATGAACTGTAGCCTGCCAAGCTTCTCTCCAGGCAAGAATACTGGAGTGGGTTGCCATTTTATATAGATAAATATATATTTGTAAAAACAAAAGGGGTATTTTGTTTTATAGTCACCTTTTCACTTAAAAGTATATCAGAACAGCTTTCCACATGAATGCATACAAGCCTTCATTACATTTTGACGAGCACAACTACCCATTGATATCTAGATTATACCTATATTTCATTTTTATAAATAAGCCTGTGGTCAAAAATCTAGCACATAGATCTTTCACTACTCCTTTAGTTATTTCCTTAGAATATATTCCAAGTAGTGATGCTGATGAATTTTGCAGGGACTTGGGAAAACCCCTCATCTTTAGCCACCTCCCTCTGCCTTCAGTGCTTTGAAATAACTCCCGCTACATTTCAGGAGTGGTGTAGAAATATCCCTGGTGCTTCTGGGCTTTGCAAGACCCTGTGCTCCAGAGGAAGCCCGAGGGCAGGGAAGGAAACAGAGGCAGGCAGAAGTGGGCAGCTGACTGGTGTGAGCATTGCCCCTCCAGCTGCGCTGAGCTGAAGGGCTCTGGAGCATGGCCTCAGCAGTGTCTGCTGTAGTGCTGCAAGCCTGGTTTCATGTTATGTTTTTGTTTTTAAGTTTTTGGCTACTTCCCTTGGCATGTGAGACCTAAGTTACCTGATCAGGGATCGAATTCCCATCCCCTGCATTGAAAGGTGGGGTCTTAACCACTGGACTGCCAGGGAAGTCCCTAACCTGGTTTTAAAGTGAAATAAACTGGAATTCAGGAAGGTTACCTGCCCAAAGTTACATTGCAAGTGAGCAGCAGAACTGGGGATCCATTCAGTGTGACTACAATCCCATACTTGTTGCTCTTGCTGAATCACCTTCATGTTGTAGGTACACTCTGGAGATTTTGGAGTTAATCCCAGAAATTTGGAGCTAAGAAATACATTATACATTTTTGAGTCCATTGCCCAGGATGAGAACTCAGGAGTCAGGAAGGCTTATTAGCCTCTAAGTCTGAGATTATAGAGCTGGATGGTTTCAGAGTAGGATCAACTCCAGACTGCCATTCACTCCTCCTTCCACAACAGTGCACAGCCCTGCTCTGTAAATATATTTAACTCATTAAGAAAATTAAAAGATACATATCTACTTTTATTTCAAATCTAATATACATTTGAAAGTTAAAATTACCAAATGGCCTCATTTCTTCTAAGTAGTATCAAGAGCCCTGTGTCTAATGGAACCTTAAAAATTATTCCACATTTGATTATTCCTCTTCTTGCCGCCTCATACTTTCTCCTAGGAAGTCATTTCCCAAATAAAAGTGTTATGGCTGAAATTAAATTAGCAATTAAAAATAAATGAACAACTTGTTATCGTCTCTAGGAGCCACTTTGTACGAACTAAAGTGTTATTCATTTAGCAAACTAAAAATCGCCTGCATAATTTTATGCACGTTCACCATTTCCTCAGGTGCTATGAACAAGGACTTCTGTAGTTTTAAAATATGAGGAAAGTAATCTAAGATGTTTTCTCTAGTGCAAAAGCAATCTATAAAGACCCATCATAAGACTGTAATGGCAGTCGTTTAAAATGGGGGGAAAAATGTCATTAGACCATCTTTATCATTTGATGAACTAATTGAAAGGAACACAGTGGGATTTCCCTGGTGGTCCAGTGGTTAAGAGTCCACTTGCCAACGCAGGGGACACGAGTTCAATCCCTGGTCTGGGAAGATTGCATGCCATGGAGCAACGAAGCCCATGTGCCAGAACTACTGGGCCCGTGTGCCCTGGAGCTCATGCTCCACAACAAAAGAAGCCACCGCAAAGAGAGGCCTGCGTACTGCAACCAGAGAGTAGCCCCTGCTCATCACAACGAGAGAAAGCCTGCAGGCAGCACTGAAGACCCAGTGCAGCCAAAAATTAACTATTTTTTTAAAAAAGGAAGCACAGTAATTCTTATCTAAAGTTACACTATAATTAGACACATTGCTTGTATCTAGGGGAAAACAAATCTTTTATTAAAATTTTAGCTTGAAAATTAATGCCATATGTGGGGATTCTGATTTAACATGAAGTCACACAATACGATTCCCCATAAGGAATCCACACACACTGACTAGTTATTTTCTTTATTATTTTTGCAGTTTTTAAAAATCCTCATATTATTTTTATTCATTTTATAAGTATTTAGTCTATGCTCTGCAACATGAATTGTTTTGAGGTTTCCTCCTTCTTTTCCCTGACCCAGTGCCACAAAGAGCAGGATGTAACATCCTTCATTCTTTTTTTTTTTTTTTTGCATTTTTTTTCATTTATTTTTATTAGTTGGAGGCTGATTACTTTACAATATTGTAGTGGTTTTTGTCATACACTGACATGAATTAGCCATGGATTTACATGTATTCCCCATCCTGATCCCCCCTCCCACCTCCCTCTCTACCCTATCCCTCTGGGTCTTCCCAGTGCACCAGGCCCGAGCACTTGTCTCATGCATCCAACCTGGGCTGGTGATCTGTTTCACCCTTGATAGTATACTTGTTTCAATGCTGTTCTCTCAGAACATCCCACCCTCGCCTTCTCCCACAGAGTCCAAAAGAAAGACACGTGCACCCCAATGTTCATCACAGCACTGTTTATAATAGCCAGGGCATGGAAGCAACCTAGATGCCCATCAGCAGACGAATGGATAAGGAAGCTGTGGTACATATACACTATGGAATATTACTCAGCCATTAAAAATAATTCATTTGAATCAGTTCTAATGAGATGGATGAAATTGGAGCCCATTATACAGAGTGAAGTAAGCCAGAAAGATAAAGACCATTACAGCATACTAACACATATATATGGAATTTAGAAAGATGGTAATGATAACCCTATATGCAAAACAGAAAAAGAGACACAGATGTGCAGAACGTCCTTCATTCTTACCTTATTGGAGTGATGTCATTTTTCCATAGTGGACTTTTTCCTGTCCCTGTATGCATGTGCGCTCAGTCACTTCACTCGTGTCCGACTCTTTGTGACCCTATGGACTGTAGCCTGCCAGGCTCTTCTGTCCATGGGATTCTCCAGGCAAGACTATTGGAATGGGTTGCCATTTCCTCCTCCAGGGGATCTTCCCGACCCAGGAATTGAACCCATGTCTCTTATGTCATCTCTCTTATGTCATCTCTCTTATCCCTATGGCAGGCAGGTTCTTTACCACTAGCACCATCGGGGATGCCCCTGTACAGTCTTGAGTATTTCTACCATCTTATATGTGAATTTCCAGGAATGTCCTTCTTCCTATGTAGGAGAAGAGGGAACAAAACAAGAAGACGCAACAGGAGAGGATTCTTTTTTCAAAAGAATCAGTGTAGTAAAAATATTTAAAGAAATATAATATGTTACATTCATACATATTTGGAGAGCAGCAGCATCTTTGTTTCAAGACCCAGGGAGATTTTTCCCCTGATGGAAATATGTAATACATAATCATATGGCTAAAAGAGAGCCTCTAATTTCTTCTTTTCACCTTCAGACAGACATATCCCTAAGTCATTTTGGAGAGACAGGCTTCATTATCTGTGAAAAGGTTGGTAAGAAGAGAAAGTGTCTTTTGAAAAGTACACTTAGTAAACATTTGTATTGGAAAGTACAATTCAACTCTAAAAATGTTAACAGTTTTATCTCTCACTTTGAGAAGTGCCTCAAAGTAACACAGTTGCTACTTTCTGTCTGTAGTCAAGATTCTGTACTAAGTACTGTTCTGCAGTGTTCTCAGACTTCATAGATAATGTCCCGTTCAACAAATGCTACCTTCCCCAGAGCTGTCCAGCAAATCTTCAACACCAAATGCATGTCCAACAATTCCATTCAAATCTGACTCTACACAGACACCACAGATTAAGGGCTCAGTCCCCAAAGACTGCCCCCACTTCAGACTCCAGCTATAAATTCAGGGGGTCATCTGCACTTACGGGCCAGCTCAACTACTAATTTGGGTGCTTCTATGACCCCTCTGCAAGTTTGACAATTGGATCAAGTGACTCATAGCTTAACTTAAGTTTCATAACTTAGGAAAGCACTATACTTAGAATTATTATTTTATTATAAAGGATACAACTCAGAAATAGCCAAATGGAAGAGACACATAAGGCAAGGTCTGGGATGAAGGAAGCCTGAGAAACTTGTGCCAGGCTCTTGGTACATTGATATACTCACCAATCAGGAAACTCTCTGAATCTCCTTAGAGTTTCTATCAAGGTTTTATTACAGAGGCATTATTGATTAAATCATTGGTCATGTGGTTGGACTCAATCTCCCCATACCATTAGCAGTCACTCCTCATTCTCTGCTCCCCCCAACCACCAGTAATCTACTTTCTGTCTCTACGGATTTGCCCACACTGCCCATGACATATAAATGGAACCATACAGTACCTGGCTGTGATTGGCTTCTTTCACTTAGCACAATACTCTCAACGTTCATCCAACTTGTAGCACATTATCAGTAATCCATTCCTTTTTATTGCCAAATAATATTCCATTGTATAGATATACCACATTTTATTTATCCATTGATCAGTTGATGGATGTAGGCTGTTTCTACTTTTTGACTACTGTGAATAATGCTGCTATGAACTTTCACATATAAGCTTTTATGTGAAAAGTGTTTTCATTTCTCTTGGATATATATCCAGGAATAGAGTTGCTGTGTCATATGGTATTTCCATATTCAGTCTTTTGAAGAGATACGAGATTGTAACAGGAGCACCATTTTACATCCCCACCAGTGGTGTACGAAGGACACTAGATCTTGTATCTCCCTCCACCCAGGAAGAAATTAAAACTCTTGCCCTAGGTCCAATTTTTTAAAACCTGGGAAGAGATTTTATTTGGCCTGGCCTGGGTCAGATGCTGACCTGTTTTCTCATCTCTGTTGTTAGAAAAGGGTCATGTAAAACTATGGTTATCCAGCTTATGGCCATGGAAAGGAGTGTTTCCCTGGAAAGGGGTATACTGCTATATAGAAGGCCTGCACAAGGACTTCCCCGGTGGTCCAGTGACTAAGACTCTCTGCTCCCAATGCAGGGGGCCCACATTCAATCCCTGGTCAGAGAACTAGATCCCACATGCTGCAATTAAGACCCAGCACAAACAAATAAATAAATACTTTTTCTTTTTTAATGCCTGCACAGAAACCTAAGATGTAAAAATAGCACTATCCTGTGGCTGCTATCCAAAAGTCTACAAGCAATAAACGCTGGAGAGGGTGTGGAGAAAAGGGAACCCTCTTACACTGTAGGTGGGAATGCAAACTAGTACAGCCACTATGGAGAACAGTGTGGAGATTTCTGAAAAAACTGGAAATAGAACTGCCATATGACCCAGCAATCCCACTTCTGGGCACACACACTGAGGAAACCAGATCTGAAAGAGACACGTGCACCCCAATGTTCATCGCAGCACTGTTTATAATAGCCAGGACATGGAAGCAACCTAGATGCCCATCATCAGACGAATGGATAAGGAAGCTGTGGTACATATACACCATGGAATATTACTCAGCCGTTAAAAAGAATTCATTTGAATCAGTCCTAATGAAATGGATGAAACTGGAGCCCATTATACAGAGTGAAGTAAGCCAGAAAGATAAAGGCCATTACAGTATACTAACACGTATATATGGAACTTAGAAAGATGGTAATGATAACCCTATATGCAAAACAGAAAAAGAGACACAGATGTACAGAACAGACTTTTGGACTCTGGGGGAGAAGGCGAGGGTGGGATGTTTCAAGAGAACAGCATCGAAACATGTATATTATCTAGGGTGAAACAGATCACCAGCCCAGGCTGGATGCATGAGACAAGTGCTCGGGCCTGGTGCACTGGGAAGACCCAGAGGGATCGGGTAGAGAGGGAGGTGGGAGAGGGGATCAGGATGGGGAATACATGTAAATCCATGGCTGATTCATGTCAGTGTATGACAAAAACCACTACAATATTGTAAAGTAATTAGCCTCCAACTAATAAAAATAAATGAAAAAACTAAATAAATAAAAATAGTGCTATCCTGTAAGGGGAACTCTTACTGTGTGGGAGCATTGGGTTGATACAATGACTGGGAGGATGCCTCTGACATTTCGGTGGCATCTGGGGCCTGGAAGCATAAATCCCCTGAAACACACAGAATAGCCTCACTCAATAAAGAGTTGTCCTGCCCAAAGGCCAATAATGTTCCAATTGATCACCTCAGTTCTGTAATAACAAACTTGTCCTTTTCTTAGTTGGGACCATGCCTACTCAAAATAAAATTTTATTTGCCAGCCTGCCTTTGTAACTAGATGTGGCCACGTGATCAAGCTCTGGTCAATGACATGGAAATGGAAGTGATGTGTGTGGCAGACAAGAAGAGTCCTTACAAAAAAGAATTATGCCCTCTCTTTGCCACTCTTCCTTCCTGCAAGCTGGGATGCAGATATGATGGCTGGTACTGGAACAGCCATCAGACTATGGAATGGAAATCCCATTTTAAGAAACTGTGGAACAAGATGAGAAGAAAAGGATGATCAGAGATTGTCATACACACTCTGGGCTGAGTGCGGTTATATGGGAAGAAATATACTTCTATCTTAATAAGTCACTGTTTTCTGTCATTCTTAGCTGAACCAAAGCTTACCTAATAGAACTGTGTTCTACATGCCAGGCACTTTCTCCGTGTACCAAGTACCATTCTGTGAAAACACTTTACAGAATTAACTTAATGTCTCCTCATGTCAAACCAATGAGATAAGCACTTCAACCTACAAGCCACATTTTGAGATGGAAAAACTGAGGCTCAGAAAAATTAAACCTTGCCCAAGTTCATCATACATTTTACATGGAAGACACAACCTCCAGAGCCCATGTCTGAAACTATCTCACTGAGAAACCAACAAATGAATGATTCTCAGAATACACTGATGATGATAAAACACAAATAACAGCAATATATAATTAATAAGCAGGAGAAACTATAATCAGAACCTCAGCTATCTCAATATAAGAGTAACCATGCATGATAAGAAATAGGCCTTTTGAATTTGGGGGGAAATCCAACTATCTGCAAGTGTGCATTTGCCAAGCATTTTTGTGACTGCCAGACTTTTGAGTAGAATGCTAAATTAGAATCTTTAGCACTCTTTCAATATGTGACAATTGCAGTTTATAAATATCAAATTTTAATAAGTCATTTAGTAGATTACTAAGCAGCCGTTAGTTGTATGTGAAAATGAAAATCTGTGGAATTACACATCCCTCACGTATAATGAATGAAGATTGTGCATTTGTTAAATTTACAGTCTGTCAAGAGGATCTACATACCATACCTTGAGAATCATTCTTATAAAATGCTGTATGTGAAATTAAGCCTCTTGCTTGAAATTTGTAGCACTCTATTTCTTTATATCTCATAACTGTCTCATATATTTCTATATCTCTCAGATCAGTTTGAAATTTAGGACACGGAATTTTGTGAGAGGATTAAATTCAGTTAACACTTGCAATACCCCCTACTTGCAGCTGTGGGACACTGGGGATAAAATGATGAGTGAGAATGATCCTTACTGTCTAGAAACTCACAATCTGGTAGGGGAGACACAAGACAAGTGGAACCAAGGGAGGTGGACCCTGAAAGTATGCTCTAAAAGGAGAGAGGGAAAAGTGATTATCTGTGCCTTTCGATATTGGGGAAGGCTTGAATAATCCTTAGAATTCTGCCAAATGGAGAAGAGAGAAAACACATGGAGAAAAAAAGTTTAAAAACAAAAAAAGCACAAAGCTGTAGGAGAAATGGAACAGGATTAGGGAGTGACAAGTAACTCAGGACAATTTATTTATTTAAAGTTATATGCACGTACAACCATACTAATGACACTGTAAAGAAAAGAAAGAAAGTGAAGTCACTCAGTCATGTACAACTCTTTGAGACCCCATGGACTATAGTCTGCCAGGCTTTTCCATCCATGGGATTTTCCAGGCAAGAATACTAGAGTGGGTTGCCATTTCCTTCTCCAGGGGATCTTCCCAACCCAGGGATTGAACCCAAGTCTCGTGCATTGCAGGCAGACTCTTTACCATCTGAGCCCAGCAGGGAACATGTAAAAACAAATGTGAATAGAACTTCTAAGGAAAAAATAAACAATTATGAAGATACTGCTAATTACAAACATGGGCTTCTTAGGTGGCTCAAGCGGTAAAGAATCTGCCTGTCAATGCAGGAGACGCAAGAGACAAGCATTTGATCCCTGGGTCAGGAAGATACCCTGGAGTAGGCACTGGCAACTCACTCCAATATTCTTGCCAGGAAAATTCCATGGACAGAGGAGCCTGTCAGGCTGCAGTCCATGGGATTGCAAAGAGTTGAACATGACTGAGCACCCACACAATCATGAACATGGTAAAATTAAGTAGTCTAAAAAGAGTGAGAACTAAAAGCTCATTAATTTGTTTTCTAACTTTGCAATGTTTAACAATAAGAAACTGAGTGATTTATTTGTACTTCTCTGGGTGCTTTGTTTTTTCCAGGAGAGAGAGATACTAGGAAAGGTTGTGAGAACTAGTAAAAGCATGATACTCTACTTGGGAATTTTTATGAGCCATTCCTTCCATAAACACAAAAATTAGAGTCACATCAGATTCTATTTATCCTTTGCACACCCACACACATAAAAAGATATGGCTAATCATAATGGTATTATCAACTAAAACTTCAAACTCCAATATATGCTTAAGCAGGAGCCTGTCATTAAAGATGGAGACTGTAAATCTCTATTTCAAAGGTTCTTTACCATAATTTAAATTTTGAGGGCCAATTTTTGTCATATGTGGTTAGGAGTTTATTGTCTTAAGTCTAACATTGCTGAAGGCTCACATTAGATGTAGCCCCAGTCCCTTGGGCTTACTGTATTATTTTCTTGGCTTAAAGTTTAGTATTGTCTTTAATTCATAGTTTCTTTGTGAGAATTACTATTATTTTTACTTATTTGGCTGCACTGGATCTTAGTTGTGGCTTGCAGGCTCTTTAGTTGTGGTAAGCAGGATCTAGTTTCCCGCCCGACCAAAGATCAAATCCAGGCCCCCTGCACTGAGATTGTGGTGTCTTAGCCACTGGACCACCAGAGAAGGCCCAGTGAGAATTATTTAAAATTATTTTCCTTCTTGGTTAAGATTAATTTGAAACTGGATAAATATCATCTGTAAGGCTACTCCAGAGGCATGAAAATAGCAATAAAGCAACAGTATAACCTGAAAGCAAACAGCAAGGATGCCACTCTCTGCATCTTCCAGTTGTAGAATGTTCCTTAGGGTACTTCCCTTACTGCCCATGACATGAGGTCAGCCAAGCGAAAACAGCTGTGTCCTTCTGTAGCTTGTGGGGCATCTCCCTCACCAGTACATGAATGCAATGAGCACAGTACCAGACACACAGTAGACATTCAAAACACACGAAAGCAAAAGGGAAAAAAAGAGTAGATCTTTGTAGTCAGGTCTTGAAGATCTTGATCTCAGAAGCAATTAAGAACCACTGCAGAGTTGTTTTGGAGCTTTGTTTATTTATTTATCATTTTAGCAAGGAAGTGAATGATCAGATCTGGTTTTTAGGCTTATAAAGTGAGCAGCAGGGTGGAGAATGGGCTGGCTTTGGAGAGAGAAGAGTAGAGGCCAGGAGACTGGTAAGGAGGCTAATGCAATGGTTCAGGTGAAAGATACAAGAACCTGAACTCTGGCAGGGGCCAAGGGAATGGATATGAGATAAAGTTCAGGAGATGGAGTTGACAGCACTTGATGACTAATTGGAATAGAGTCAGGGGATGAGGAAAGTGTTTGGGATTAATTCAGATTGTCTAGTTTGGATGCTTGTGAGCTCAATAACACAGGAGGAGTGAGTTTGGGGGAAGGATGATGACGGCTGGTCTGGACATGCTGAATTTGAGCCTGGAGAGACCCAGCAAGAAGCAGGCAGTGAGAGACGAGAGTTTAGGAGGAAAGCCCAGGGGAGCTGGTGATTTGGAGGTGATAATTAAAATAACATTTGATAAGATTTTTCCCAAGAGGAGGATATATTTGAAAGAGGGATCCATCCTATCACTTCTTAGCTTTAAAATTGTTGGCCACCTGTGATCTAAAAGATGAAATCCAAATGTCTTTTTTTTTTTTTTTTTGGCCCCCTGCATGGCTTGTGGGATCTTTAATTGCCTGACCAGGGACTGAACCAGGCTACAGCAATGAAAGTGTCGAGTCCTAACCACTGAAGGGCCAGGGAATTTCCCAACTCCAAATGTCTCAATCTGATAGTCAAAACCCTGCCCAGTCTAGTACCAGTGCATCTCTTGCTCAGTCATTTGTCCAACCCACCAACCTTCATAGAGAGCCTGGATATACCATGGTATATGCTAGGGACAGAGAGATAATAAGTCTTGGTTGTTGCCTTGGCAGGAGGCAGGGGTCTACTGGGGAAGAGAGACACTAAAACAGACCATTAGGCACTTAGTTGCTCAGTGTGTCCAACTCTTTATAACCCCATGGACTGTAGCCTGCCAGGCTCCGCTGTGCATGGAATTCTCCAGGCAAGAATACTGGAGTGGGTTGCTATTCCCTTCTCCAGGGGACCTTCCCAATCCAGGGACTGAACCCAGGACCCCCACACTGCAGGCAGATTCTTTACCGTCTGAGCCAGACCAGGGAAGCCCAAAACAGACCATTAGCTTTCAGTAAAATCAGGATAGGAATAGGGATGATCTCATAGGGGTGTGGCAAGAGTTAAGTGAGTTGATACACATAAAACCCTTAAAATGGTGCTAAATATACAATAACAATTATTATTATAGGAGAGGCATATACTAGGGCTGGTGGTATGGCCCCCTTGACTGTGCAACCACTGTGCCGAATCTTGAGGGGAATTTAAGCTAACCAGGATAACAAAGACCTTCCTGAACATCCTCCTGTTCCCTTGTGTAGTGGGTTGAATAGTGGCTGCCCAAAATATATGTCCAAATCTCTGGGGCCTGTGACTGTCACTTTATTTGTAAAAAGGTAAGGATTTGCAAATGTAAGTAAATTCAGGTTCTTATGATCAGATCATCCTGGATTATCTGAGTGGGCCCTAAATCCTAAATCCAAATCTTGTAAGAGACGGAAGAGGAGAGGCACAGAGAAGAAAGACCAGGTAAAGATGGAACCAGAGATGGGAGTGAGGTGGCCACAGGCCAAGGAATGCAGGTAGTTACCAATTGTGGTGCTGGAGAAGACTCTTGAGAGTCCCTTGAACTGCAAGGAGATCAAACTGGCCAACCCTAAAGGAAATCAACTCTGAATATTCATTGGAAGGACTGATGCTGAAGATGAAGCTCCAATACTTTGGCCACCTGATGTGAAGAGCTGACTCATTAGAAAAGACCCTGATGCTGGGAAAGATTGAGGGCAGGGGGAGAAAGGAGTGACAGAAGATGAGATGATTGGGTGGCATCGTCAATTCAATGGACATGAGTTTGAGCAAACTTTTGGAGATGGTGGAGGACAGGAAAGCCTGGCATGCTGGAGTACATGGGGTCTCAGAGTCGGACACAACTGAGGGCCTGAACAACAACCAGGAGCTGGAAGAGGGAAAGGAGGATTCTCTCCTAGAGTCTCCGGAGGGAGGGTGGCCCTGCCAGCACCTCGATTTCCAATGTCTCAGCCCCTGAGCTGTGACAGAATAAACCTGTTATTTCATGACACCCACACCCTAGTTTGTGATATGCATTCCAGCAGCCCCAGGAAATGAACAGATCTTGCTAGTCTGAGTCCTCTCCACAACTAATTCTTTATCAGCGGTGAACACAGTCCTAGCTCTCACAGAACCCGTGTTCTTGTTGAGGGGACCATATGAAAATGAACAAATACAAAGATATTGTTAATAGCAGAGTATTGGGTGCTGTGCAAGTCAAGTGCCAGAACTGTATATCCAATTGCCCACTTGCCATCTCTACTTAAACATCTAATGGGCATCTCAAACCACACTTTCCCTAAAACAGAAGTGCCTGGAAGTGAAAGCTGATTTATCCATATGGTCAGGAAGGAGGTCATGGTCACCTCTGGGAGGAGGTGACATCTGTAGGAATGATGAGGGTGCGCTAAGACGGTGACCAAAGGCGGGCGGTTCAGAGCAAGGTGCTCATGTCTTGCTTTGTTTTCAGAAGGAAAGCAGCCCTTGGGGATGAAGAGAGGAAGAGGATGAAGATGCAAGGGAGGGGGGCAACAGAAGGAGTAAAGGTCCCCAGGAGGCAGGGGGGATGTGGGGCTAAGATGAGAGAGCAGATCAGGGATCAGGGTCTTTGAAGGGAAACAGTAAGAAGAGACCAGGGCCTAAATGATGCTGGCTCTACTCAAACTTTCAGGGTCTGAAGCCTGGCTCTGCCACTTACTGCTGACAAAATAGTAGGAAGTTACATTATTTGGATCTTGAAGCCCTCCACTATAAAATAAGGATACTACTAGCTCCTACCTCGTAGAAATCTGTTGGGAGAAATAAATATATTCATAGGTGTGAAGTATTTGACTCCACGTCTGGCACAGAGCATGCAATGAATATCATTATTACTCCTGAGATCATGAGAAGAAACACCAATTTAGAGTCAGAATGTGAGCACTGGAAAGAATGTCAGAATTATCTGTTCTAATTTCCTCATGAAGAAAGGGAGGCCCAAAAAGTTTGTACACTGGCCAATTTAGAGATAGTTACATGGGACTTCCCTGGTGGTCTAGTGGTTAAGACTCTGCTCCCACTGTAGAGGCTACAGGTTTGACCCCTGGTTGGGGAACTAAGATCCCATTTGCTGCATGTGACCATACATAAATAAATAAATAAAATTTAAAAATTAAGGCAGAGTCAAGACTACAGTAGCTACTTGAAAGTCTGTGCCTTTTCTAGGTGAGCCTCACTGACAGATTTGGGAATCTTAAGAAAGTAGGTGGTAAGTGAGTCTGGGAATATAGACAACATCCTTCAGGCAGAACCCAGAGCAAAGAACAAGCAAAGAACATGGAAAGAAAAAATGAAAAGAAGAGTACGAGGGAGACTCAGAGTTGGGTCTGGGAGGTAAGAGAAGAACCAGGAAAGAGTAAAGATCGTAGAAGCCGAGACAGAGATTTCAAAGGGAGAAAATAGTCAACTGGGTCAAGTACCCCAGAGAGTTGAGGAAAGATTATGCCTCTGGTGCAAAATGCTAGATTTGATGTCAACTTGATGTGAGCACGAGTTCCACAAGACACTGAGCTCTGAAACTTGATTTTCCTATACCCAGAAAATCAGAATATACATGGAAAATCTGCTGACTCCATTAACAAACTTTTAGCCTGTATGTTGTCAAGTTGGCAATGGAGGTAGACTTTCCAATCAGGGAGGGTTCAGTGGACCTTCCTCCAGACCCTGAAATTAAGCTTACTCTTGGGGTGTCTCACCCTAAGGTAAATTACAGCCACCACAGCAGACTGGCCTTAGCAGGACAAACGAGGATTTTACAGTTCCTCCCATTGCCATAGTATGGCTGAGATGGGGCAGATATTTAAGCAAGATACTAAAGATTAGATCTCTAATGCTGGGGCTAGTTATAGATCTCTTTTCTTTTCTTTCTAGGCTCCCTCCGTGTGTGTGTGTATGTGTGTTAGTCGTTCCATCGTGTTCAACTCTTTGTGACCCCCATGGACTGTAGCCCACCAGGCTCCTCTGTCCATGGGATTCTCCAGGCAAAAATGCTGGAGTGGTTTGCCATTCCCTTCTCCTGGGATCTTCCCGATCCAGGGACTGAACCCAGGCTGCCTGCTTTGCAGACAGGTTCATTACCATCTGAGCCACCTGGGGAAGCCCAGGCTTCCTCCATAGAAAAATTCAAATAATCCCATAACTTTTAAACACCATTTCAATGCCCAAGACTCTTAAATTTATATCTCCAGCTCTGACCCCATCCTTGAATAACTGCCTATTGTAGATCATTCCTTAGGTGGCTAATGTTCATCCCAAACTTAACCTTTCCAAAAGGGAATGCTTGACTTCCTGTCCCCAAATCAGATTTTACCCTGATAGTCCCAATCTTGGTGAATTTATATTCAACCCACCAGCACATTCTCTAGGCTCTATCTCCAGAATATTTTCCATATCTCAATCCTTCTCTGCACCCAATACCTTGCCATTCCAAGATACCACCATCTCTTGCCTGGCCCTCTGCAACTGTCTCCCAATTTTCTGTTTCTACTTTGCATCCCCGATAATTTACCCTTAACACAGCAGCCAGATGTTTTATTACACATAAATTACATGCAGCTCTCTTGATTATAAACCCCCAAGAGTCTCCCATCACACTTAAACTAAAACCCCAAACCCACTAGGCCCTGCAAGACCCAGACCCTGCTCATGGCTAAGACTTCTCATCTCACACTTTGCTCTCTCACTGTGCTCTAGCTTAGCCTCTGGTTTTCTCTCTGTTCCTCAAATTTGTTGTTGTTCAGTTGCTCAGTCGTGTCCAACTCTTTGAGACTCCATGGACTGAAGTACACGAGGCTTTCCTGTCCTTTACCTTCTCCTGGAGCTTGCTCAAACTCATGTCCATTGAGTCGGTGATGCCATCCAACCCTCTCATCCTCTGTCGTACCCTTCTCCTCCCGCCTTCAATCTTTCCCAACATCAGGGTCTTTTCCAGTGAGTCAGCTCTTCACATCAGGTGGTCAAAGTACTGGAGCTTCATCTTCAGTATCAGTCCTTCCAATGAATATTTAGGACCAATTTCCTTTAGGATTGACTGGTTTGATCTCCTTGCGGTCCAAGGGACTCTCAAGAGTCTTCTCCAGCACCACAGTTGGAAAGCATCAATTCTTTGGTGCTCAGCCTTCTTTATGGCCCAACTCTCACATTCATACAAGATTACTAGAAAAACCATAGCTTTGACTATTCGGACCTTTGTTGGCAAAGTAATGTCTCTGCTTTTTAATATGCTGTCTAGGTTTTTCATAGCTTTTCTTCCAAGGAGCAAGCATCTTTTAATTTAAAATATATATGTAATTTTTAATTTGTCAGTTATACCTCAATAAAGCTTGGGGAATATACTGAATGCTTGGTGGGATTTTTCTGTTGGACCAGTGGTTAAGAATCTGCTTTCAGTGCAGGGGATGTGGGTTTGATCCCTGGTCTGAGAACTAAGATCCCACATGCCACAGAACAACTGAGCCCGAGCACTCTGGAGCCTGCACACCACAACTAGGGAATCCGCATGCTGCAACAAAAGATCCTGCATGATGCAACGAAGATCCCAACACAGCCAAACAGATAAATATTTTTTAAAACAGTGTATGCTTGGGCAACTCTCCCCAATTTAAAAAAAAAAAAAAAAACATTTCCTGGTTAGGAATGTACTTGATAATAAAGAATAAACAATTATAAACACTTTTTTTTTCTTTTTTGATAAGAATTTTGTGAAATAAGACACAGAGAAGAGACTTGTGGTTGCTGGGGGGATGGTGGGGAAGGGATGGATGGGGAATTTGGGATTAGCAAATGCAAACTATTATATATAGAATGGATAAACAACAAGGTCCTATTGTACAGCACAGGAAACTATATATTCAATATCCTGTGATAAACCATAATGGAAAAGAATATGAAAAAGAATATATATATGTATATAACTGTCACTTGCTTGTACTGCAGAAATTAACACATTATAAATCAACTATACATCAATAAAATAAATTTCAAAGAAGAGCTTTGTGAGATGAATGTGCTCACAGAATTCTTGTGCTCATATGACAAAAATTTATAGCAGTTCTACAAACAACCAGCATTTTTGTGTGTGAAGTGATATGCTTCAAGCATCCAAACTATCAATCATAAAGAGTAAATAAGAAAAGAAAAAGAATTATCTTTTCATTCTGAAAATTCTGATAAGATGATCAAGAGTGTATCAGTTCAGTTCAGTTCAGTTGCTCAGTCGTGTCCGACTCTTTGAGACCCCATGAACCGCAGCACGCCAGGCCTCTCTGTCCATCACCAACTCCCAGAGTCCACCCAAATCCAAGTCCATTGAGTTGGTGATGCCATCTAACCATCTCATCCTCTGTCGTCCCCGTCTCCTCCTGCCCTCAATCTTTCCCAGCATCAGGGTCTTTTCAAATGAGTCAGCTCTCCGCATCAGGTGGCCAAAGTATTGGAGTTTCAGCTTCAACATCAGTCCCTCCAATGAACACCCAGGACCGATCAAGAGTATATACTAAATAGAAAAAGTTGTCATAGAAGTTTATTGTGCAATTAATTTATAAATACATCATGCTAATTTATATGGAATTCAAGGCATTTTGCTAGCTTTCTATAATATCACATTCAGTTCTTGTTTGATTTTTAAAATCTTTTGGTCACACTCAGCAGCATGTGGGATCTTAGGCCTCTGATTAGAGATCGAATCCACATCCCCTGCTTTGGAAGCGAACTCTTAACCACTGGGCCATCTGGGAAGTCCCACATCACACTCATTTCTGACATAATATTAGTTAGTCCCTCTGTCTGAAATGCTTTCCCGTCCTGCTCCCCTCTCCTCCACCTTCACCTGTCTCCTCATCACTGAGGTCTCCATTGATTGATATCTTCAAAGAGAAACCTTCCTTGTCCATCCTGGCCAGAATAGCTCTCCAGTCAATATCTTCTCACTTGGCTCTTGTACCTGATCACTGACATTTTCTTACTTATTTTTATGTTTATCTTCTGTCTTTTCCCTACTGGATCTAGGTTTCCTAAAAGAGAACCTGTCTGTCTGGTTTATCATCACATTTCAGCCCCAGAAATGTGCACACATGGTGGGCCCTTGATAAATACTGACAAATAAATTAATGACTAAAGGCTCAGGACAGGAGAAGGGAAACAAATGCAGCGAGCCCTGTATCATTAGATCATCTGACTTGTAAGTTAGTGCCCTTGACCTCAGCTTGTCGTCCGGCATAAAAATGCTTTCCCCTGGCTATTTCAGAGCACCCTGGGGAGTACCCAGGCTTTGTGGAAGTCCAAATCTGAGTGAGACAGAGGAGAAGGAGGAGAAAGGGTGGGGGCGGTGGGGAGGAGAAGAGAGAGGAGAAGCAGGACGGGGAGAAGGAGGAGAGAGAGAAAGGGGGAGGGTGGGCTAGCACCCTGGCTGTCTCTCCTGCCTTTTGTGGTGCACCTTAGCTCCAGTTTTACCTGGTGAGCTGTCCGCCTACCTGGAGAGTTGACACTGGGCAGTTCTACCCTCCTGGGTGGAGATTTCCACTCTATAGCCACAGTAGAACTTTGGACAGAAGGCAAAGAACAAGCCCATCAGTATACATCCTGCAAAACATACATATATATTAATAGCAAGGAGAGCTACTTCCTGCAAGACAATGATCTCTGTCCTACACACTTCCCATACTTGTTCTGAGGATCAAATAAAGGAGAATAATCTGGAATGTGACACGTGTTCGTGAGTCACTATACTACGCTGTTAGCAGAGCGATTGCTCCTGGCAAAATGCCATTTGTGTTACTCATACTGTAGTACTAAAGATTTACGTAAGTGATTCCATGGCATTCTCTCGCTCCTAGATGACTTCACTATCCTCATTCAACACCCCAAGTCACAGTGCTGTGATGGATCTCCTCCAAAGCCTCTCACTTCCACTACATATGGTCAGGCTCTTAATCTTGTCATCACGTCTAAATCATTTTAATTTGAAAGCCTTAAGCCTCAAGACCTAAGAATATTTGATGTCCTACTTACAGTAACCTAAACTTCTAGCTCCATATACACTTACTGCCTTGTGCCTACTTTTCACCCCCACCAAGATGTCCTCAAATACCTCCTCCCAATCTCTTAGCCCCCTAATTGATGCAATAGCCATTTTTCTCCTTTCTGTTCTCAGTGGAGAAGAGTGGCTCCCTATCCTCTCCCAGGGAATCTCTCCATCTGAACTCTGGACTCCAGCCCCACCCCCACATCCTGTTTCATCAATTATTTACCCTCTCCTCTAGGTCTTTCAACTTATCCTTTCTTGGCTTTTTTCCCTCAGCATGGAGACACGATCATATCTCTTCTAACAACTACCAAAAACAAATCTTAGGTTACAAGATCTGATAGCCTCCATATCTAGAATTCTCTTTCTCCTCCCTTTTTCAGGGTCAAATCTTTCTCCCCCCTAATCACTCCACACCCCTCCATAACCTGAGGTCTGTCCTCACCATTCTCCTGAAACTGCTCCAGACCTGGCCCCAGTGACCTAACAGGCTATGGTCACATTTCACCTCTTATCTAACTTGGCATCAACTCTAGAAGCCTGCTCCCCCTTCTAGTTCTGTGCTTCCTTGATACCACTCAGTGGTGTTCCCCGCCCCCTTTAACTGCTCCTTCTAAGTCCCCCAACAGGTTTATTTCCCTTTTTCACCCTCACCCCTTCCCATCCCACTGCTGGCATATCTCTTTCTAAGCAATTTTATCATCACCTGTGGCTTAAGTGATGGCTTATATACACTAATGACTTACATTCTTGGAGCCTTCAATCTATATGGCCAACTGCCTTTTAGACATTCCTGTTTTTAAGGCCCGTAGCCATTTCAAACTTAGTAAGTCTCAAGTTGAAGTCTCAAGCATCTTTCTTGTTTCCAAAACTGACTTTTTGTTCTACATTTACTGTTTGTGTATATGCTTAACACATCCATCCATCGAGTTGACCAGATACGTGAAAGAAGCCAGCTTGTTCCTCACCTCTGACTCCTCTGGCTCCAGATCCTATTGACTTGGTCCCATCTCTCCAATCCATCCATTTGTCTCTTTCTCTGACACTGTTGAACGTAGACCTTTTGGCTCCCTTTTCTGGATTATCTCAGTCATTTTCAGACTGTTCTTCCTGCTGGCCTCCATCTCCCTCCTCCAGCCTAAAGATTTGATATTACTTTTTCCCCTTTGTCATTGTTATTCGTTTGTCTTTTTTTCCTTCAGTGTCTTTTTCAAACTAAAAAGGAGTATACTCTTATTGTAAAATAGCCAACCGCTTATAAGGCTGTAAAGAAAAGGTTAAAGTTACCCTGATCTAGTCCTCAAATCAAATACACTTGCATTTCTTCTACTTCAACTTTTTTCTTTTTTATCTAAAGCTTTTATAGGTTTTTCTTTCTATTTTTGGCTATACTGTGCAGCATGTGGGATCTTAGTTCCCCAAGCAGGGATCAAATCCACGTCCCCTGCAGTGGAGGTGCAGATTCTTAACCAGTGGGCCACCAGGGAAGTCCCTCTTCTACTTTAAGAGGCACATTTTTTCCCCTTATATTTTAACATCTCTGAAATCAAACTGTACCATATAGTCAATGGTGTCTGAGATTTGATTAAATACATTATTGCTCTGCAATGTGCCATTTTTACTCATTAATATGGGTCAGTATTCCAAACCAGCACTTATCTCCAGGACGATCTTTCTAAACATCAAATCTGGTTGGGTCACTACCCTCCCCCAAATTCTTCAAAGTTTCCCCTCCTCACCCCACCTCCACTTCCTAGGCCCCTCATCATCTGACTCTCTCCTACTTTTGCAAGTTTTGTTTCCAGCACATCTTCACACATCCTCTTCCTTAAAAGTATATCTATTTGCAGTTAGTTCCCCAAATAGACTCTGCTGAGCCAGATCTTGGTGCTTTTGCGCCCGTGTTTCCTCTGCCTCTTCCTCACCTCTTCTACTCCAAGTTGCCTCTTGTTGGAAAACTGTCCCCAATCCCCTGCAAGCTAAGCCTGGGTTCTTTCTTTACGTACTCTCAGTTTCTCCAGCATCAGATGCATGTCTTTGTTAAGTTACTTAACACACAGGTTTAAGCCTCTTCTCTTACTGTTGCTTCCATAAATCATTAGCTCTCAAGTACATGTTCTTCTTTATACTCATTTCCAGCAGTGCCAGGGCAACATAAAGTGTTAGTTGCTCGTCTGTGTCCAGTCTGTGCGACCCCATGGACTGACCACGCCAGGCTCCTCTGTCTAAGGGATTCTCCAGGCAAGAATACTGGAGTGGGTCGCCACGCCCTTCTCCGGGGGATCTTCCTGACCCAGAGATCGAACCTGGGTCTTCTGTTTTGCAGGCAGATTCTTTACAGTGTGAGCCTCCAGAGAAGGCCTCTGAGCCACTAGGGAAGCCCAACATAACGCCCCATAAATATTTCTGGAAATAACGAACTGTATATGAGGGAAGCATAAAAATGTTCCCTGAGATGTGGTGAAGAGCATTCTTACAGACTATCACCTTAACCTGGGACAAGAGAGAAAAAGGAGAGAAGGAGGACTTCCCTGGTGGTCCAGGGGCTAGGACTCCGTGCTCCCAATGCAGAGCGCCTGGGTTCCATCCCTGGTAAGGGGACTAGATCCCACATGCCCCAACCAAGAGTTTGTGTGCCACGACTAAGAACTGGCACAGCCAAATAAATAAGTAAGTATTTTAAAAAAGAAAAGAGCGAGGAGAGAAAGTCTGGACACTAAACCGCCTGGGCACCCAGAAAGCTAAATAATGGGGTTTTTCTTCCTTTCCCCCATTTTCTACTCCTCCAGACCTAATTCCACCCTCAACTAAAGATAATCTGATTTCAACAACCATGACTTTGATGACCCCTTCCTTTCTTTCTAGCCTAAGTGCTTCAAGTTCAAGTCTCTATGTCATCACCCTCTCTTGCCACAAGTACCCTATCCAGTTTCAAAAAGTACTAAAGGGGGATTCTTTCCACTTGCCACTCTTCAGTGCCCATCTGACTTTTCCGTTTGGCTTCCCTCCTGTCCCAGGTGTGGATACACCTGGCAGGTCCATCAACTCCATCAGGAAAAAAAAAAAAGAAAAGAAGCTAAAGTTTAAAACAAAACCTTTTTTCTAATAACTATTCTAAAGGCTTGAATATCTGGGCTTCCCTGATAGCTTAGTTGGTAAAGAATCCGCCTGCAATGCAGGAGACCCCACTTCGATTCCTGAGTTGGGAAGATCCGCTGGAGAGGGATAGGCTACCCTCTCCAGTATACTTGGGATTCCCTTGTGGCTCAGCTGGTAAAGAATCTGCCTGCAATGTGGTAGACCTGGGTTTGATGCCTGGGTTGGGAAGATCCCCTGGAGAAGGGAATGGCTACCCACTCCAGTATTCTTGCCTGGAGAATCCCATGGACAGAGGAGCCTGGCCGGCTACAGTCCATGGGTCGCAAAGAGTTGGACACGATTTAACCACCACAAAGGCACACAGGCAGTCTACAAGTGCATGTGGAATTAGGCAGTTTACAGCCCCTCAGTGGAGAATGACAGTCAAGCTGAAAGCTGGGAACAACTTGGTCGAATCCAGCCAGCCTGTACTGCTTTCGCATTCTGAATGCCCGGAGGAAATGTGACATTTGGAGGGAACCAACTTCACCACTTAAGCCAACACAAAAGAGAATGTACAAATCTCTTCTGTTCATAAATTTTGGAGTAAATAAGAGCAAATTCACACATCAAATTTGATTTTTTCAGCAGCTTTGCGTGAGATTACTAGGAAGGAAATAGGCCTTCTTCCTGTAACCAACCTGTAACCTTCAGAGTGATTTCTCTTTTCACTACAGACCTGGGCGTATTGGGACCCCTAGGAACCAGCGTCCGGAGGAGTCGCCCCGGGGGTTATCCCGAGATCCAGATGGGCTTGCTTTGGATGCGAAATTTGTCCCGCACCCCACCCCCCGCACCTCGATGATGCTGCCTTCGGGTATCTGAAATTACCAGCCTACGGCATTAAGTAAGGTGTGTTTGAAGAGACCGCAAGACGCTGGTTAATTTGCACCTTTTTCCCCACCCAGCGACTTCAGCCGGGACTTACGCTGAGAAAGGAGCGGGCGAGAACAGCTCTCCTATTGTTTTCGTTTCCTACGTGGCCGAAACCCAGAGGAGCGGCGGGTCGCCTACCTGCCTTCCATGCCCCGGGCCGGGAGCGGCTGCGCGACCGGCCGCGCGCTTCGTGGCCGGCGCCGGCTCTCCGGCCACCTCACCTATGGCGCTTTCTTCCCGGTTCGGACCCGCCTGACTCATCGGGGATGGGTGGCAGGGGTGGGAGAGACCTCACAGGGCGGAGGGACAGGAGGAGGCGGGCCGGGCCCTTCCCCCAGAGCCGGGGAGGAGGCGTTGCCAGGGCGCAGGTGAAGCCGGCTCCGGCCGATCCCGGGAACTTTCGCCGCGGGGAGTCGCGGCGCGCAGGGCCGATCCGGGGAGCCGCCTTCTCCCACCTGGGCGGCGCGCGGGGCCTGTGGCCGGGGGCAGCCCGCCAGCCTCTCGGCACGTTCGGGGTCTGCCCGCAGGCCGCGGCTGATGGAGGCGGGTGGCGCCACTCTGGGCGCAGGTGACACACGCCAGGCCGGGGTTTCCGCCGGCGCGGGAGAGCGCCGGGAGGGCGAGACGCAGACACCTCGGGGCCGGGGGACGGCGGGGCCGCAATGGCCCGGGAGCTGAGCCAGGAAGCGCTCCTGGACTTCCTGTGCCAGGCCGGGGGCCGGGTGACCAACGCCGCCTTGCTGAGCCACTTCAAGAGCTTCCTCCGCGACCCCGACGCGCCCCCCGGCCAGCAGCAGCGCCGCCGCGAGCTTTTCAAGGGTTTCGTCAACTCGGTCGCCGCAGTGCGCCAGGACCCCGACGGCACCAAGTTCGTGGTGCTCAAGAGGAGGTACCGGGACCTTGTCGGGGAGGAGGAGGGGCTGCGGCGACCCCGCGACCCGGCCGCGGCCGCCGCCCCTGCAGGGGGAGCTGCGCCCCGCTCCCCGCTCCCCGCGCGCCGAGGGGAGCAGCCGCCGCAACCGCAGCCGGGGAGGCGGATCCGGCGCGAAGAGGCGCCAGCAGGTGCCGCAGCCCCGGTCGCCGACGCAGGTTGCAATGGACTCCCCGCGGGCGGCGCCCGGGAGGCGGCGCGGGGAGGCGGCAGGCCGAGGGGCCGCTCCGGACATCGGGCGCCAGTGCCCGCGGCCGCGGTGGCGGCGGCTGCTCAGGACCGAGCCAGGTGCGCGGCGGCGGAGACGCAGGGCCGCTGCTGCTGGGAATGCCTCCAGAACGGCCTGGGGGGGCTCCCCGACCCCGCCAGCGCCAGCGCCGCGGAGAAGCCGGCCCAGGACGACCGCGGGGCTCCCAGGCCGCAGCGGGAAGGTGCGTCCGCGGAGCCCCCGCCAGGGCCTGCCGCGTCCCGCTCGCCTCCTGCCACCGTCGAGGCTGCTGCAGCGCCCGCTGTCTTGTCCAGCCCCAGTCCCCCAGGAGATCCGCCCGCGCCGGTGACCCCGGGCCCCGTGCTCTACTCCACTCTGCAGCAGCAGCAGCAGCGCACTCGCGAGTGGGTAGCCAGACACCCCCAGGTACCCGAGGCCCGGGACCACGGCCCCGTCCGAGCCTGGTCGGTGCTGCCAGACGACTTCGCTCGGCTGCCCTCGGAGCAGGGCTCCTGGGGCCAGGAATCTGAGTCAGCGCCCCTGGACCCCCCTCCTCTTGTCGCTCCCACTGTTTCGGAAGCCTGGTCCGGGGATTCTCCGCTGGCAGTCTTTCGTAGCATTCGATGTCAGCTGTCCCTCCAGGATTTGGAGGACTTCGTGGAACAGGAGAGCCACGGCAGTGAGGAGAGCAGCAGCGGCCCCAAAGAGTCCCCTGGAGGTTCCGAAGACGGGCTGCGTCTGGCCCTGGGAGCCCCAGATGGGAGAAGGCTCAGGAATTCAGCTGGGGCCCCTTCTCCAAAGGGGGCCAGGCCCACCAGGAGCCCCCAAGGCCTCAGGAATGGAGATGCTCACATCTCTCAGCCGATCTCCACAGGAGCTGATGGTCCTGCAGGCGACCCCCAACCTTTATCCTGGCCAGCTCCCAAACTAAGGAGATCCCTAAGGAGAAGCTCTAGGGCGGGGAGAGCCAAATTGTCCTCCTCTGATGAAGAGTGCCTTGAGGAGGACTTGCTGAAAAGGAGCCGCCGCCCACCGCGGTCCAGGAAACCCTCCAGAGTGGGAGGCATGTCCAGCCCAAGGGTGGATGCCGCACTGACACTAGCACGTGCAAACGTTAAGGCTGCCACCTCCGAGCGGGATCATCCACGCAGCTGGTGGGCCCCTGGAGGAGACAGGCCCACAGCCTTGGTCCCCCACAGATCTTCCGAGCACAAGTCATCCCTCGTCCCCCTCGATGCCAGGGAGCATGAATGGATCGTGAAGCTGGCCAGTGGCTCTTGGATTCGGGTGTTGAGTTTGTTCTGGGAGGACCCCCAGCTGGCTTTGCACAAAGACTTCTTGACCGGGTACACTGCCCTGCACTGGATAGCCAAGCACGGTGCCCTCGGGGCCCTTCAGGACTTGGTCTCAGGCGCACAGAAAGCAGGGGTTGCTCTTGATGTGAATGTGAAGTCCAGCTGTGGGTACACCCCGCTGCACCTTGCGGCCATTCACGGCCACCAGGGGATCATCAAATTGCTTGTGCAAAGGCTGGCATCTCGTGTAAACGTCCGAGACAGCAGTGGGAAGAAGCCTTGGCAGTATCTGACCGGTAATACCTCTGGGGAAATATGGCAGCTACTGGAAGCCCCGCGGGGCAAGCCCATTTTCCCCGCCTATTCGTTGGTTCCTAGCTCTTCCCCCACCAGGAAGGCCAAGAGCCGGGAAGTATCTCGACATGTCACCCGAAAGACTTCCTTAGCTGCACTCCTCAAAAGTCAGCACGCCAAGTGGAAGCTGGCCAACCAGTATGAGAAATGCCCCAATCTGAGGGAAAGAGAAGAGGACAGTGACTGAGGGGAGCCCCTGTCTCCAGCATGGCCTCCACACCCCCATCCTTGAGCTAGTCAGTGAGAGAATCCAGGGAGAGAGGGGAAATTGCCAAGGAGCTGGTTGAGAGGTCAAGTGAGATGGCCTGCTTGTTTACCTCCGTGGATTCTGTGTCAGCGCATCCTGGGCCTTCGAGGTCATCCAAGCTTTCTAACGGTGAATGTAGACAAGAGTCAGGTGCCTAAACCTGGGCGTTCTTTCCCTTCCTTTGCCACCTGAGCACAGGTGGCCACGCCATTCTCCCAAGCAGCTACCCCAGGCCTTGACTAGAGAGGGAACAGATGTCTAACAAGAAGAGAGGCAATTCAAGGAACTGAGAAGGCTCAAACAAAATCCTCTCTCTGGCTAGGAGCTCTCTGGCTTCCATTCATTTGGAGAATAAATCTTGGCTGAGGAAAAGCACCAGGTTTGAAATCAGATGGCTCATCTTTTTTCCTCTCTCTCTCTTTTTTTTTTTTTTTGCATTTAGATTGGTGCAGTAAAATTACTACTGGAAAGTAGAAATTGCACTAAGAGATTCATCTACCCCATCCTCAGGTTTTCCTTTGAATGCAACCTTTGGTGGCCAGTGCAAGAAAAGATTCATTAATCTTTTCAGAGAAGCAGCTGCGTAAGATCCATTTGGGACTGACATTCAGGCCCTGCTTTAAAAAAAAAAATCAAAGCTAAGGGGAACTTTCCAAATGTAAAAACTGTATGGCTCATTTGCATAGTGACTGAAACCATCTTTTATGGAAATTCCTTCTGTGACAAATGGCAGAATTAGCATTAGTTTTTAGTGGGTCTGAATGGCCAATATTCATACTCATGAAAAGAGAAATGATTTTGTTCTGGGGATGCAATAAGGGTTGTGAGGTGAAGGCATCCCCACCAGGAATTCTCTAAGCTGCTAAATATAATTTTATTTGTACTAAACTCGTTGCCAATTAAGATTAAATATTAGCCTTGAGTTACTGCTGTGTCTCTAATGGAAAGTGCTCTTTTTATTTGTGATGAGACTGATCTCTGTGAATCCATGGAATAAGAGAATGGCTAGTTAATAAACTGCAGTAGGACATCAAGATTTCAGAATGTCAATTCAAAGAGTGCTGCAAGATTAAGTGTCCAAATCGAAATAGTTAATTTTTTATGGAGATATTTTTATGTGCTGTGGCAATGTTGTTGTATTTTTAACGTATTTTTTTGTTTCTTCTGGCCCCCCCCATTAAAATGTCAACAGATATTTGTAGTTTATTGTTCTTACGCTGATTACTGTTAACTTTCTTCTTTACAAAATTGTGTCTCAGTGAATGTCAAATATTTTTGTTTCTTTGCAGTTTTACTTTATAATTTTGCTGAAATAAATATCTTTCTGCTCTATTAGAAAACAAACAAAAACAGGCAGAATAAATAAATCTAAGGATTGCTTTTCTCCAAAAAGGCCTATACTAGGGATGAAACTTTAGCAAATCAAATCAAGAAAGCTATAGGCGCAGATGGTAGGTGTATGGTTAGGGGAAATGAAATTTTAAAAAATAAAAGATAAACATTTATGTGAATACCTGGTGATCTCCAAGGGCAGAAAAATCACAAAAATGTCAACTTCTTTTAAAAGTCAAGGAAATGTTTTTATTTTACCATGTTGTTATTACAATGTCAATTTATTCAGCAAGCATGTTTTCCTTAGTGCTGTGGGATTTATAAAGATGAATGGGACAGGACTTCTCCCCTCTTGAACTTAAAAATCTAACAAGAATATTTGCTGATTGATTAATACCATACTTTTCTCCCAAAGTATCTTTTAAAGTTGCATTATATTAGGTATAAGCTTTTGAAATGAGACAAAGGGAAAAACAATAAGATGCTACCAGCAATGAGGACAAAACCACTGCAATGCAAGAAGAAATTTTTTTTTCAAAGTTTCGTAGGTACAAAATTAAGTGCTCCAGAGAATTTCTGAGGAGGGAGTCCTTTGGGCTAAGAAAATCAGAGCGGGCTGCTGGAAGGCCAGGCATCTTTAGGTGAATGATCTTGGCTTTCCACAGAAACCAGCTGTGTTGGTTCTACCACATTCTTGACTGGCTGCCACGTGTGATTTCATAGCACAGCATTGACTGATTGCTCAATGGTTAGAACACAGTCCCAGGTTCATTCTTTTTTTTTTTCCAGGTTCATTCTTGTGAGGATCCATCAGGTCCCTCTGTCCACATATCACACCTCTGACTCTGATCAACTTTCTGACATGGTTAACATGTATTTGGGGAGAGGGTGGGGCAGAGAGGGTTTTGAGAGCAGAGTAAAGCACAAACCTGATGGAGTCACTGTTTTGCTCATGTCTTAAAGCACAGACTAGGAGGACTGCCCGGGCCAATCTCCTGCCAGCCTCTCCCTTCCACCACCCCACACTGACGCCTCACCACAGCTATCGGAGTGCGAATGCCCTTACCCTCAAAGTTTCTGTCCTGGTGCTGAATTCGTTCAGCTTAGAATTTCTTTTGCTCCTTTCCTGGAGACATTGTGTGTTTCAGAGGACAGCTCAGAGGTCGACGCCTCCGTGAAGGCAATGCTTAGGGATGTATTTGGGGGACCCTTAGCTGCTCATGACTGGGGAGGTATGTGGCATCTGCTGTGTGGCAGCCTGAGCTGCTGTGGACTGAGGTGAGGATGGAAAGGGAATTTAAGGTCAAGATGAAAAAGATCTTTTATGATGTGTGTGTATGTGCATTTAGTTGCTCAGTCGTGTCCCAGCCTGTGACCCTTTGGACTGCAGCCCACCAGACTCATCTCTGTCCATGGAATTTTTTGAGGCATGAATACTAGGGTGGGTTGCCATTTCCTCCTCCAGGGGATTTTCCCAACCCAGGGATTGAACCCAGGTCTCCTGCATTGCAGGCAGATTCTTTATTCACTGAGCCATCAGGCTTCCCCGATTTTATATGTCAAGACAAATAGTCATTTTAGGGAATTCCCTGGTAGTTCAGCGGCTGAGACTCCCATGTTCCCAATGCAGGGGGCCCAGGTTAGATCCCTGGTTGGGAACTAGACTCCACATGCCACAACTAGAGATCCCACATGCCACAACTAAGACCTGGAGCAGCCAAATAAGTAAATAACTCTTTAAAAATAAAAAAAACCTATTAAAGAGAAAAAGAAAAATAGGCATTTTCCAGAAAGCCAAGGATTGTCCAATCTCCAAAAAACCTTAGTGTAATTCCAAGTATGGACACTTTCCTATGTCTTAATTTGAAAGCAAATAAGTAGAGACATAAATTGAAGTACTGTATAGAATATACTCAATTTTGAAGTTTCCCTTTCAGATTTTCCTTGCCTTTGATGTTAACGCCGCTTTGCTGGCAAATAGGGGTAGGCAATAAAATAATTTAGCAAATAAAAATTTATTATTAGAGGCAAACATTAGAAACTGGTGATAATCTTAGCTCAGCCACTGCTTTTCTGTAGATAAAATTGTCAAGTGGTGAATTTTATGTGTAATATCTACTATACTGTTATCTTCTGCTAGCAAAACTGCTTTTGGTTCAACATTTCAGGATGTTCCACACAGCATGCCATGACTTCCAGAGGATTTGATTTTCTTAATACATTTTTAAAGTAACAACTTTGATCTATATTTAATAGTTCACATACCATACAATTCACCTAATTAAAGTACACAGTTCAGTGGTTCTGAGTATGTTCACAGAGTTGTACAACAATTACCACAATAAATTCCTATATGTGTTTCAGAACTACTGACCCAGGGAATGAGGAGCCACTGACAGTTTAATGCAGACACGTATAGACTGGGGTTAAAAAAAAAAAAGATTCCTCTTGCTGCAGCCGGGGAGACAAACTAGAAGCAGAGATCAGTTAAGCTATTGTCGTGTCTTAGTTCCATATTGGAAACAGGATTGTTGACTCCATCAGCTGGATGAGGTGAATGAGTTTGAATGGCTAAGATGAGGAAAGAAAATTTTAGTTGGAGGGGCTGCCTTAGTTGATTAAAATCAGAAAAAATTAGGTAGGCTCCAAAAGGATCTCTCCATTTCCTCTCATCTCAGTGCCCTAGTTCAGTGGTTAGACCTCTTCATTACCGTGATGATGGTCTAGGTTCAAGTTGGCACTGACCGAAGAGCATAAATTCAGTCTCTGTATAGGCTGTTAGAGCACCGAAGTATTAGTGTGTGTGCTTGTGTTTGCTGACATCAAACAAACAATTAAAAATGTGTGATGGAAGGGTAGATTGTGTAGTATTTAGGGTCGTAGCAATGAGCTAGGGTGCCTGGGTTCCTGTTCTGGCTTGGACAACCTTCAACTTCTTGGTTTTCTCATTTATAAGATTCTTTAATTATTTAAAGATCAAGTGAATGAACACAAAGTCTTTAGAAAATGTCTGGTACATGGTAAATCCTCAATAAATGTTAGCTATTATTATTTTAAACACCATTCAAAATATACAGTTCACTTAAATTTTCCATCTATGCTAAAGACAAAGAATTCTCTAGTTGATTAAAAAGGTGCTACAAGAATAAGATTTACTGATAAAATCAAACACTTTTCCTTGTTTCAGATACAAAAAGAGCTTTTATGTCTCATTTCAAATGAAAAAGACCATCCAACTATCTCTTGTGTGTAACAATCATGAGCTATTATGGTATGTCATTAAACAAAATTAGGTTTTAATTGAAGTCATGTAAACTATTATTAGCACCAGTCAAATTAGCAGCTCTGGTTTAGTCTGGAATAGAAACCCAGGCAGAGGTCTGAAGGGGTGAGGCTTATGGGGAGTCAAGTGTGTGTTTATGTAAAGCTACCATCACTCAAGAAATCTGAAATATCTAAATACAACCATGCAGTAAACTTTACCAAAATTCCACTAACTTGGTCAAGATGAAGTCTCACTGATTTGAATTAAAAATTATTGACGTATTGAAATATTCTTCCTCTTTAGCACTTCTTGATTCCTAGCTCCCAAGTTGGCCTCCTCTTTTCTACTTTTAAGACTTTTTTTTAAGGCATTACTGTATGTAAATTATGCCTCAAACAAGAAAATGATAGGACAAATAAGGAGAAAGATATTTTTGAAGTTACATGTTGGCATCAAAGCCAGAATTCTGTTTTTAGAGGGTCTAATTCTTCCCTGTATTCTATTTCTCCTTTTGAAAAGAATGAAGAGACAATGAAAGTCACTCACTGTCTCATTCTTTGCAACACTCTATACAGTCCATGAAATTCTCCAGGCCAGAATACTGGAGTGGGTAGTCTGTCCCTTTTCCAGAAGATCTTCCCATCCCAGGAATCGAACCGGGATCTCCTGCACTGCAGGTGGAGTTTTTACCCTGAGCTACCAGGGAAGAGTGAATATTCCCAAATCTAGCAGCTATTAATAGGTATTTTAATGCCATCACACTTTCTGAAGCCATAACTGTTACTCTTACAGAACTTTATTTATTTAAATAAAACCAATTCAGTTTATATTCTCACACCATAAGATTTATTGTTTTTGTTTGAGATATATCCAAGATTCTTAATAAAGGAAGGCATCTGCATGAAGCAGCTGACCAAGTGACCATGAAAACTAATCCTAGGAGCGATCTGTGACCCTTTGAGAAAAGGATTAGTTCTCTAAACACAGGACACAAACCGACGATGTATTAGGTGCCACCTCACCATAGCTCTATGTCCCTTATGTGTGTGTCACCTTACACGTTCTGTGGTCTCTTGGGTCCAGGTGTTTTCCTGCTAAAAGCTTCTTTAAGACCACTTGGAAAAGCAGAGTGAAAGGACAGGTGGGCTAGTATCACCTGGCAATCTCGGATCATGGGCACTGGACTGTTTTTATTCTACCAGAGTTAACGTTTTCTCTTTATTGTGGTAAGCATCTGACTCAAATTCCACTTTGGAGATACTTCCTCAGGTTCAAAATTCCTTATGTCTTTATTTTCTATGAGTTAAGAAGAGAAAATCCTATCCTTTATAAATTTAAAGCCACAGCATCCAGATACTGGCTTATGATGGAAATTGGATTTGCAGTAATGAACTGTTTGGTGTTCCTTGAAAAACAAAACTAAACCACAATAGGAAGTTTACATAAACATTGTTACATTTTGTGATGTGGCAAGGTACCACAATACTCCCATTATCTGGTAGGTATGGGAAATGGATTGCTTTGAATAATAAATTATTCTATTTCATAAGAATTTCTCACATGTACTTCACATAATTAATAGTTTAAGGAAATTGAACTACAATTAAATACACTCAACACTAAAACCGAACACAAAGTAATTTATGGTTTCAAAAAGCCATACAAGATCCATAATGCTTTGTGATTATTACTATAAATATCAATTATCTTTGCATTTAAATATACAGAACTAAAGTCAGTTGATGAAAGGTTGAGTTTGATAAATTTTACATCTATTTCAAAAATAGATTAAAAAATTTTAAAATCATATAAATGATACATGTTTATTGTAAAAAAAAATCAGATAACACAGATAAAGAGAACAAGAAAACCAAAACTTACCTAATTTTACTACCTTAGGATAATCACTGGTGATATTTTGGTGTGTATTCTTCCAGAATATATAACAAAAATGAAGCTATACTGTGCATAACAACTTCCAGCCTATTTTATTGCTTAATATGTTATTATTTTTCCATTTGAATTGGGTATTTTATACTGAGTTCAAGGTCAAAGTTTAGCTCTTTAAATGACTGAAACTGGGACAGTTCAGAATTCATCTGTAGAACAGATTTTGCTTCAGTCATTTCCTTTTCCATATAGGACTAGATACTCAAAGTATTAGGTTTTTAATTATTTTAAAAATCATTCTTTGCATTCATTTGACTTGAAGCAATGGTTTTGTTTTTCAGGCAGGAGGTCCCCTCTCCAGGAAACTGGTTGCCTGCTCCTGTTCATGGCAGGAAAACAAGAGGGTACTCCTGTTACCACCCATCTGAAACCTGTGATTGTTCTGTTTGCTTGTGGGGTGGTGGGGACATAAGACAGGTGTGAGCCAGATATGACTGAAGAACATTTATCAATACTATGCTTGATCATTACCTAAAGTGGGCGAGATCTACCAGTATCACTGGTCTGGGTTTTTTGTTTGTTTTGATAACTAGGGAGAATATTTTAGAATGACTTTATCATTCAACATAAGAATGGGGAAGGGAATATAGTTATCCAAAAAGCTTTTTTTTCCTGATTGTATGCATCTTTTACTTAAAGAATTTCCTGAAGATGAAATTTGCTCCTAGTTTTATTTTCTATTAATAATAATAAAAAAAAATTCAAACATAGTTACAAAAGATATACTTTAGGGAGTAGTAAATTCTAATCATTTTCAATCCCATCAATTACTTTTAATTTACTTTTAACTGACTAATGCTAACTAGCATGCATATTTTATCTTCCACTGTCCTCATTAACAGCATACTCCATATATTAAAGCAATTTCCCTAGCTTACATTTTTAATGACCAGGAGGTATATCACGTTAATATATAACAGTTTGCTTAGCTATTTCTCTACTTTTTGACATGCGGATCATTTCTCACTATAATAGTACTGATATATCTTTTTGAAAATAATTGTGAGGTCCTTTCATTTCTTGGCTATTTTCCCAGGTGCAATTTAATAGCTTACATTTACATTTACCACTTTGTACTTCAAAGGGATTGAGTCAAATTAAAGTGACATGAGCAAGGAAGTAAAAGCTAAGGAAATCTGAATAAACTATAGACTGCAGATAATAAATCAATGTTGGTTCATTAATTGTAATAAATGTACTATACCTATGTAATATGGAAAACTATGTTGGGGGATATTTTAACTCTATGTGCTATCTGCTGAATTTTCCTATAAATCTAAAGCTATTCTTAAAAAGCTTATTAATCAATAAAAAAAGAAAAGAAAGTACAGAGCAAAGATGGTAAAACCTTAACATGGAACAGGAGTAAAGGGTAAACAGTTCTTTATACAGTTCTTGCAGCTTTTCTCTGTTTAATTTATTTCAAACCATAAATTTAAAAATATAACTGATTATCCCTTCTTTGGAACCACATCTATCCTAGATGTTCACCACTAGTTAATCTTGCAGTGTAATGGGGGGGGGGGGGTGTTGTTATTATTTTTATTAAATAAAATTGGTCCCCACCAATGGGAATCTCAAATGGCCTGTTACTAGGCGGAATCTGGGTTCTCCACAACTGGGAAGGGGACAGATCTGACCAAGGATAGCCAGAGGCTGACTGTCTCCTGGCCAGATAAATAAAGGTGCAAGTGCCATCCAACAGGTATATCCCAGAAGCCATTTGAGTTTTAAAAAGGTATCTTGAGCCTCTGTCCCCTCTGGTATCAGTTTTCAAAGGACCTGGCATTCCCTATAGTTTGTTGCCCACCACCTCCTCCCTAACAACCCCCTACACTACCAACTTTGTAGAGGTACTGTCTGGGACTGGGAAGAGGTGGACCTGCATGCACGGACCAATACTTTAGCTTGTGGTTAAAAAAAAAAGTATCAAGAACAGCAAAAAAGATGAGACTTTCACCAGTGGTCCAGTAGCTAAGACTCCATGCCCCCAATGCAGGGGGCCTGGGTTCCATCCTTGTCAAGGAACTAGATTCCACATGCTGCAACTAAAGATCCCACATACCTCAAATAAAAATTTTAAAAAGATCCCACAATTAAGACCCAGTGCAGCCAAAAAAAAAAAAAAAAAAAGCAACAAAGAGCAGTTAAGAGATTTAACAGTTAACTGCAGTAAACAGATTTTGTTGAAGCCTTTTTTTTCCCTTACAAGCTCTTTTTTGTGGGTCTAACACTTGACCAATCATTGCACTTGAATTACACGTCTGCTGGAGAAGTAGAACTCCGGGCTGGCTACAAATGCAGTGAAATTCCCTTTAGAATTAGGTGAGAGCTTCCAGCACAGATTTCCTTTTCCTTTCATCACCGACTCTAAGCAGTCAGACATGTACTTGGCCAGGGCTGGGATTGTGATCACATGGAATATTTGGATGTCCCTCTTTCTCACCTCTAGGGCATCTCTGGGAGAGAGGAGTCCCTGCCAGACAGCCAGAATCTCACTGCACTGTCCAAGTTTTAAGATGATAAAATTACACTGAAGTGGGGATGAGATGTTATCATTGTTTATCCAAAGTCTAACTCTAAACAGTGACTGAATAGCAAAGTTTCTCAGAATTAGGAAAGAGGGTTTAAAGTAGTTCTTTAGCTTGTTTTTTTTTTTTAATGTTAAATTTATCAAAGGAGCCAGTTTAGAAATGATAAGTAACTGCTCACCTATTGTATCATTATCACAAGATGACAAGATACAAGACATTTGTCTGAATTGAAAACATAGGCATTTTCTCTGTTTTTCCCTCAATTAAGTTCAGTTCAGTAGCTCAGTCGTGTCCGACTCTTTGAGACCCCATGGACTGCAGAACGCCAGGCCTTACTGTCCATCACCAACTCCCCGAGGCCACCCAAACTCATGTTCATTGAGTCAGTGATGCCGTGCAACCATCTCATCCTCTGTCATCCCCTTCTCCTCCTGCCTTCAATCTTTCCCAGCATCAGGATCTTTTCCAGTGAGTCGGTTCTTCACATCAGGTGGCCAAAGTATTGGAGTTTCAGCTTCACCATCAGTCCTTCCATTGAATATTCAGGACTGATTTCTTTTAGGATGGACTGGTTGGATCTCCTTGCAGTCCAAGGGACAGCAGACTAAGGTGACATGCTCTGTAAAACTTCCAATTTGGACACGTTCCTGGTGGTCCAGTGACTAAAACTCCGTGCTTCCAATGCAGGGGATGAGGGTTATATCATTGATTAACCTTGATCAACTAGGATTCCACATGCTGCAGGGCAACAAAGTCTGCCCATTGCAACTACTGAGACCATGCACTCCCTCCGGAAGCCCTTGTGCCACAGTTAGAGAAGGCCCCTTGGCCACAATGAAGTGTCCTGCATGACATAACGAAGTCATGAATGCCCAGTGCTGAATGAAGACCCAACTCAGTCAAAAATAAAAAAATTAATTAATTTAAAAAAATAACCATCCAGTTTGGGGTCATTGATGTCCCCAAATTACAGTTTGGTGAATTTTGCAGAATCCATCTCTCATAGTAGAGCTCATTACAGCTGGCCACATCTGAATTAGAAATAGGTCAAGACCTTGGAAGATGATGGAAAGCAGGTCTTCTCACACGTGGTCTGTGGCTCATCTGCATCATTACTTTGCTTGTTAGATAAAAATGATGGATGCCTGAACTCCACACCAGATTTAACAAAGGCCAATCTTTGGGGCCTGGTCTGGGAAATCTCTCTCAACCCAAAAGCTCTGGTGATTACTATGCTCACTGAAGTTTGAAGAACTTTGCTTTACATTCCTCAGGCACTGTATGATAATTAGAAGTGTGGAGAATTATAAAGAACCTGCCTGCTAATGCAGGCAGACACAAGAGACTTGGGTTCGATCCCTGGGCTGGGAAGATATCTTGGAGGAGGACATGGCAACCCACACCAGTATTCTTGCCTGAAGAATCCCATGGACAGAGGAACCTGGCAGGCTACAGTCTATAGGGTATATTCTAGGTAGTAGTTTCTTATCAGATATATAAGTTCCAAATATTTTTTCCCATTCTGTTGTTATCTTTCATTTCTTAATAATATCATCTGAAACAAAAATATTCTAAGTTTAGACAAAGTGCAATTTATTTTTTCTTTGGTTGCTAAACTTTTAATATTGTATTTAAGAAACCATTGCTAGGAATTCTCTGGAAGTCCAGTGATTAGAACTCCACCCTTCCATTACTGGGGACCTGGGTTCAATCCCTTGTCAGGGAATTAATGTCCCACAAGCCTCATGGCATGGCCAGGAGAAAAAAGAAGCCATTGCTCATGAAGGTTTACTCCTATGTTTTCTTCTAAGAGTTTTATAGTTGAGATCTTACATTTAGGTTCTTTGACTGATATTGAGTTAACTTTTGTATATGACATGATGGTGAATTTTATGTGTCAACTTGACTGGGCTAAGGGATGCCTAGATGGCTAGTACAACCTATCTGGGTGGAAATATCAGGGTTTATCCAGAAGAGATTAATATTTCAATCGATACACTGAGGAAAGAAGATCTCCCTCACCAAAGCAGATGAGCATGTTTCAATCCACCGAGGCCCTGAATAAAACCACAAAAAAAGGGAAGGGCAAATTTACTCTTCTGTTCAAGCAGGCATGTCCGTATTTTCATGCCCTTGGACATTGGCACTCTTAGTTCTTGGACCTTTGAAGTCAGATTGGACTTATACTATCAGCCACTGCAGCTCTCAGATCTTTGGATTCTTACAACATTAGCTTTCCTGGTTTTTAGTCCTTTAGGTTTGGACTAGAACTGCAGCACTGGCTTCCCTAGGCCTCCAGCTATCCTCCAGCTTGGCCTCCATAATCTTGTGAACCAGTCCTTCATAATGAATCTCTTTCTATACATCTGCGTATATCCTATTGGTTCTTTTTCTCTGAAGAATCCTGACTAACGTAAACAGGGTTCCAACTTCATTCTTTTGCACACGAATATTCAGTTGTCCCCGTACCGTTTATGTAAAAGACTATTCTTTTCTCCACTGAATTGTGTTGGCGCCCTTGTGGAAATCAGCTGACCAGAAATGTAATAATTGATTTCTAGATTCGAGCTTCCGTTCCACTGATCTATACATCTATCTTTACACTAATACCTCACTGAATAGATTACTAGAGCGTTACAATAACTTCCAAAATTAGACAGTGTGATTCTAACTTTGTTCTTTTGCAAGAATGTTTTGGCTATTCTGGGTCCCTGGAATTTCCATATGAATTTTAGGAAGTTTGTAAATTTCTGCAAAGAAAACAAAAGGCACGTGGGGTGGGGGGACTTCCCTGGTGGTCCAGTGGTTAAGAATCCACCTGCCAGTGCAGGAGACAAGGGTCCAATCCATGCTCCGGGAAGATCGTACAATCAACAAGGCGCCCAAGCCTGTGGACAACTACAGATCCAGTGCTCCAGAGTCCATGAGCTGCAACTACTGAAGCCCACGCAACTTGCAGCCTAGTGCTCCACGACAAAGAGAAACCCCCGGAATGAGAAGCCCAAGCACCGAAACTGGAGAGTAGCTGCCACTCGCTGTGACTAGAGAAAGCCCACTCGCACCTTTAAAGATTCTTCAAAGCCAAAAAGAAAATAAAAGCAAAAAAATAAAACCTTAAAAAAAAAAAAAGGAAAAAAAAAAAAAAGGCACTTGGGATTTCAATAGGATTGCATTATCGATCGATTTGGAGAATATTGCCATCTTAATAATATTAAAATTTCCAATCTATGAACATAAGATGTCTTTCAATTTATTTAGGTCTTTTCCTGAAGCACAAGCCCAACCCTATCATTTGAATCCTTCTAGGTTTCTAGAAATATGTTGGACCTTTTCAAAGCTTCCCGTGGATATCTCATTCCCTAGCTTTTCTTTCTAATTTTGGGGGTCAATTTCTTGTTTGTCTCAACTGTTGTCACTACCTGAGGCAGCTGTGATGTTAAATAGCTGCTGTTGACTGTTGTTGACAAGTGTTCCTGTGGAAAAAGCTGTTCTGAGTCAGATCAAATAAAGACAAGTCCTTAGAGTGTTCCAGGGAACTGCCTGACATGTCAAATAACGACAATTCCCCGGGAAAGGTTTTCTGGGGCGTTCCAACCCCCTTCCTCCCTTTTCCAGTGGCTGCCAAGATGCTGGTTTTCACTGTGAATGTGGTGCCATTTGTTTTCAAGGCTATCGTAGAGCTGGGGAAAAGGGGAAGGAACGAGGCAAGTTAAAATTCCACAAAGTTCACTGTGTTTACTGACATTCAGCCATTTTTTTATGAATACATACTCCCCTTTGGCCAGGTTCCAGAATTCTGTAATTGCCGGTGTTCGTGCTCCTTTTATGGGAGAGCAACTTTTCAGAGGTCCTTCCCCCCACCATCCCCCCTATTGTCACTGCCTCTCCACTTCTAACTTGCCATTTATTTTTGAGGAAATCACTTAATTTCTCTGAACCTCTATTTCTCCATTTGGAAAAAGATGAAGGAAATAATTCCCCAGAATATCATAAAGATCAAATTATACACATACACATCAGTCCACTGACGAAGCTACAGAAAACCACAAACACATGAGTGTAATTGCTGTGTCCCTTGTTAGCGAGGATTCAAGTTCTCTACATCCTATCCCATGTCAATCCCACTTCTTCAACCTTTCCTGGTGTGTGAGTCCTCTCATTGTTTTTGATTGTTCAAACAATGTATCGCCTTAGATAGTATTGATTATTGAGAGTTGTCTCTCTCACTTTAGAGTCTAGACTATAAGGAATCAGGAAAGCTCCTTTGTCTCCCTTTGCAGCAGAATGAGGAATGTGTAGTAGAATGTGCAGCAGAATGAGGAATGTGCATGTGTAGTAGCCCGCCAGCCTCCTCTGGCCATAGGATTTCCCAGGCAAGAATATTGGAGTGGGTTGCCATTTCCTTCTCAGGGGATCTTCCCGACCCAGGGATTGAAACTGCATCTCTTGTGTCTCCTGCATTGGCAGAGAGATTCTTTACCACTAGTGCCACCTGGGAAGAATGAAGAATAAGTCAAGAATTGCTGAAGCAAAGAGAAGCAAAGTGATTTGTCTGAGGAAGGCATGGCAACCCACTCCAGTATTCTTGCCTGGAGAATTCCATGGACAGAGGAGCCCGACAGGTTACAGTCCATAGGGTTGAAAAGAGTTGGACAAGACTGTAACGACTTAGCATGCACACATCTAACAACTTGTAGACTCAGTACTGATTACCTGGCCTGAATGACCTGCTATTTCCACTATGTCATTTGGTATCCCCAAAGGTTAGGGAGTAGGATTGACAGAGTTCTTTTGATACAATTTATTCTCCATCATATGTGTTATTTTTAGAAACAGTGGGGAAAGATGGGCAATCTGACCCAAAGTCATTAAGATAGAAGTAACATTTTATTTACAATTGAAGGACTATTAGTTTCAGCTTAGTAAATGTAAGTAAGAAACTGATTTGACTTCTTTAAATTCTTGATTACTGGGACTTTCCTGGTGGTCCAATTGCTAAGACTCCATACTTCCAATGAAGGTGATGTGGGCTCGATCCCTGATCAGAGACTAAGGTCCCACATACCACACGGCACAACCAAAAACAAACGATTCTTGACTACTTAGTTTATTGTCAATTGCTGATGAGATTTACAAAGTGGATTAGGAAATTTTCCTGGAAGTCTATAGCTACTAAGTTACTACGTATCACTATTACTTTCTTCCTTTCAATCCATAAAGTGTGCATCATTGCCCAAATAGCCCAGATAATAATTGCACAGTTACTTTTTGACCTCGTGTGACACTTGTTTGGCCTTAATTCACTGGTCCCAATGTTCATCTCTGGTGCTTTTTATGCCACAATTTTTTCATTATTAAGTTTACTTTATTCCTCTGTTTGCTGAATGTGCCTTAGAGTAGTTTTTACAGAAATGATATAAAGGTGGTAGATCTTCTGGGCCCTTGAATAACTGAGAATGCATTTCTGTTGGCTTCTGATATGAACACCTCAGCTGGACACTGGTGGTTGGATCACAGGCCCTTCCCTTTCAAGGTGTGGATAAAGGCATAGACATTCTGTTTATTAATGTAGAGCTGCAACATTTCACAAGTCCTAGAGGAAAAATCTGTGTAGATTACAAGAGGGATGATGCAGAAAGCCTCGAGCCCTGGTTTAAGACTTTTAAATGCTTCTGAGGGTATTTATTGATGTCTTTAAAAGTCTGTTAAGCAGTAGTGACTCAGACTGGAGGATGTGGACGAAGGTTGGAACAGTATTCAATTTCCATGGTAACAGGAGTAAAACATCCCCAAATAAACTGCCTTCCCTTTGTAGTAGTTGCAGGTTCAACAGTTCTCATATACAAAGATCTGAGGTCTAGTCTCCTCCCAACAATGGAAAGGTAGGGAGGTTGAGGCCTCCTCAGACCCAGTGGAAGACAGAACCCAAAGTTCATTAGCTCTTGCAGTGGATCCTCCAAGCAAGGCCAATAAATGCCAGGATAACAATTAATATTCATTTCTATGACCTAAGCAATGCATATGGCTTAGCATATCACACTAATAACAATAAAAAATAATAGCTAGCATGTTCTAAATGTATACACATCTTAATTCATTTAATTCTCATGACAACTTTAGGAGGCTACCAATCGCTCTTTTTTTTTTTTTTCCCCCAATTATTTTTATTACTTTACAATTACTTTACAATATTGTAGTGGGTTTTGCCATACATTGACATGAACCAGCCATGGATTTACATGTGTTCCCCATCCTGAACCCCTCTCCCACCTCCCTCCCCATCCCATCCTTCTGGGTCTTCCCAGTGCACCAGCCCTGAGCACTTGTCTCATGCATCCAACCTGGACTGGCGATCTGTCTCACACTTGATAATATACATGTTTCAATGCTGTTCTCTCAGATCATCCCACCCTCGCCTTCTCCCATAGAGTCCAAAAGTCTGTTCTATACATCTGTGTCTCTTTTTCTGTCTTGCATATAGGGTTATCGTTACCATCTTTCTAAATTCCATATATATGCATTAGTATACTGTATTGGTGTTTATCTTTCTGGCTTACTTCACTCTGTATAATGGGCTCCAGTTTCATCCATCTCATTAGAACTAATTCAAATGAATTCTTTTTAATGGCTGAGTAATATTCCATGGTGTATATGTACCACAGCTTCCTTATCCATTCGTCTGCTGATGGGCATCTAGGTTGCTTCCATGTCCTGGCTATTATAAACAGTGCTGCGATGAACATTGGGGTGCGTGTGTCTCTTTCAGATCTGGTTTCCTCGGTGTGTATGCCCAGGAGTGGGATTGCTGGGTCATATGGCAGTTCTATTTCCAGTTTTTTAAGGAATCTCCACACTGTTCTCCATAGTGGCTGTACTAGTTTGCATTCCCACCTACAGTGTAAGAGGGTTCCCTTTTCTCCACACCCTCTCCAGCATTTATTGCTTGTAGACTTTTGGATAGCAGCCATCCTGACTGGCGTGTAATGGTACCTCATTGTGGTTTTGATTTGCATTTCTCTGATAATGAGTGATGTTGAGCATCTTTTCATGTGTTTGTTAGCCATCTGTATGTCTTCCTTGGAGAAATGTCTGTTTAGATCTTTGGCCCATTTTTTGATTGGGTCATTTATTTTTCTGGAATTGAGCTGCAGGAATTGCTTGTATATTTTTGAGATTAACCATTTGTCTGTTTCTTCATTTGCTATTTTTTTCTCCCAGTCTGAGGGCTGTCTTTTCACCTTGCTTATAGTTTCCTTTGTTGTGCAAAAGCTTTTAAGTTTAATTAGGTCCCGTTTGTTTATTTTTGCTTTTATTTCCAATATTCTGGGAGGTGGCTCATAGAGGATCTTGCTGCCAATTGCTCTTATATCATTCCCACTTTATGGTTGAAGACATTAAGACAAAGAAAGGACAAATTGTTAGCTCAGAGTTATAGCCTTAGCAAGCAGCAGAGCTGGCAATAAAATTGGTTGAGTCTGCTATCGAAGAATCTGATTCTCTCCACCACAGTATACTAATATAATGCATAATAAAACTTTATCAATGTAAATATATTTTTAAACACTTTTTTTAAAAGAATCTTTGTCCTCACTGCACAGCATGTGGGATCTTCAGTTTCTAGACGTGGGATCAAACCTGCGCCCTTGCATTGGAAGAATGGAGCCTTATCCACTGGAATGTCAGGGAAGTCCCAATATAACTGAAATCCTTTTTACCCGAGTTGACCTGCTTATTCTCCTTGCTGTTACATCACCCTTTTGTGACAACTTCTGTTACTTATAAACACATTTCTTAAAATTTTACATACTGTGAAGGGGTTTAGATGGGATAATCAGGGTTCCTCTAACTAAAATCCTGTGATCCTGTGAGATTTGTTGTAAAGAAAGATGTTATGCCTATTACAGTCATCCAACTAAACTGAAGTGATAAAATATATTAGAAATGCCGAGGGGAAACAGGTGCACTCACAAATGACATAATTCATTCATTACATTTCTTTTAAGAGCAGTTTGAATGTGTTTCTGTGTGTGCATGCATAGGTATAAAAATCTGGTGTTTCCACTTTTAGAGGATTACGTCAGTTAGGAATGTTGTGGCCATAAATAACAAAACTCTTGATGGGGCTTACGATGGCTTAGATGTATAGGGGTTTATGTTTCTGGCCCAGCACGAGGTCTAGAGGTAGGGTTACTGACAAAGTGGTCCATAGTCCAGCCTTGTTCAGGTTGGACCTCTGGGACACTCTTGCTTTCTTGTCTGGTCACAGGAAGACTACCTTTGGCAGCCACAGAAGTCCACCATGCAGACCCCTTGGTATGGAAGGAGAATTCACTGCCAGTCTTTCTGGATTCCTGGGTGGTGTTTGTGTTGAGCAGGTTACAGTGCAGGTCCATTTCTGCAAGATGCTTGTCAAAAGGACATTAGGGGATGGGCAACAATTGAACAAGGTCTGTAGATTAGAATATAGCATGGTTTGTCCTTTGGCCACCTGATGCGAAGAACTGACTCATTGGAAGACTGTGATGCTGGAAAAGACTGAAGGCAAAAGGAGAAGGGAGTGGCAGAGGATGATACAGTTAGATAGCATCACACACTCAGTGGACATGAATCTGAGCAAACTCTGGGAGATAGTGAAGGACAGGGGAGCCTGATGTGCTACAGTCCATGGGGTCACAAGGAGTTGGACATGAGGCTGAACAACAATGAATCAAAGTTAATTACTTGATTTTAATCATTGTCCTGTGGTTATATATATATTTTTAAAAAGTTCTTATTTTTATTTTTAATATTTTGGTTGCACCACATGGTTTGTGGGACTTTAGTTCTCTAGATAGGGATTGAACCCAGTCCCCTGCATGGGAATATAGATTCTTAACTCATGGACCACCAGGGAAGTCCCCAAATGTCCTTGTTTTTAGGAAGTATATACAGAAATCTTTAGAGTCAAAGGAACATTATACCTACAACTCAATTGCAAATGGTTAAGGAACAAGTGTAGGAAAGAACGGTAAAGCAAACATGGTAAATGTTAGCATTTGGGGAATCTGATATACAGAAATTCTTTTATTTGCAACTTCTCTGTAAGTTTGAAATTGTTTCAAAATAAAAAGTGAAATATATTTTAAAAATTACTCAGATTGAAACTTGGTCTCACAACACTTGTGAATTTGTCAGGGATCGTTAGCGGAAACATATGATACACTGTTAGCAGTTTACCCTTACTTAGAAGTTTCTCTACTAAAAAAAAAAAAAAAAAAAAAAAGAAGTTTCTCTACTAATTGATATAATGCCAATAATAAATTGCTACTCCTCAACATAAAAGCAAAAATCTGGTGGCTTCCCTGGTGGTGCAGTGGTTTAGAATCTGCTTTGCAATGCAAGGAACACCAGTTCGATCCCTAGTCTGGGAAGATCCCACAGGCCTTGGTGCAAGTAAGCCCTGTGTGCCACAAGTACTGAGACTTCACACCTAGAGCCTGCACTCTGCAACAAGACAGAGCACCGCAGTGAGAAGCCCGCAGCCTGCAACTAGAGTGTAGTCCGCGCTCACCACAACCAGAGAAAGCCAATGTGCAGCGTCAAATACCCGCCACAGCCAATAAAAAAAAAGCAACCCAAATTCCATTTTTAAAGCCCTACTCTTACAAGGGGTTTCCTTGGTGGCTCAGACGGTAAAGAATCCGCCTGCAATGCGGGAGACCTGGGTTTGATCCCTGGGTTGGTAAGATCCCCTGGAGAGGAAATGGCAACCCACTCCAGTATTCTTGCCTGGAGAATCCCATGGACAGAGGAGCCTGGTGGGCTACAGTCCATGGGTCACAAAGAGTCAGACCACAACTGATAGACTTTCACTTACGAGGGGAAATTGGCAGGAAGCAGAATTTGTTCAGGTGTACCCCTGCTGAGGCACCTGTCTCCCTGTTTCCCTCTGCTCACCCATGGACCTTATGTCCTACCTCTGGGCTCTGTGGTCCCATCCTTAGCTCCTGTCCGCCAGCCCCTTTGGTCTTAGGGTTTTGTGTTTGCCCAGGTCGAGGACCTTGAATCTCCTCTACATTAAACTCCCATTCTGACTGTGTCTTTGCCAGATAGCTCTTAAATAAATTCCTTGCATAATCCTGGACCCTAGAAGCCACCACTCCCTCCTGTCCATTGGTTCAGCAAAGCTTCAGCCATCCTATCCTCCCATCCCCAACCTGGAGAGGAACAAAACCCTAGTATTCATCCCCCCAACAAATACTTAATAAAAGTCTACTGAGAACCAGGTACTGTTTTAGGCCAGAACAAAACAGACCAAAACTATGCCCTCATGTAGAACCTAAACTCTCGTGAAGGAAAGCAGAAAATAATGTAAATAAGCCAATATATAAGGAAATGGCAACCCACTCCGGTATTCTTGCCTGGGAAATCCCACGGAGAGAGGAGCCTGGGGTTATGCAAAGAGTCAGACATGACTTAGTGACTAAACAACAGTAGTTTGATAGATGGGGATAGATTCCTACTGAGAAAAATAAAGCTTGCCTTTAGGAGCCTGAGGTAGAGAGAGGTTCATTGTGAATTTTGAGAGGTGACCAGAGAACACTTTTCTAGTAGGAGAAACAGAATACCTGTGCCCAAATCAAGCTGGTACAAGTGATTAAGTTCTTTCCAGAAAGAAGAAGTGTAATTGGACCTTCTTGGAAAATAACTGATAGGATCGTCTGATAGTAAAGATAAGTACCTCTCTGAGAGCTGACTTCCTGATTTCCCTCTGGGTGGCCTGTGCGCTGCTACTCTTCAGATTCCAGGGATGGGAAGATCCAGGGTGTAATTTGCTGTCTTCACCAAGGTAGTCTGTGCTGCAGTTTACAAAAGCATTTACAACGTTGCATAACTGTTCCAACCGGTTCTAATTGTCAGGCACATGATCAGTGTCAGGTTCGGGGCTGGTGTTTGGTGGAGTTTGGACAGAGCAACTGGCCGGAGGAAAGGAAGGAATGGAGCTTCTCTGTCTAGGCCCCTCCTGCCCCGCCCCTACTCCAGCCTCAGGCCCTAAATATCGCAGAGCCATCCTTAGGTTTCCCTGGACCCCTCATCTTGCTCGACCTTCCCCCATAGCAGAGACAGTGGTCTGTTCCAAAACTGTATCCACTCCAATATGACCTTTCATTAAAAATAAAATAAAATGCAGGGCTTCCCTGGTGGTTCAGTGGTAAAAAACCCACCTACCAATGGAAGAGACAGGGTTTGATTCCTGGTCAGGGAAGGTCCTACTTGCAGTGGAGCAACCAAGCCTATATGCCACAACTTCTAAACCTGTGCTCTAGAGCTGGGGAGCCACAGCAAGAGACGCCACCACGAGAAGCCGGAGCACCGCCAACAGAGAGTAGCCCCTGCTTGCTGCGGTGAGAGAAAGCCCTCGAAGCAACAAAGACCTAGCACAGCCAAAAATAAATAATTAAAATAAAACTTAAAAATTCGGTCTTTCATGGTAGGGAATTGCAGAACCAAAATAATCTGCTGAAACTATCTCATTCTTGGCTGCTCTCAAAGTTGAGTGTTCACATCAGACACCTAGGGGGCATAAAATCGTGATTCCTGGGCTCCAGACCAGATCCAAGGTGGATCCAAGGAGCTGGTGTGGTCATGAAGATGGGAAATCTCTGTCTTTTTCCATATCTCGGATGTTCCAATGGCTTTGTAAAACAGGCATCCACTTTCTACACTGCTCTGGTGGATCAGCGGTAAAGAATATGCCTGCGATACTGGAGACCGGGGTTCAGTCCCTGGGTAGGGAAGATCCCCTAGAGAAGGGAATGGCAGTCCACTCCATATTCCTGCCTGGAGAATAGTATGGACAGAGGACCCTGGTGGGCTACCGTCCATAGGGTCACAGAGACAGATGTGACTGAGTGATTAACACATTCACTTTTCACTGAGAAGACACACCTGGAAACTTATTATACAGACTCATTTACAAGCCCCATTCAAATATCTCCAAGACAGAGAGGCCTGGGAATTGGTCTTTTAAATCAGCTCCTTGTATTTTTTTTTTTTTTTTAAGAAAAAATTTGAGCAAGTTCCTAGATGATTTAAAAAAAAAAAGGACAGGGAAGCTATCATCAGACTAGCAGAGAACACACATCACAGATAAGCCATGAATGGCTACCTTTGGATTAAATATCCTATTCCAGTTCAGTCTGCTGTGGCCAGTTAGGATGGGGTCACATGGTATAAAATATGACCATTTATACCTTGGAAAGAAACCTCAGGAGTTCTGGAACATAACAAGGACAACAAAGAGCAAAAGTAGGACTTACCTGGTGGTCCAGTGGCTAAGACACCAAATGCAGTGGGGTGGGGTTCAATCCCTGGTCAGGGAATTAGATCCCGCATGCCTCAACTAAAGGTCTCTCATGTTGCAACTAAGACCCAGTGGAGTTGGGTAAATATATAAATATTTAAGAAAAGAAAAGAGCAAAGGTGTAATCTAAGCAAAGGTTTGAGGGGTTTTCAGTTTATTGCAAATGAAATTGGCAATTCTAAGATGAAGGAAGTAAGAAAGGATGTGGAATAAGGGGAGTTTATGCTGGAAACTGAGAGCACAAGTAGAGATCGCAGGCTGAATTCTCAGTGGTGGACTTCATGTTCCTTTTGCTTGCACTGTCCTGAGTGGATCCATGACTTTTACAACTAATGGAACTCTGCCCTAATGGGAAGAGTTGCTCAGAAGCAAAGGAAATGGATACATTATGGAAACTCTGGTTCCATGCAGCTATCCCCATAAAATTCCTAAAAGTCTTGCCAATGATGAAATAAGCTCTGAATATAAAAGTAGAGGCCACTTCAATCCAGTGATTACCTGCTACAATGCCCAACTATTTGGCCCCATGACATGTCATGTGCTCCTCTAGACCAACCTTTTGGTTTTAGGACCCTTCACACTATTAAAAAATGAGAATTTAAGAGTTTTTTGTGGGTTATATTTATTGATATTTACTGTACCTGAAATTAAAGCAGAAATCTTTAACATTTTAATTTATTTATTCATTTTAAATTAACAGTAATTAATGTGTATGTTGAGTGCCGAAGAATTGATGCTTTCAAAATGTGGGGCTGGAGAAGACTCTTGAGAGTCCCTTGGACTGCAAGGAGGACAAATCAGTCAATCCTAAAGGAAATGAACCCTGAATATTCATTGCAAGGACTGATGCTGGAGCTGAAGCTCCAATACTTTGGCAAAGAGCTGACTCATTGGAAAAGACCCTGACAGTGGCAAAGATTGAAGGCAACAGGATAGAGGGGCGGCAGAGGGCGAGATAATTAGAAAGCATCATCCACTCAATGGAAACGACTTTGAGCAAACTCCTGGACATAGTGAAGGACAGGGAAGCCTTTTGTGCTATAGTCCTTGGGGTCTCAAAGAGTCGGACATGACTTAACGACTTAACAACAACAGTGTTGACATAAATATTTTTCAAAAAAATTAAGCAATAGAACTGTCATTGTTTTACATTTTTGGCGAGTATTGTTAATGTCTGGCTTAATAAAAGACAGCTGGATTTCTCATATCTGCTTCTGTGTTCGTCAGGTGTGACATCATATGTGTGTAAGCCTCTAGGAAATGCCAAGGAATGCGAGTGACAAATAAGAGTGATTAAAGGCCGCAATGACTCCCTCAAAAGGTTTGGGGGATTCAGATGTCCCGACTATATTCTATGAATTGCTGCTGTAACTATTGCAGTGAATACAGGCCAGGCCTTGGAAAAGCATTAATTATTTTTCCTTCTTAAACATAAAGTTTCTTCCTTGATTCTTAACCTTAGCCTTTAGCTTCATAACTCTTTCCATCCCCTCACCAAATTCATTCTCCACTGCTAACAGCATCTTAAAGTAATGAGTTGACATTTATAGAGCAGTTTTTACATGCCAGAAAGAAAGAAAGATAGTCATGTCCAACTCTTGCGGATCCATGAACTATAGCCTGTGGTAGGCTCTTCTGTACATGGAATTCTCCTGCCAAGAATACTGGAGTGGGTTGCCATTTCCTTCTCCAGGGGAGCTTCCTGGCCCAGGAACTGAACTCAAGTCTCCCGCATTGCATGCAGATGCTTTACCGACTAAGCTACAAAGGAAGCTTTGAAGTGAAAGATGCTCAGAAGTGTCCAACTCTTTGCATCCCCATGGACTGTGGAATATTCCAGCCCAGAAAACTAGAGTGGGCAGCCTTTCCCTTCTCCAGGGGATCTTCCCAACCCAGGGATCGAACCCAGGTATCCTGCACTGCAGGTAGATTCTTTACCAGCTGAGTAACGAGGGAAGTCCCAAAATGTGGAGATGCCGGGGATTGAACCTGGGGCCTCGTACATGCAAAGCACGTGCTCTGCCACTGAGCTACATCCCCCACCATCTACATGCCAGGTCCTAAACAGAGCACTCTACATTCATTGTTTCTTTTCATCTTTATTTCAACCTGTGAGATGTTAGAAAACATGTATATTTGGTCTCTGTGGTTCCTGGCTCAGAGCGCCTAAAACCACTGACATTTGCTAAGTGATAAGAGCACTGGGAGGAGCATCTTTTGTTTAAACCTGGTCCCTAAATCCCTTGGAATTTCCTGGGTAACAGGCCTGTCTTTTGTTCTAGTCAGGTGCCCCTGGGTGGGCTCCTGCTTGGGGCCTGGTCACCAGAAAGATCAAGACTGGATCAGAAGCTTGGAATTTTCAGCCACATCCCCCATTCTCTAGAGAAGGAAGAGGGCTGGAAATGGGTTGATGACCAATCATGCCTACGTGATGAAACCGCCACAAAAATCCCCAAAGGACCGGGTTCTGAGAAACTTCTACGTTGGTGAATACATGGTGGTACCGGGGGAGGGCACTCCCAGAGAGGGCAGGGAAGCCCCCACATATCTGGCCCTACACATTCCTTCCATCTGGATGTTCATCTGCTTAGCCTTTACCATATCTTTTTACAATCCACTGGTCAACAGGGAGTGAACTGTTTTCTTGAGTTCTCTGAGCTGCTGTAGCAAATGAACTGATCCTGAGTGGGGAGGGAGTCGTGTATAGCTCATCGGTCAGAAGCACAGGAAACAACCTGGACTTGTGATTATCATCTGAAGTGGGGTTGGACAGTCTTGTAGGACTGAGCCCTTCACCTAGGAGCTGATAGTATCTCCAGGCAGAGTATCAGAACTGAGTTAGGTTGTAAGACATGGAGCTGGTGTCACAGAGAATTATTTGGTGCGGGAAAAAACAGCCACTCATCTGGTATCAGAAGTTTTTTTTTTTTTTTTTGGTATCAGAAGTTTTGAGGGACTTCCCCATTGGTAGAGTGGATAAGAATCTGCCTTCCAGTGCAGGGGACACAGGTTCCATCCCTGGTTCGGGAAGATTCCACATCCCAGGGCCAGTGGGGGTGGGGGTGGAGGCAGCAACTAAAATCTGTGCACAACTCCTGAAGCCCGTGAGTCTAGAGCCTGTGCTCCACAAAAAGAGAAGCCACTGCAATGAGAAGCCCAAGCTCCTCAAAGAATAGCTCACTGAAGCTAGAGAAAGCCTGCTCACAGCAAGACCCAGCGCAACCAAAAATTAATCAATTAAAAGCAAAATAGATTATTGTGAGTTAAAGGAAAGACATATTTCTTAAAAAAATGTTCTGAGCGTGGCAATAGTGTGAGAGTAAGCGAGACACACAGGAGGAAAATTGAGGGTTTTTTTTTTTTTTTTGCACAATCCCAGAAGACAGTTTTATCCTAGGGATAATTATTGTCCCTAAATTACTGATGGGGGAAAACAGCCCTGGAGAAAGGCAGCAACAGTCTCTGAATTACAGATCAAGTAAGTTAAGAAATCAGGAATCTAACCCAGGGAAGCCCCTGTCGTGAAGGAAAGTGAAGCATTTATTGCAGGGCACCAAGCAAGGAGTCCTGGCTTCCCTGGTGGCTCAGATGGTAAAGAATCTGCCTGCAATGCAGGAGACCTGGGTTTGATCCCTGGGTCGGGAAGATACCCTGGAACAGCAAATGGAAACCTGCTCTGGTATTCTTGCCTGGAAAATTCCATGGACAGAGTAGCCTACAAGTTCATGGGGTCACGAAGAGTTGGACACAGCGGAGTGACTAACACTTTCACTTTGAAGCAAGGAGTCAAGGACGGTTAGTGCTTAAAAGACTCTGAACTCCCCAAGGCTTGCAGGGAAAGGTTTTAAAAAACTAGATAAGGGAGGAGGGTAGTGTCAGCTCAAGGACATGCTTCTGACTGGCGGTGAGGTAATTGTGGGAGTCAACATCATCAACCTTCTGGTTCCAACCAGTCTGGGGTCTTCGTCCTTGTGGGCAGCAGACAGTTAACTTCTTCCATCTGGTTGGGGTTTCAGTATTTGCAAAACAGCTCAAAGGATGTGACTCAGAATATCATGTATAGCCCTCGAGGAGGAACTGAAGTTCCTTGACTTTGTTTAATGGCTGAACTGTTATTATTTTGTCTTGCTTGACTGTTTCCCTTGCTGCGTTTTCTCTTTCCTCTGATTAAACTCACTTTGTGGAACTCAGGGAAGGCCTACAAGGCTACAGTTTTTCTACAGGGCAGGCAGAGGACAAGGAGGTTGGGAGAGTCTGTTTCAGGAAGACTCCATAGAATCTTGCTCAATTACAATTTTATGCATTCCATGTGCATTTTAAATTGTTTTAAGTTTTCAGAAGTTCAGCGCAGGAGATTACATGTCTATTGGGAATCCTTCAATTTGAAGTTTTCTGTTTTCCTGTGTACTCATCAGGGTTGCTCTATAATCTAACTTCAGAAAGTTTTCAGTCTTTGGCTAAATATTGGTTTTGGGGAAACCTGTTCTTAAACTCACTTTGCATTTGGGAGGAATAGTTTCGTCAATACTTTTTGTTTCTGGCCACACCATTGTAACAGGAGGGAAAGGGGCAAGGCACAGCTTTTGAAAGAATGACATAGCCCAAGGACACAGCATAAACCAGTTAGAATCAAGTGGGACAAAGATGGCAGACAAGACTAGACCTTGATCCTCAATCAGCAAGTGAAATGACACAACCAGAGGTGCCATGACAGTTCCAAGGGACAGTCAAAAGTTCAAGGAGTGGGTGGTGGCCCAAAACCTGGAAATCTCCACCCCTTTCCAAAAATAGTTGGAATAATCCTCCCACAGATCCTGAAGTTGAAACTACAATCCTCTGGCCACCTGATGTGAAGAGCTGACTCATTTGAAAAGACCCTGATGCTGGGAATGATTGAAGGCAGGAGGAGAAGGGGATGACAGGATGAGATGGTTGGATGGCATCACCGATTCAATGGACATGAGTTTGAGTAAGCGCCAGGAGTTGGTGATGGACAGGGAAGCCTGTTGTGCTGCAGTCTATGGGGTCACAGAGTCAGACACGACTGAGCAACTGAACTGAACCGAATCCTCTCACTCATTAGCGTATGAAATTCAGCTCAGTTCAGTTCAGTTGCTCAGTTGTGTCTGACTCTTTGCTTAGTCAAGCTCATGTCCATTGAATCGACGATGCCATCCAACCATCTCATCCTCTGTCATCTCCTTCTCTTCCTGCCTTCACTCTTTCCCAGCATCAGGGTCTTTTTCAAATGAGTCAGTTCTTTGCATTGGGAGGCCAGAGAATTGGAATTTCGGCTCCAACATCAGTACTTCCAGTGAATATTCAGAACTGATTTCCCTTAGGATGGACTAGTTGGATCTTCTCACAGTCCAAGGGACTTTCAAGAATCTTCTCCAACACCACAGTTCAAAATCATCAATTCTTCAGTGTTCAGTTTTCTTTATAGTGCAATTCTCACATCCTTACATGTCTACTAGAAAAACCATAGCTTTGACTAGATGAACCTTTATTGGCAAAGTAATATCTCTGCTTTTTAATATGCTGTCTAGGTTGGTCATAGCTTTTCATCCAAGGAGCAAGCATCTTTTAAATTTCATGACTGCAGTCAACCATCTGCAGTGATTTTGGAGCCCCCCAAAATAAAGTTTCTCACTGTTTCCATTGTTTCTCCATCTATTTGATATGAAGTGATGGGACCAGATGCCATGATCCTAGTTTTTTGAATGTTAAGTTTCAAGCCAGCTTTTCCACTCTCCTTTTTCACTTTCATCAAGAGGCTCTTCAATTCCTCTTTGCTTTCTGCCATAAGGGTGGTGTCATCTGCATATCTGAGGTTATTTGTATTTCTCCCAGCAATCTTGATTTCAGCTCGTGCTTCATCCAGCCCAGCGTTTCTCACAATGTACCCTGCATAGAAGTTAAATAAGTAGGGTGACAATATACAGCCTTGACGTACTACTTTCCTGATTTGGAACCAGTCTATGGTTCCATGTCCAGTTCTAACTGTTGCTTCTTGACCTGCATACAGGTTTCTCAGGAGGCAGGAAAGGTGGTCTGGTATTCCCATCTCTTGAAGAACTTCCTACAGTTTGCTGTGATCCACGGAGCCAAAGGATTTGGTATAGTCAATAAAGCAGAAATAGATGTTTTTCAGGAACTCTCTTGCTTTATTGATGATCTAACGGATGTTGGCAATTTGATCTCTGGTTCCTCTACATTTTCTAAATCCAGCTTGAACATCTGGAAGTTCACAGTTCACATACTGTTGAAGTCTGGCTTGGAGAATTTTGAGCATTACTTTGCTAGTGTGTGAGATGAGTGCAATTGTGTGGTAGTTTGAACATTCCTTGGCATTGCCTTTCTTAGGGATTGGAGTGAAAACTGACCTTTTCCAGGCCTGTGGCCACTGCTGAGTTTTCCAAATTTTCTGGCATATTGAGTGCAATACTTTCTCAGCATCATCTTTTAGGATTTGAAATAGCTCAACTGGAATTCAATCACCTCCACTAGCTTTGTTTGTAGTGATGCTTCCTAAGGCCCACTTGACTTCACACTCCAGGATGTCTGGCTCTAGGTGAATGATCACATCATCATGGTTATCTGGGTCATGAAGATCTTTTTTGTATAGTTCTTCTGTGTATTCTTGCCACCTCTTCTTAATATTTTCTGCTTTTGTTAGGTCCATACCATTTATGTCCTTGATTGTGCCCATCTTTACATGAAAATTTCCTTGGTATCTCTGATTTTCTTGAAGAAATCTCTAGTCTTTCCCATTCTATTGTTTTTCTCTATTTCTTTGCATTGATCACTGAGGATATGAAATTACCCAGCCTATAAAAACTAACTGCACCACATTTCATGGCACACTCGCCCTCCGTGATGGCCCACACTCTGTCTATGGAGTGTGCTTCTCTCTGAATCTGAATAAATCTACTTCATACCTATCACTTTGTCTCTCACTGAATTCTTTCTGTGATGAGACATCAAGAATCTGAGCTTCGTTAGGTCCTGAAATCAGGTACCGTGCATTTTGACTGGGTTTGCATCCCAGACACGTGGGTTCAAATCCCAAGTAGGGTTTTGGCTGGGTTTGAGTCCCCAATCTGAGGTACATGGTTTCACCATGAAGCTTGCAGGAACCTGGTTCCCTGACCAGGGATTGAACCCATACTCCCTGCATTGGAAACACAGAGCCTTAACCACTGGACTGCCAGGGAAGTCCTTGTTACTAGCATTCTACTCATTTGTAGTGGGTTGGATAGTATCACTCAAAAATGCAGGTTGGGACGTGACCTTATTTGGAAATGGGGTCTTTTGCAGATGTAATTGAGATAAGGCTTAAAATGGTAACATACTGGATTAGGGTGGGCCCTAAATCCAAAGTCCTTAGAAAAGACAGAAAAGGACACAATAATGCTGGGAAGGTCCATCTAGTCAAAGCTATAGTAGTAGTCATGTGTGGATGTGAGAGTTAGACCAAAAAGAAAGTTGAGCACTGAAGAATTGATGTTTTTGAACTGTCATATTGGAAAAGTCTCTTGAGAGTTCCTTGGACAGTGAGGAGATCAAACCAGTCAATCCTAAAAGAAATCAGTCCTGAATATTCTTTGGAAGGACTGATGCTGAAGCTCCAATAATTTCACCACCTGATGTGAAGAACTGATTCATGAGAAAAGACCCTGATGCTGGGAAAGATTGAAGACAGAAGGAGAAGGGGACGACAGAGGATGAGATGGTTGGATGGCATCACCAACTCAATGGACGTGAGTTTGAGCAAGCTCTGGGAGTTGCTGATGAACAGGGAAGCCTGGTGTGCTGCAGTCCATGGGGACACAGAGTCAGACACAACTGAGTGACTGACCTGAACTGAACATAGGGAAGAGAGTTTCCCCAGTGGCTCTAATGGTAAAGGACCTGCCTGCTAATGCAGGAGACGTAAGAGATGCCAGTTCAATCCCTAGGTTGGGAAGATCCCCAGGAGGAGGGCAAGGCCACCCACTCCAGTCTTCTTGCCTGGAGAATCCCATGGACTGAAGAGCCTGGTGGGCTATGGTTCATGGGGTCACAAAAGAGTTGGACACGACTAAATCTACTTAGCACAGAACACAGGAAAGAAAAGAAGGACATGCAAAGACGGGGACAGAGATGAGAGTTGGCTGCCACTGCCGTGGAGCCACCAGTACTAGGCAGGGGCATGGAAGGATTCTCCTTCAGACTTCCAGACTCCAGAACAGTGAGAGAAATTTCTGTTCTTTCACGTCTCCCAGCTTGTGGCACTTTGTTACAGCAGCCCTAAAGAACTAATATACTAGCCTTCAAGACCTGGCCCCAAATTGACCTCCGTCCTATGGCCTTCCCTTGTCACTTAAGATATAAGTATTTCTCCCTCCTCCGAACCCCAAGAATCCTTGCTGTCTGCACCATTCCTGAGGACCCAGGGTTTTATTGCGTGTGTGTCAGCTTCTTCAGAGGGCAAGTTTGGTTTTAACCCTTCCTTGAGTCTCTCTGGTTATCTCCTAACTCAGTGATGTTGCAGGAAAAGTAGACAGCAAGAGAACGGTCACGGCCCAGGTCTCAGGTGAGTTCCTGGGATGGCTGCCAAGTGAGGGTCCTTGGCTTCATGCAGGAAGGAATTCCACAGCGAGCCGACGCAGAGTGAAAGCATGTGTTTATTCGAGGAGATACACGCTCCACAGACAGAGGTGTGCACCGTCTCAGAAAGTGAGAGTGGACCTGAAATACTGCCTTGTCGGGCTCAGTCACCTCAGTCGTGTCCAACTCTGTGAGACCCTGTGGACTGTAGCCCTCCAGGCTCCTGTGTCCACGGGATTCTCCAGGCAAGAATACTGGAGTGGATTGCCATTCCCTTCTCCAGGGGATCTTCCCGACCCAGGGAAAGAACTGGCGTGTCTTATGTTTAACCTGCAGTGGCAGGCGGGTTCTTTACCACCAGCATACCTGGGAAGCCCGAAATATGGGCTGGTTTGTTTTTGTGGACTGGGCAATTTCACAAGCTAATGAGTAGGAGGTTTATTCCAACTATTTGGGGGCGTGAAAGTGAAGTCGCTCAGTTGTGTATGACTCTTTGCAACCCCATGGACTGTAGCCTACCAGGCTCCTCTGTCCATGGGATTTTCCAGGCAAGAATACTGGAGTGGGTTGCCATTTCCTTCTCAGAGGATCTTCCTGACCCAGGGATCAAACCCAGGCCTCCCTCATTGCAGGCAGACACTTTACCCTGTGAGCCACCAGGAGAGCCCTGAATTTGGGGAAGGGGCGGAGATTTCCTGGAATTGGGTCTCTGTCCCTTTTTTGACCTTTAATCATCAACCTCTGAACTGTGAAGGCACCTGAGGGTATGATTTAGCTAATATGTTACGATGAGCTCATACTGAGGCTCGCGGTCTAGTGGAAGTTGGCTTGTCTGCCATCTTGGACCTAGTTAGTTCTAACCAGTTTATGTCATGCCCTCAATGGCTGTCATTCTTTTAAAGGTTATGCCCAGCCTTCTTCCTGTGTCAATATATATTAAGCACATCTATTAAGTCCTTAATACATGATTGTTAAATATAGTTTCCCCAATACTTTCTTCTCATTTAATGAATCCATTCAACAAATAATTATTGAGTGCCTACATTGTGTCAAACATTTTTTCTTACCTCTGGGATAAATCTGTGAACCAAAAAGACAACATTCAGTCCTTGGGAAGCTTACTCTCTAATGAGAATGTAAGTTTCTGTGTTGAAATCCACGTGCTCTAGCTACAGGTTTTAGACTAGTTTCTGTAGCTTTTCATGTCTCTTTATTGTCCAAAGCCAGTTTCTAGTGCTGGGACTATCCTGGCATCTTTTCAGGTCTTCTGCTTGACTGCCAAGGACAGAGAGGAGAGGGTGAAATGATTTGAAGAGCTCTCGGTTCACGCAGAAAGTTTCTCTCTCATAAGCCACCCTTGTGTCCTGAGCTTCTCTTTGCCCACTGAAGCATGCTTGTAAGCTGTGTTGGAGTCAGCTTGTGGAGACCTTTTTTGTAGTCTGGATACAAGCCGAGAGAACAGGAAGGCACATGCAAATCTGGGCACAGTGTTAGCTTTGGTCTAGTATCAGACAGGCGGCTGGTGCCACTTTTGCCAGGATCTGTGTCTCATCAGCTGTCCTCCATTGCTGCCAAAATAAGGGATTCTTGCCTTTCTAAGTGGGTACAAGTTCTAGGCAGCAGGACCACAGGTGTGGGATAAGTAGGGTGTACTTTCTTTAGGAGAAATATGTAGAACAAAGAATGGTGCTGTTCTCTAGTCTTATTTTGATGTTCAGCTCCAAGTAAATCTGATGAGAGCCAGTCGCTCTGTAGCTAACTGAAGGGTGGGGGATGGTGACTGTACAGAGAGAATGGCTGTGTGTCAATCAACCTTCCAGTAGGCAAATGCATGTTTAAAATTCATGTGTGCATGCTCAGTTGCTCAGTTGTATCTATTTGTGACCCCATGGACTGTAACCCGCCAGGTTCCTCTGTCCATGGGATTCTCCAGCCAAGAATACTGGAGTGGGTTGCCATTTCCTTTTCCAGGGGGTCTTCCCGACCCAGGGATCGAACCCGTGTCTCCTGCCTTGGCAGGTGGGTTCTTTACCACTGTGCCACCTGGGGAGCCCCTTGTATAAAGATTAATGCTTAGTTACTTGAGAACGTGGTGTTCTGAACTGTTATAACTCAGAAACTGTTATTGGGAGGAAGTAAGGTAAATTAACACAAACTTTCTAATATGCATTTTGCGAACATGTTTCAAAAGCCTTAAAATATTTATCCTCTTTAATCAAGTAATTTTATTTTCAGGAATTTATCCTGAGGAAATAATCTTATATTTGTGCCAAGACTTACTCAGAAAGATCTTTACAGTGTTATTTACAATAGTGAGAAACAACACAAGGTTCAACAACAGAATCGGTTAAATTAAAAATGCTAATCTAATGTATTAGAATATGAGCCATTAAAAATTATATTCAAAGGTTGAAAAATGTTCATTTTAAAATTAAGTGAGAGTTATGTGTACAGGAGGATTAACTATGGTATTCTGTATTCCTTGGGGGTATGATGGAAATTTGTGATAATAGAAACTAAGAATTCTTGCTCTCAAAGAATGTTTACATCTAATTTCCTCCTCCAGGGGATCTTCCCAACCCAGGGATCAAACCTGCATCTCTTATATCTCCTGCATTGGCAGGCAGATTCTTTACCACTAGTGACACCTGGGAAACCCTTACATCTAATAGAAAATGCTTATAAGGTATTATTGAATGGAAAAGACAAATTATCAAGCAGCATGTATTGAGATATAGTAGGATTGATAGGATTTTAGTTTTGTAAAACAAATTAACCTTTCTGTTCATTTTACATATTGTAAATATATATATATAATGTTAACAGTGACTGTCAATGGATGGTGCAAATACAGGACCTGCAGATTTTTTTCTCTCACATTTCTTTAGATTTTGAAACATCTATTTAAAAAGCATGTAATACTTTTTTATACAAAAAAAAAATATTAGAAGGGAGGAGAGCCTTTTAAAAGAAGAGGAGCAGAGAGTCCGACAGGTTTCTGAGTGCTGTTTCATAACTTACTGGCTACATAAACTGGGGCAAGTTTCTTTGACTTCCTAAGCCTCAGTTTTCTGTCTGTAATAAGGAAAAAAGTTGCCTACTTTACGGGGTTTATATGAAGATTATATAAAACAATGCAGATAAAGCTTTTATGTGATATCTAATAAAGTGAGGCTTGGTAAATGTTATTTTAATAAAACCTGTTTGACTTCTGCTGTGGTCATGATAGCATAACTGGTATTGGTTAGCCTCCCTGCAGTAAATAACTAGAAAACTGGACAAAATGTGTAAAACAACTGTCCGCAGACATTGAACAATAGGCACTCAGAACTCTGATTCCTGAGAAAAATAAAACACATTTGGTGAGCCCTCTTATTTCCCAGGCTTTCTGGACAATAGTACAGAGAGAAAAGTTGCAAGCAGAACATAGCAGCCTCACTGAGATGAGGAGACAGATATATAAACAGATCAGAGTTGTGCAGGTTGAGGCAACAGGAATTTGGAGGGCAAGTTCGCAGAGCAAAAAAAGCTTTAGAAAAAAAGGAATTTTTAAGTATATTCATTTGTTGTTCTCGTTTAGTTCCTAAGTCATGTCCAACTCTTTGTGACCCTGTGGACTGTAGCCTGCCATCCTCCTCTGTCCATGGGATTCTCCAGCCAAGAACACTGGAGTGGGTTGCTATGCCCTCTTCCAAGGGATCTTCCTGACTCAGGGATGGAACTCGAGTCTCCTGCATTGGCAGGTGGATTCTTTATTGCTGAACCACCAGAGAAGCCCATAAGTATTCATAGGATCCCCTTAAGCCTTTGCCCAAATATTAGGCTGTACACGTGTAAGGTGAGACTCCATAAGCTGGGCACATAGAATAACTACCAGAGAAATAAAAATTACCAAGAACTTGCAAAATAAGCAATAACTGAAGCTTGAAGAGCATTGAGAGACATTCTAATTCCAATTGGTTGGAACTCAGTAGACTCCAGATATGCCACACCTTAGGAGCAAGGCTAGAGTGGTCCTAAAACGAAGGGGACTTTAGATCCTCCTAAGAAGAGCTTGAAGATAAACCTCAAAAAGACCAAGCTGATCCCCAACAAAATTAACTGCCTCCAAGAATAAAGCTCAGCACTTTCTAAGGGAAAGCAGCAAAAATCAGACACTCAACAACATGACACAAAATCCAGAATCTGGTAAAAAGATTACCAGATATGTGGGAAAACATGAAAATATGATCCTTCGCCAGGAAAAACAAGTCAGTCGAAACAGATACATAAATGACAGAAATGATGAAATTAGCAGACAAGGACTTAAAGACAGCTATTGTAAATATGTTTAAGGATCTAAAGAAAAGCTCAACGAACACAATGAGTGAGTGTGTCTGAGTGTTTAGTCATGTCTGACTCTTTGCGACCCCGTGGAATTTTCCAGGCAAAAATACTGGCGTGGTTACCATTCTCTTCTCCAGGGAATCTTCCCCATCCAGGGATCAAATTTGCATCTCCTGCATTGGCAGGCGGATTCTTTACCACTGAGCCACCTAGGAAGCTTGAGAAACACAATGAGAAACATGGAAAATTATAATGAAAGAAACAAATGTAACTTCTAGACCTAAAAATCAGAGATGCGTAACTCACTAGATGGGCTTAGCAGATGATTGCACAGGACAGAAGAACAAAAAGGACTTGAAGATATAGGCTCCCCAAAAAGTTCAAACTAAAACTCAGAAAGAAAAGGAGAAAGAAAATACATATGTGCATACTAACATACATACAGAAACAGAACTCCAGTGACCTGTGGATCAACATCAAGCAATCTAACATGTGTAAATTGAGTATGGGAGAGATATTTAAAGAAATAATAACTGGAATTCCAGATTTGATTGTAAAAATATATACTTGCCAAGAGACACAATAAGGTCCGCAAACTCCAAACAGAATAAATAGGTACAAAGAACCATATCTTGATATATTTTAATCAATATTCTGAAAACCAATGGTAAAGTACCTGTATTAAAAGCAGCCAGAGAAAGAAAGACACATTACATTCAGGGGAACAAAGATAAGATTTTCCACTGACTTTATATCAAAAATAATGTAAGCCAAAAGACACAGAGAGGCATAGAAAAAGAGAAAAAATTATCTGAGAACTCTAGTATGCAATGAACATAACTTTTAAAAATGCAGATGAAACAAAGATGTTTCTAGACAAATAAAAACTAATTAATAGTAATTCTTGCTTGCATTATAATAGCTAATGATTAAAATAAAAAGCTAATTATTAGAAAATAATTATTACCTATAATACAAGAGATAGAAAAGGAAGTTCTTTAGTGTATAAGGAAAAAATACCAGCTCTGCACAAAGGAATGACGGTCACTGAAAATCGTAAATATGTGGGTAAATTTTTTCATTAAATTTTTCTTTAAAAATAATTGAGTATTTAAAGCAAAAGTAATATCAATATATTTGGGATCAATAACTTTATGCAGCAGTTCAATTTTATTTGATGGTAAACTGCGATAAGGTAAAGATGCAGACTGCAAACACTACAGCAACCATTATAAAATTTTTAAAAGGTGTACAAACTAAAAGAGAAGATTAAAGGACATATTAAAAACACTCAGTTTAAAAGAAGGCAGGAAAAAAAATAAAAAATAAAAGAAGGCAGGAAACATGAATAAAAAAGAACAAAGAAGAGATGGGACTATCAGAAAACAAATAGCAAGATAGTTCTTTTAAAAAATGCAACATCATCAACATTTGCATTAAATACAAATGGACTAAGGGGCTTCTCTGTTTGCTCAGTGGTAAAGAATCTGCCTGCTTATGTAGGAGACACAGGTTCAATCCCTGACCTGGGAAGATCCCACATCTTGCTGAGCAAATAAGCCCATGCACCACAACTATTGAGCCTGTGTTCTAGAGCCTGGGAGCCACAACCACTGAAGCCCACGTGCCCTAGAGAACCATCAGAATGAGAAGTCCTCACACCACAACTATGAAGTAGCCCCACTCACCACAGGCAGAGAAAAGCCCTTGTAGCAACAAAGACCCAATACAGCCAAAAATAAATAAATAAGAGTATGGTTTTTTTTAAAGAGTATTTTTAAAAAAAAAACTATATATATATATATATATAACATATATATTAATCATATATATCAACTAAAAGCAGAAATTGTTATACTGGAAGGGGACAAGATTCACATAGGTTGTCTAAAAGAAACACCCTCTAAATATAAGGACAGAGTTTCAAAATAAAAGAATGAAGTAAAATATATCTTGCAAAATATTAATCAAAATAAGGCTATATTAAGGGCTATATTTGAACTTTAGGACAGGGACCCTTATCAATGACAGAGGGACATTTTATAATGATGAAATGGTGATTTCATTACAAAGACATAACAGTTCTAAATGTTTATTCACTTAGCAATAAGAGCTTCAAAATACGTGAATTAGGGACTTACCTGATAGTCCTGGGGTTCCCAGGCGGTGCTAGTGGTGAAGAACCCGCCTGCTAATGCAGGAGACATAAGAGACTTGGGTTCGATCCCTGGGTTGGGAGGATCACCCGGAGGAGGGCACGGGAACCCATTCCAGTTTTCTTGCCTGGGCAATCCCATGGACAGAGGATCCTGGCAGGCTATAGACCGTAGGGTCGCAAAGATTCGGACAGGAATGAAGCGACTTGGCACATAGCAGTGGTAGTCCAGTGGGTAAGACTTCACGCTCCCAAATCAGGGGCCTGGGTTCCATTCCTGGTAGGGGAACTAAGATCCTGCATGACACACTGCCCAGGCCAAAAAGAAAGAAAAAAAAAAAAAAATGCGTGAGGTGAAAACTGATAGGATTCAAAGAAGAAACAGACAAATCCACAACTCTATTTAGAGATTCTAATACTCCTCTCGATACAATTGATAAAATAAGTAGATAAACAATGGGTAAGCATATATAATTGATTTGAAAACACTATCAAGATGACTTAATTGGCATAGATGAAATGCTATACCCAATGGTGGCAGAATACATATTCTTTTTAAGTACACATAGAATACTCACTGAGACCATATGCTAGGTTGTAAAATGTCTCAGTAATTTAAAAATGAGTATATTTTTAATGGTAATGTAATTAAATGAGAAAAGTATACTTGTAAAATTTCCAAATATTTGGAAATTAAAGAATACATTTCTAAGCAACCCATGGGCCAAAGAAGAAATTATAAAAGAAGCTAGGAAATATCTCGAGTTGAATGATGATGAAAGTACAAAATATTAGAATTTGTGGGATTCATTTAAAGCAGTGCTTAGAAGAAAACTCATACTGTTAAATGCTTATATTAGAGCCAAAGAAAAATTCTAAAATCAATATCTAAGAATTCCACTTAAGAAAGCAACAAAGAAGATCAAATTAAACTCAAAGTTAAGTTAGAAGATAGGAAATAAAAAGAGCAGAGATCAAGGAAATGAAAATTGGGCAAAAATAGAAAAATCAAGTGAGACAAATGTTGGTTTCTTTTAAGGATCAATACAGTTGATAAACCTCTAGCTGGACTAAGGAGAGAACACAAGTTACCAGTATCAAAAATGGAGGAGGGGATTTCACTTCAGACTTAGAGCACTTAGGCCAGCACATTTGACAATTAAGATGAAATTGAGAAGTTCTTTAAAATATAAATATAGAGACTGCTATACAGAGTGAAGTAAGTCAGAAAGAGAAAAACAAATATCATATATATTAATGCCTATATATGGAATCTAGAAATATGGTACAGATGAAACTATTCACAAAGCATAGAGACACAGGCGTAGAGAACAAACATGGACACCAAGGGGGAGAAGTGGAGTGGGATGAATTTGAAGATTGGGATTGATATATACACATTTCTATGTATAAAACAGATAATGAGAACCTACTGTGTAGCACAGGGAACTTTCCTCAATGCTCTGTGGTGACCTAAATGGAAAGGAAATCCAATAAAGAGGGGATATAGGTATAGATAGCTGATTCCGTTCGTTGTAAATCAGAAACTAACAACGTTGTAAAACAACTATACCCCAGTGAGACTAAAAATAAAATAAAATGCAAAAAACTGAAACATAACAAGAAATGGGATATTTTAGAGTCTGATTACAAGGATTCGCAACTCTACTCTTCCACTTATCAGCTGCGTGAATTTGGGCAAATCCCTTAATTTTTCTTTGCCTCGGTTTCTTCCTCTGTAAAATCAGGATAATAAGTTTTTTGTAAAGGTTAAATGAGTTATTTTGTAAAGTTCTGTGCATAGCACTATGTAAGTATTAGCTGTGATCGTTTCTTAAATCTTAAATGGCTTTTCTGGACTGAGACTTATAACTGGTTCTGATGGTTTGAGTGAGAATTGGAGATTTGGGGGTAGTGCTAGAGCTTTTTTTGGTCAATAAAATGGACTGTTAATGAATACAGCTAGAAAATTCATATATGGAGTTCAAAAGTCTATTGGCAGTCTAAGCTCAACATAGGAAATCAATCAACTTCAAAAAGAAAAAGAAAAGCAAAGAAACAAATCCTGATATAACATAGTCCCCTTTGCCATGATCCCCCTAGCCCCTGACATCACTCCCTTCCCCACATAATTCTTAAAAGCGAAAGCGTTGACCTTATGCTGTGTGGGGAAAGAGATGTGTGTTCAGCAGTCAAAGTGCAGCTAAAAGTGGCTGTTGGAAACTGGAGGGCTTCCTGGGTCAGCTGGCAGATGGAAGGAAATACAGCTTATCTTCTACAGTTTCCAATCAATTAGGAAGAGAGCTTCTCATCCCAGTTCTGAAATACTGGAAACGTTTTGCCCATCCAATTTCCTGCTTCCGATGAGCCCCAGAGTCTGAGCCAGGCCGTGCACAATCTCAGGTCACGGCTGTGCAGTGGGCCTGCCAGCCTGCCCCCATCCATCATGCTGGAAGCCCTGGCGAGAGGCCCGGGGCTGTCCGCCAGCAGGACTGGCAGCCAACGACACGCCGATGGCCGAGGCCGGCTGCTCCTGAGAGCCTCTGCCTGCTGCCTGAGGTGGTCTCCTCGCTGCCCTGCTCAGCAGGCTGTGGCCCCCCTCCTTTGCTCTGTGGGGACTCAGTCTCCACCAGCCATCAGCTGGTGGCAGTGCCTCAGGCAGAGAGGTGAGCCAAGGAATTATCCGCTGCAAAGGAGCATGAACCCAAGCTGAATTTCAACATCTGTTTCCTATGTAACGCCCTTCAGAAAGCATGGCATTGTTGGCTTTCCAAATCAGTTCCCGGCAATCCAGGAGGGAAAAAATAAAAGACCTTAGTCTTTGCAGTAAGGCTGGGTCTTCTCCGAGAAGATAACAGGACTTCTCTTTGATCCTTGGGGTCCTGAGGGATCCCCAAATTGTTGATGGCTCAGCTGGTAAAGAATCCGCCTGCAATGTGGGTGACCTGGGTTCAATCCCTGGGTTGGGAAGATCCCCTGGAGAAGGGAAAGGCTACCCACTCCAGTATTCTGACCTGGAGAATTCCATGGACTATACAGTCTATGGGGTCGCAGAGTCGGACATGACCGAGCGACTTTTAAAAAAACAAAGGGATCACGCAGACAGTTGTCCTTGCGGGTCTGTGAATGTCGCTCTTCATGAGAAGCCTGCTGAACTTTTCCAGGGAAGGGAGAGAAATAGGCAGGCACTTTAAATCCTCAGAGAACTGGGGCAGGGACTAACTCCTTAAGGCAGAGTATAGCAGTCAGTCTAGAGTCTGAACCTGCTGACCTCGTGAACATCCCATGGCCAGAGATTCCACAGTCATAATGACCAGGGCACTGGCGTGGGGTTACACAGGCCCTGGAATTTACGAGCCATGTGACCTTGGGCAAGTAATATAACTTTAAGGAATTTTTAATGGTCAAACGGAAATAATAATGCTAATTTATGGGGATATTGTGTGAAATAATGACCTGGCACTTAACAAAGCATTTAGATAGCCTGGTGTTGAGTAGATACTTAGTATTATCAGCTATTTTTATTATTATCATTATTAGGTTTACATCATCAACAGTTAATCCTCATGAAACACATCCTGTTTGGCACCTTCATTTTTACAGTTCAGTTTAGGATTTTCCTGGTGGCTCAGACAGTAAAGCGTCTGCCTACAATGTGGGAGATCCGGGTTCGATCCCTGGGTCAGGAAGATCCTCTGGAGAAGGAAATGGCAACCCGCTCCAGTATTCTTGCCTGGAAAATCCCGTGAATGGAGGAGCTTGGTAGGCTAGAGTCCATGGGGTCACAAAGAGTCGGACACAACTGAGCGACTAAACTTAAAACTTCAGTCGCTCAGTCGTGTCTGACTCTTTGTGACCCCATGAACCACTGCACGCCAGGCCTCCCTGTTCATCACCAACTCCCGGAGTCCCCCCAAACCCATGTCCATTGAGTCGGTGATGCCATCCAACCATCTCATCCTCTGTCGTCCCCTTTTCCTTCTGCCCTCAATCTTTCCCAGCATCAGGGTCTTTCCCAATGAGTCAGCTCTTCGCATGAGGTGGCCAAAGTATCGGAGTTTCAGCTATAACATCAGTTCTTCCAATGAACACCCAGGACTGATTTCCTTTAGGATGGACTGGTTGGATCTCCTTGTTGTCCAAGGGACTCTCAAGAGTCTTCTCCAACACCATAGTTCAAAAGCATCAATTCTTCGGCACTCAGCTTTCTTCACAGTCCAACTCTCACATTCATACATGACCACTGGGAAAACCATACCCTTGACTAGACGGACCTTTGTTGACAAAATAATGTCTCTGCTTTTTAATATGCTGTCTAGGTTGGTCATAACTTTCCTTCCAAGGAGTAAGCATCTTTTAATTTCATGGCTTCAGTCACCATCTGCAATGATTTTGGAGCCCCCCAAAATAAAGTTTGACACTGTTACCACTGTTTCCCCATTTTTACAGAATACTATAGAAATATACTGATATAGTCAGTCTTCTTCAAAACTCATAGCAGATCAAAAATACTTGGAAAAGGGACCTCGCTGGAGGTCCAGTGGTTAAAACTCTGTGCTTCTACTGCAGGAGACACAAGTTTGATTTCTGGTCAGGGAGCTAAGATCCTGCATGCCACATGGTTTGGGGAGTTGGGGTGGGAGAACAACTTGAAAAAAAGTTCCAGAAAGTTCCAAAAACTGAAACTTAAATTTCTGTGAGTTGGAAACTATTCACATAATATTTACATTGTATTTACAACTATTTATATAACATTCACATTGTATTAGGTATTATAAATAATCTAGGGATGATCTAAAGTACACAGGAGGATATGTGTTACATGCAAATACTACACTATTTTATATCAGAAACTTAAGCATCTGTAGATTTTGGTATCTAAGGAAGCCCTGGAAGCAATTATTCATATCAGGGACAACTGTATATAATATTACAGAAATATTCAGAAATATTCTCCAATAGAATATTAAAATGCATGTCGGGTCTTCTACATAACATAGAAATATGTAATTCTGCCTTGAAAGAATTTATATCCTAGGAGATTTAAGATGATCTAACACAAAGGGTCATATTCACTAGTTTATAATGGTGGGAAGTCGATTAGGAGGGGAAAGTTTTAGGAAGGAAACTGGAGAGTAGGGCCTCAGTAACCGAAATGACCATTCTACAGCTTTCCAATTCTATCCATTCATTCACTTAAATCATCTAGTCATTTATTTACCCATCAAATGTGTTAACCAGTGTTTGCTAAGGGACTTTCTAGGCCTCAGCCATTAACTTGCAATATGAAAGGCCTGGGGTGTTTCTGTCAGGGTATGGAGTGGGAATTGGAGCATGGTGGCGAGATCTGAAATGAGACACTTTGGTCAGCAAACTTGTTCTTGTTGAGAGAGAGTGGTAGCCCCCAAAGAAGTTTTGAGGAGGGTAAAAGCTGGCTACTTCTGGGACTTCCCTGGCGATCCAGTGGTTAGGATGCCACACTCCTAATTCCTGGGGCCCAGGTTCCATCCTTGATTAGGGAGCTAGATCCCATATGCTGCAACTAAGAGTTCTCCTGCTATAACTAAAGATCCTGCCTGCCGCAACTAAGACCAGGTACAACCAAATAAATAAAAAATTTTTTTTAAAGATTGGCTACTTACCCGTATTTCACTACAAGGTTATAATGAAAGCAAGTTTCAGACCAAGTCCTGCCACATACACTGACATAATTAGATAAATATTTGCTAGTCAACACACACAACAGTTCATCTAAACGTTCTCGGAGTTTAAGTCCAAGATCTCAGCCCTTGGTGTTTCCACTAGTTGCACGTGAAAGGTTTGTTCCAGGAAGGCATCCATGGCTTCTAATGGGCATCAGACAATCAGAAATTCTCACAAATCAGTGGCTCATCATGGAAATGGTTAGCCTCAGATACCCTCAGTAAAGATCTGGGCGCAGGCCTCGCCAGATTTCTATACTTTATTCGTGGAAGGATAGGGATTACTTTTATTATTTTCTAGCCACTCTATCTACTTAGAATTCCTTTAATTTCACTACTGAAAAACCATTTCTAACATCAGTTATGTGCATTAAAATATCATTACTGGGACTTTCCTGATGGCCCAATGGTTAAGACTCCATGCTTCCACTGCAGGGTACACACGTTCCATCCCTGATTGGGGAACTAAGATCCTGCATGCCACATGGTATGGCCAAAAAAAAAAAAAAAAAAGAAAGTCACTACCTTCCTAATAAAAATCCATTTCTGACACTGAGTATAACTTTTGGAAAATTGGTTGTTGATTGAAGTACGATAACGCAGAGACTGGCTCTAGAGAAGGGCACTTTGATGAAATGCCAGCTGCCTGCCGCTTCACTGCACTTTCTTGGTTAGTCCAAGGATTTTGGCTTAAGAAACACACATGTAATATCACGTTGTAAATGCTTGCATGGGTGCTAAGTCACTTTCATCGTGTCCGACTCTGCAGACTTATGGACTGTAGCTCAAGAGGCCCCTCTGTCCTTGGGAATTCCCCAGGCAAGAACACTGGAGTGGGTTGGCATGCCCTCCTCCAGGTGATCTTCCTGACCCAGGGATCAAATCCACATCTCCTGCATTGGCAGGTGGGTTTTTGGGTTTTTTTGGTTTTAACCACTAGGGCCACTTGGGAAGCCCTGTAAACACTTAAATGCTTTAGAATAAATTACAGACGCTAGAACACCTGGGGCAAAGAGGACTCACAGGATGATCTCAACATCCTTTGAGAACTGACCATCAGTTTCCTGAGCCAGAAATTTTTGTCCTCGAAGCACAAGAGGAAAGCTCAAATTAATCATGCTTAGGGAGCCTGATGTATAAAACCAGAAAGGCAATGTATTTGCTTGCAGTGAGATCTCAAATCATTGTGCAGCTTTAATTTTGATGGGATAAATGCATTTTCCCCCTGGGCACTATTTCACGGGGAAGTTATCATCCCAAAGTTACTTGTTGAATATTGCAATTTGAACTAGAGGCTGTGATTGCCTCATCCACAACAGGTGTAGATCTGCCGGAAGTACTTGAAGTCTCTGAGGGAGCAGGTTGGGATGTTTTATATCTGGGGCTGAGCTCATGTGAATTTCAGGACATCCTCCAAGCCCACGTTCAGCCGTACCTACCATTTTGATGCCTGAATCGGGAAGATCCCCTGGAGAAGGAAATGGCAACCCACTCCAGTTTTCTTTCCTAGAGAATTCCATGGACAGAGGAGCCTGGCGGGCCACAGTCCATAGGGTCGCAAAGAGTTGGACCCGACTGAGTGATTAACACGGTTTTGACAGAAATATCCACTTCCAGTTACAGTTTAAAGCCCGTAGCCCTGGGACTTCCCTGATGATGCAGTCATTAAGAATCCACCTCTGACGCAGGGGACTTGGGTTCTATGCCTGGTTGGGGAACTAAGATCCCACATGCCTTAGTGCAACTAAGCCCAAGCACCACAACTAGAGAAAGCCTTTGTGCTGCAACCAAGGCCAGGTAAAGCCAAAACAAGCAAACAAAAAGTCTACAGCCCTCCCAGACTGATTTCTCTGCCCTGCCCTGCCCCACATTTATGGCTTTGGCTGGAACCAGAGCTCGGGTGTCACAACCTCTGGGCTGAAGAGGGCAGCTGAGTTGGATCCAGGAAGAGGGCAGGGTACAGGCCTCTCTCGACCTTAAGGAAGAAAACAAGAGCCTTATCTGATCTACAGGACTGGCCAAGTGGTTCTTCCTGGGGGTGTGGGTACAGACCAAGAGGAAAGGATTTCAGATTTTGCTTGAAAAAACCCGGACTGCGCGACCTCTGTCAGCACTTAACCTCTGCAGGCAGAGAGTCCCAACAGGCACAAGCTGCAATTCCACGGCCTCCTAGTAGTAGGTAGGTTTACATTCCAGGTAAAAAACACACTTCTATTTAGCACACTTTGCCCTTAGCTATTATTTTTGCCTGCCACCCCACTCTGCACTGGTTAGCTTGAGCATGATTGTCCTAAATCAAAGGCTGTTTCCCCTGAAGAAGGAGGTCTGGGCACACCCGTGGCCCTCTATAGCAGCTTTTCTGAGTTCCTGCTCCCCTTCTGTCCATCTCGGGAACTGTGTCAGCATTTGGGGTTAGAATAAGAGCGGACGGTGGGGAATTCCCTGGCAATCCAGTGGTTAGCATTTGGCATGTTCACTGGCTGGGTTGGATCACTGGTCAGCAAACTAAGATCCCACAAGCTGCCCAGTGTGGCCAGAAAAAAAAAAAAAAATTTTGGACTGTGCTGTTTATATTATTTAAATTGAGTGACTAGCTCCCTTCCAAAGCTCTCCCGGAAGCGGAAGAGATGGAGCTAAAGGGCAGACAAACCCCCGTGAGCCTCTCCATTTTTTTCTCTGCCTATTAGTGCAAAATAATGCTTTCCCACGTGGTTTCCCTGCTGCTCCACCTTCTGCAGTCCTCCCACCTCTGCACACTCCTCTCCTCACTCCTTTTCCTTCCTCTTCAGAGTTGGGCTAAATTAGGAGAGCTGCCTGGAGTCCCCTTCCCAGGAAGAGGGGCAGGAAGGGGGCACCCAGGACTGCTTCCTACCTGCAGGGGAATCACCCGACGAGAGTGCCTTTCAAACTCTGGCCTGGGCTTCCTCTATACCCCGGTGTCCTCCCTGGCCCCAGGTTCTTGCCACTTAGCTCAGGGAAGGCAAATTCAGGCTTGGCTCCCCGACAACAATATTTGAGCCCAGGAGCCCCTGCCTCAATGCACTGTCTCCTGGACTTGAGATGCTCACTGTTTTCTTTCCGGTAACTCTGCACACTTCCTCCTCCTCATTTCATTCAGTTCTCAGTTTTCACTCTCTTTGGAAGAGAAGTGCGATTCTAATTCCTCTTGTGCGACGCCTAGTACACGGATGGCTTCTTACTTTCAGTTTCCTGGCTCTGCTGCAGTGACCTTTGGAATTTCATGGCTCCCTGCCACAGACCTCCCTTCTTCCCAGCATCTGTTTAAACACCACGCTTCCGGTGGCAATGCCCTTTGCCTTTCTAACCTTTTTGTCATATGGCTCCAAATTCCAAAGGGGATTTTACTGCCTGTCAGGTCAGAAACCATGCCCTGTGGCTGGAAGAAAAGCCTTAATAGTACATCTTCCTTAGATACGGGGTTGCCAAAATCTTAAAGACTGGCACTTGGGAAAATTTTAAGACGTCTCCTTACAAACTGAACAAAAAACCACAGCCTGTAGCCCAACGTTTGATGCCTTCCCACATGAGGGCCAGTCTGCCTGCAAGCCTTTCCTCCAGTCCACCCTCCCTTCCTTCAGCTAATACTTGAACTTTTATCCAGGACCCTGGCTTCCTGGACTTTGCTTAAGCTCTTACCTCTGCCTGGATCACCTTCCCCCACTCCATCTTCTATTTCTGCATGGCACAATTTCTATTATTTTCTTTTCTTTTTAAAAAAATATCTATTTATGTAGTTGCACCAGGTTTTAGTTGGAGCATGGGGGATTTAGTTCCCTGCCCAGGGATCGAACCCTGGTCCCCTGCATTTGGAGTTTGGACTCTTAGCCACTGGACCACCAGGAAAGTTCCTTGACTATATTCTAAGTTAATTAATGCCCATGCCTAAAAGTTTTCCTTGGTCCCTTCCCATCTGACTTATTCTCTCCCCAAAACCTCTGCCCTTCTATTGTGTTATTTTGAGCTATAGCTTTCTTGATACAGCTATTGAGATATAATTCACATACCATCCACTTAAAGCATACAGTTCAATTGTTTTTAGCATAGTCACAGAATTGTGCCACCAACTCCACCATCAATTCTTGAGTATTTTCATCACCCACCTCCATTTCACACTTTAACTGTCACTCACCAATCCACTCCCTAAACCCTTCCCAAATCTTCTCCAGCCCTAAGCAACCATGGTCTACTTTCTGTCTCTATAGAGTTGCCTATCAGGACATTTAATATAAATAGAATCATACTGCATGTGGTGTTTTGGAACTGACTTCTTTTAATTAGAATAGTGTTTTCAAGATTCATCCACATTGTCACTTGTATCAGCACTACTTCACCCAAGAGGCATATTTCAAAGACATTCTAACATCTCTGAAATAAGGGTTCGTCTTCACATCAAGGCTGTGTGTAGGGTAATTAGCAGCAATCTTTCTCTCTTAGTAATATCTAAAATAAGTATGCACCTTCTAATCAAGGGCATCAAATTCAATGAAATGTTTTATATCTCTGGCTTACTGCCTATCACAATCTGCTTTACAGTGATCTCACTTGTTTATGAGCTTCCCTGGGGGCTCAGAGGGTAAAAAATCTGCCTGTAAAGCAGGAGACCCAGTTTCAATCCCTGGGTCAGGAAGATCCCCCGAAGAAGGGAATGGCAACCCACTCCAGTATTCTTACCTGGAGAATTCCATGGACAGAGGAGACTGGTGGACTATAGTCCATGGGATCGCATAGTCAGACACAACTGAGTGATTAACTAACAGTTGCTTATGTGTCTGTCTTGTCTTATAACCTATAGGTTCCAGAAGGACAGTATCCTCTAAAGGATGTAGCAGAGTATTTGGCTTTCAAGAAATGCTCAGTAAATATGAAAAAGAGCTAATGCTATGTTCAGAGACATAGTCTCCAATAACAATACAACAGGGCAGGAGAAAGGTACAAGATCTTCATGCATACTTGGTGAGAATGAAGTGTTCTTACCGTTGTAAAGTTTCTGGTGACTGATATCATCTGAGCACCTGTGTGCCAGTTCCCGTGTTCTGAGAAGAGAGTGTTACAAAGATGGTCATGTTCCCACTCCTAAGGAACTCATAATTTGAAAAGATATTTATATAAATGGCTATATAACAAGGAGGACAGATAAATGTGGCATAGGGGCTGCCAATGCTATGAGACAGAGGTGGAAGACAGGGAGACGGAGTCCCATCTGTACTTGAGACAGGAGGCAGATGCCACCCCCGACAGGGTAAAGCAATTACAGATTCATGAACTGTCAAGACAAAACAGGACAATTAAGGGAGGAGACTGGGCCATGCCCAGACCACCTATTCTCCCTGAAGCCTGGAGACTTCTCTGACCACACATAACCAGAAAAGGCTCCTTGCAGGCCAAAGGGGAGTATTGTCAAGGGATTTTCTACCCAGATGCCTTTTCAGTAAAATCCATCTTGGCTAAGAGATGTGTGAGCACACACAGGAGGATCTTGAGATCTATCAACTGTGGACTGTGAACCAGGCAAATCACAGTGATTGGCCAAAGGAAACCCAGAAGAAATACCCCATAAAAGTGATTCAAACAGCCATGAGGGCGCGACTCAGTGGCTCTTTCTCTCCCTGAGTCTGCCCGTGTGTCTGTCCACACGGACTGTACTCTTTTCCCTTCTAATAAATATTTCACTAGCTTCACTTCTTTCCGTCTTTGTGGGAATTCTCTTCTGCAAAACCAAAGGACCACTGACCACTGGTCAATGCTAGCATCTAGCATCTAGGGGCTAGCATCTGGTGCTCTCACCGCTGTGACTTGGCCTCAATCTCTGGCTGGGAACGCAAGCCCCGTTCCAAGCCTTTGGAGGCCAAGGCCACCGGAGATCTTACTTAACTCTTAAGCACCTAGAATATGGGCTTTATAGTCTGACTGTCCTGGGTTTTGCCATTTCTTTGTAAACTCGGCCATGATATTGAACTCTCCATGGGTCCATTTTTTTTTTTTTTTTAAGGTATTGATTTATTTGGCTGTGCTGGGTCTTACCTGTGGCATGTAGGATCTAGTTCTCTGACCAGGGATTGAACTCAAGCCCTTTGCACTGGGAGCTCAGAGTCTTAGCCACTGGACCACCAGGAAAGTCCCCACAGCTCCATTTCTTTATATAATGGACGTTAAAAAAGTATGTATCTCTTACAGTCATTGTAAGAGTCAAATGAGACAATGAATGTAAAATACCTGGCATGTTAGTAAGTGCTCAGATAAATGATAATTATTCTTGTGAATTTTATTTATTTATTTACTTTCGGCTATGCTGCCAGAACTTAGTTTCTTGATCAGGGATTGAACCTGGGCCCCCGCATCAAAAGCACAGGGTCCCAGCCACTGGACTGCCAGGGAATTCCCTCTTGTGAATTTTAGATCATTAAACTTTTGGGGATTTTCGAAGTTATTTAATCAACCCTTCCCCTGCACACCTAACTTTATGCTATAGGATCAAAATACTAAGTGGTTTAGTATTGTGGAGGAGGAGGTAGAAGCAGGCGTCCTGGAGGGGAGACCCTGGAAGACAGAGATGTTAAAATGCGGAGAATTTTCACAAATGAGATGGGCATTTTGAAGGTGAGTTTGAGGAGGCCTGTTCCTCTAGCCCAGCCCACTGGCCCTCCTTTTTTCCTCCCCATTTGCAGCTACTTAGTGTATTTTAATGGAGACTTTACATTTACATATGTAAACTCTGCCCCGTATTTGAGCTGTTCTTGGCCAGAAAGTCTCAGCCGCCTGTGCATGATAAGCTCTGGTTCCTTCTTGTTTATTATTTTCCCCTTCTCAACAAACCTTCCTCTGGACTGTCAGGGGCTGAGCTTGCTGCATTTTTATTCCTCAAGTGTCTAGCATGATGCGCAAAGGAGTAAGTGTTTTTGGTTTTCTTTTTTTAACTTTTTCTTAATACTAACAAGAGTTGCTGAATGAAAGAATAACTATTGAAATATTAACAAGGGCTGTTGAAAGAATGAATGACTACTGAAATACTGACAAGAGTTGTTGAATGAAAGCATGAGTAATTACATTTTCTGAATAAATAATGAATACATTAGCAAACAAATAGTTACAGGGTGGCCTTTAACAATAGGCTCGCAAAAAAAAAAAAAAAAATTACATTTATTTTCCCAGGGGAAAATCAGGTATAGAGGAAAGCTAAAAGAATTGCACTCATTTATTAACATTTCTTTTGAGTTTTAGGAATAATATTTTATTCATATCACTGTTTACTCAACGGAGCTAGAATGATTCAGTTTATATAGTTAGCTTCTTTCCTAAAAGGTGCCTGGGAAACAATGTTTTTTAATTTTTATTTATTTATTTATTTATTTTTCTGCTAGTATACAGACTAATAACGTTGTTAGTCCTGTGGCTTCCAACCTATGTCTAAAAGAAGATGATGAAAGATACACCAGGCCAAGAAACACTTTTGGAAACTGTGTCTATGCTCTTTTCTCCCTCTGGGTGTAGAGCAAGGGGCTGGTGGTCTGGCTCCAAGACCTGCTTATGGAGCTTAGCCACAAGTGATAAGGCCTCCCAGGCAGCTCCCACCCATCTTCTAATCTGTTTAAGATCTTGGTCAAAGGTTTGTAAATTTCACCAGGATCTGAACCTTTTGAAGGTCCCAACCCCTCCTGCCCTTCCCATCCTTTGTAACTTTGGTCTCTTACAAAATCCTTTTCACTTGGGTTAATGATCAGTTATTCAACAAATATTTGTATCAAGAACCAGTCTTTGTCTCTTAAGAGTTGACAGTCTTTGTGGGGAGATAAGTTAAAAGACAATTAAACCTCGTGAGTCAGCAATTGTATTTCTGAGTATATACCCCAAAAGAATTGAAAGCACAGACTTGAACAGGTAATCTGTACACCCACATTCATAGCAGCATTACTCACAATAGCCAAAGTGTATAAACAACCCAAGTGTCCACTGATGGATGAATGGATACACAAAATGTGGTATACACAGGGACTTTGCTGGTCATCTGGTGGTTAAGAATCCACCTTGCAATGCAGGGCGCACAGGTTCCATCCCTGGTTGGGGAGCTAAGTCCCACAAGCCAAGGAACAACTAAGCCCGAGCTCTGCAACTAGAGCCCTTGCACTGCAAGGAAAGATGCCACATGCTACAACTAAGACCCAAAGCAGCCAAATAAATAAAAACAAATAAAATGTGGTATATAAATACAATGAAATACTATTCAACCTTAAAAAGGGAGGACATTCTGATACATGGATGAATCTGGAAGGCATTATTCTTGGTGAAATGAGGTCAGAAGAAGAGGACACACAAGATTCCACTTCTGTGAGGTACATAAGAGTATTCAGATTCATAGAGACAGAGTAGAATTGGTTGCTAGGGGCTGGGGGAGAGAGAATGGGGAACTAATGCTTAACAGGCATGTGGTTTCAGTTTGGGAAGATTGAAATGTTCTGGGGATGGACGGTGGTGCTGGTGCACAGGTATGTGACTGCATTAAGGCCGCTGAACTGCACCCTTAACGTGAAGTCACTCAGTTGTGTCCGACTCTTTGCGATGCCATGGATTGTAGCCCACGAGGCTCCTCCATCCATGGGATTTTCCAGGGAAGAATACTGGAGTGGGTTGCCATTTTCTTCTCCAGGAGGTCTTCCTGACCCAGGGATTGAACCCGGGTCTCCTGCATTGTAAGCAGACACTTTACCATCTGAGCCACCTACTAGAAATAGTACCCTTAAAAAATAGCTGTAATAGCTAAGAAGGCACAGCGGTAATGAACCTACTTGACTACGCAGGAGACGTGGTTCGACCCGTGGGTTGGGAAGATCCCCCGGAGAAGGAAATGGCTACCCACTCTAGTATTCTTGCCTGGAGAATTCCATGGCAGGCTACAGTCCATAGGGTCCCAAAGAGCTGGAACAATGACTGAGCAGCTAAACAGCGACAACGTTGCAAGTAGGCCACATGACTCTAGCAACTCCATCTGCTCATCTACTGAGTCCACTGATATCTTTGTCTCTTCAGCTCCTTTTCCCTGGCTAGTCTGGAAGCTTTCCTTTTCCTCGGCCCTCAGCGGTGGCCTCTGGGGACTGCTAGGGGGGTTAGCCTGGTAGGGTAGCTGGTTACTGCTCAGTGCTGTAGGGACCCTGCAGCCAGTGTGTGGGTTGCTGAGGTCTGTACTGGGACCTAGGCAAAGAGTCTAGGCATAGGGGCTGAGGCTTGAAACCTTTACGGCTGTCACTTAGCAATGCAGGTGGGAGAAGATGGGAGCCTGCATCAGATGTGGGGTTGAGAGATGGAGGGAAGAGATTTGCAAGAGCTTAGTGGTCGCCGACCGGAAGAGCAGCATTCGGAGAAAGAGCACTCGAGGCAGACACCAGGTTTCTGGTTTGGGTGACACGGTGGATGAGAAGGCTGCTGCTGAGAGGTGGTTACAGTGGGTCGAATGTCTTAGGGGAAACAAAGACGTCTGTTTTCTGTTTTTGGACATGCCTAGTTTAAGAGGCTTGCAAGATATCCAAGGAGCCAGTTATCCTAAAGGAAATAGCAGTTTTAATTTTATACAAAGAAGACTCAGAAGGATCCATTAGAAGAACAGATTGAGATTAAAAAAAAAGAAAAGAGAGAGAGAGGAAAAAAAGTAATGTTCAGAAGTCTTCCAAAGAGAATATAGGACCAGATGTGCAGCTTGAATACTTTTGGCATCTTCCAGTACAAGTCTGATTTCTGATTTATGTTTATTTTCAGCAAGTAACCCACACTCAGTTTGCTTCTCTTGGTTCTCATTAACAAAATCACTGATTGGGATCCAGCACTAGTTCTGTGGGCTTGCTGATTGAAAGCCAAGCCGTGATTTTCAGGGCTTAAAAGCAAAAATAAGACCCTTTAGTTTTTCCACATTATAAAACGCAACCCCCTAATTTTATCTCATTGTGAATGGTTTCTTTGTTCTAAGCTTGACTAGCCTTCAAAAGGATTTTCATTGGGGAGGTATTTCTATTATTTAATTTGCTTTGTTTTTAGATTATGCGTACCTCCCATTTTACATCTATTATCACTGTGGCTGCAAACTCCTGACATTACTTCTGGGAACAGTGATTGGCCTTGATCTTCCCAGCCTGGCCCTGCTTTCTCAAGGTCCTTGCAGGCTTGAAGATTCAACCATATAAATCATCAAGCTCATACCTGAGACCTTCCTCCATCTGCCTAAACTTGGCTCAGTTTCTCTTCACACGTTAGGCCAGCTGTCCTTCCTCTTTTGAGACCCAGTATAGATATTGCTGAAGATAGAACATTTGGGTTTTGGATACTGTCTCACTGCTAGTCAGTCTGTGTGACAAGAAACAATCTTGCTTTTGTGTCCTATGTTGCAATATACCAGGTACTTTTGTGTGTGTTCAATGGCTCAGTCCTGTCCAACTCTGTGACTCCATGGATTGTAGCCTGCCAGGCTCTTCTGTCCGTGGAATTTTCCAGGCAAGAATACTGGACTGGGTTGCCATTTCCTACTCCTGACCCAGGAATCCTCCTGACCCCGAGATCAAAACCGCGCCTCTTGCGTCTCCTGCATTGGCAGGCAGATTCTTTACCACTGGTGCCACCTGGGAAACCCAAGGTACTTTTACATTCGTTATTGCATCATCACCTCCTGGGCCTCAGTTTCTTCATCTGTGAAATGGGGATAAACATATCTGCTTATCAGAACACCTGTAAAGATCATGACTGATGAGATACAGAGTCCATGGGAAGATACCAAACATGATTTTAAAATATATACAATATTAAATTTACAGCTCATGTTTCTGAAACTCCTCAACAGTTATTCTCCTGGTCTTTCCAGCAAAAGTAACTGGCAGCTCCTATTCCAATGCTCTTTTTAATATTAGCTATAGTAAACCTGCCACTCATCAAGTTCCTACCAGGGTAGATAATAATTGCATTAAGAATCCCTGTTTAGGGACTTTCCTGGTGGTCCAGTGGCTAAGACTCCTCATTCCCAATGCAGGGGGCCCAGGTTCAATCCCTGATCAGAGAACTAGATCCCACATGCTGCAGATCCAGCCTGCCACAACTAAAGATTACACATATTGCAACTAAGGCCCGGCATAGCCAAATACATAAATATTAAATAATAGAATCCCCATTTAGTTCTCAGTCTTGAAAGTAGGTACTAACATGTCCATTTTGCAGATAAGGAAACAGAGGCTCAGCAAGGTGAAAATAGCCAACCCTGTTTCACACAATGAACACGTGGCAAAGACAGGATTGTCAACCAGGTTGGATGTGAACCTGGACTTCTGCTCTTAATTGTTACCATTTACCGACTCACTCAGCTCTCCACTTTTCAAAGCAAACTCTTCTTTCCTTCTTCTTCCTCTGCCTCCCTCTATCTCTTTCCTAAAAGTAACTTTACTTCCAGGCCTTGGAAACTCCTATTTTGGAAACCACAAGTACATAAAAGAAACCTGCTTGGATGTTCTTCACCGACTTGGGGCCAGAGGGAGGTGAGGGGGTTAATGGACAAATGGAAAGCACATTTGCTATGTTTGCGGCATCCTGTGGTCTTTATCCGGACAAGAGACGCCAGAGCAGTGGACCAGGTCTCGAGAAGAGAAGTGGATCCTCCTCTGCCTTTCAGCTGCCCACTCCCTGGATGCCTCCCTTTTGACTTGCAGGCTTTCTACCCCAAATCTTGTATGACTTGGGGGCTGGCCAGAGGTGGGAGGGCTTGGGAACCCAGCCGGAAAGGGGGATGGGGAGAGGAGGAAGATTAAGGAAAGAAAAGCAGCTGGAACTCATCTCCTGGGGACTGGCCAAGAAGGAGGCCCAGACCCTGGGAAATCTGCCTGTCTCCTGTCTCCTGTTACACAACCCCCTCCCAGCCTCCTCTGCAGCCTGTGTGACACAGGACTTAGCCCAGTGGTGGCGGCTCCCAACAGAAGGTGCTCCCGCTGTCCCGGCAGATGTGGAGACCCCCGCCGGGAGAGGAGACGTGCTTCCAGGCTGCAAGGAGCTCCTTGCCAAAAGGGAGAGACGACCTTCCAAGTGTCAACACTGCAAATCAGAAAATTAAACAAATCCCTGGATGGGCAGGACTCCAGTCACCAAGGCAGTGTGGTGAGCAAACATGTGGGTATTTAGGGATGGGAGGACAATAAAGGTACTGATCTCGATAGAAGGTGAAGTCTAAACCTTCAGTCTTTTCTGCAAGACTCTGGTCTCCAGAGGAGCCCAGCAGAGGGTAGAAGCTGGTGCATAAGGGAAAGAACCATGGAAGGAGTTTGCTGGAATGAATCTGGGGTGAGAAAGATCCTCTGGAGGATCTTAAAGTCATTCCAAGCTTGTTTTAAATTTAGAGAAAATTAGGTCATCCTGGAATCATCCTTGGTCTGTACATGAGGTCAGGAGAAACTATTTTTGAAAATAGATTATGTCATGTCACTTCCCTGCTTGAAACCACTGGATCTTCCATCAGAATAAAAGTAAATCCCAAAGCTCCTGCCTTGGCCTGCAGGCTTCATGACAGGTCCCTGCTGATCTTTGACACCTCATTTCCCACCCAACGGGCTCCAGCCCTGCTGGCCTTCCTAGGTTCTGAGAGCTCCAAACTCAGGGCTTTTGTATCTCTATTCCCTTTACCTAGAAAAATGTCCCTGGCCTCTGTTTCTGATAGTACTTTTTAAACTACTATTAAAAGATGCTTGCTCCTTGGAAGAAAAGCTATGACCAACCTGAAAGTGAAAGTGAAAGTCACTCAGTCATGTCAGACTCTTGCAACCCCATGGACTATACGGTCCATGGAATTCTCTAGGACAGAATACTGGAGTGGGCAGCCTTTCCCTTCTCCAGGGATCAAATCGAGGTCTCCTGCATTATAGGTAGATCCTTTACCAACTGAACTATCAGGGAAGCCCCATGACCAACCTAGAAAGCATATTAAAAAGCAGAGACATTACTTTGCCAACAAAGATGCATCTAAAGATCCATCCATCCAAAGATCCAAAAGCTATGATTTTTCCAGTAGTCAGGTATGGATGTGAAAGTTGGACCATAAAGAAGGCTGAATGCTGATGAATTGATTCTTTTGAACTGTGGTGTAGAGAAGACTCTTGAGAGTACCTTGGACTGCACAAGGGATCAAACTAGTCCATCCTCTTTCCTATTCAGGAAATCAATCCTGAATATTCATTGGAAGAATTCATGCTGAAGCTGAAGCTCCAATATTTTGGCCACCTGATTCGAAAAGCTGACTCCTTAGAAAAGACCCTGATGCTGGGAAAGATTGAAGGCAAGAGGAGAAGGGGATGACAAAGGATGAGATGGTTGGATGACATCACTGACTCAATGGACATGAGTTTGAGCAAATTCTGGGAGACGGTGAGGGACAAGGAGGCCTGGTGTGCTGCAGTCCATGGGGTCACAAAGAGTCAGACACAACTGAGCAACTGAACAACAAGAAATATAATAGAAAATATATAATAAGGATTTGTCTTATGAAATCTATGTGGATACATGTATTCCGGATTATGATATAAAGTAAAATTCTTACTAATGAGTCTGAGTCCATAAACTTTGACATTCACTGGCTCAGGAGTTGGTTGTACATAACTCAGGCTTTTATTTTCCTAACAGGGGTAACTTTGATTTACAAGAAGCTTTCTTACCTCTTTGGAGAGGCACTGCTATGAATGTTTGATAGAAGTGAATTGATCCTGGCCTCAAAAATGAATAACCAACTTTAGCAATTTTCATGTATACTTGGAAGTTAATTAATGTCTTCATGTCTCCACGTTGCATGTCTCTGTGATATTAATAGGGAAATGGGATCTATGATTAAGTTCTATAGCAGGCTTTGCTGTTTAGCCAACCCAACCACCTCTCCCAGACTCCTGTCTGCTTGCCATATGCTACTACAGAGCCTGGAAAAGCTAAGTATTTCACTCTCCAGACTCCCTTGCAGCTCAGGATGGCCACATGACACAGACCTGGTCAATGAGCTACAAAGGAAAGTCTGCCCAAACGTTGTTGGAAAAGTTTTTTTTTTTTTTCTTTTCTAATAAAAGAAGCTCTAGTTGGCATTGTCTATACCGCTCCTTCCTGCTTTGAATGAAGATGTGATTCCTATAGCTGTTATGGATCTGCAACCATATTTTGATGATGAGGAAAAGTCCTAGGGACTTCCCTCATGATCGGGTGACTGAGACTCCATGCTCCCAATGCATGGGGCTCAGGTTCTAGCCCTACTCAGGGAACTAGGTCCCATGTGTCACAACCAAGAGTTTGAATATGGCAACTAAAGATCCTGTGTGCTACAATGAAGAATGAAGATCCCACATGCCACAAGCTATATATATTTTAAATAGAAAAAGTCCTAGAAAACCAGAGATGCTGGCTCTGATAACTGGGAGTTCTGCAAGCTTTGCTCATGTCACATTTGTTGATATCCCAGTGGCTAAAGCCAAGCTCAGAGAACCACACAAGACTGAAGATACCAGTAAACATGATTCACTGGAGCTGTTACTGTAACAAGCTACCATTCAGTTTCTCAAGACACTTTATTTCCATCTGTTGGAAAATTGTTATAGTATATTCATTTTATTGGAACAAGACACTTCACTGTTATCTGCTTTAAAAAAAAATCATTGTAGTAAATATGTAAATGTGTGATATCTAAAATGGACATAGTACCCCTTTAGGTGTGGCATCATGGTGCAGTGCACAACCTGTACAACTATACCGAGTGGCCCTAATAAATCTTATTAGCACACTTTGATTGTATTTGAGGGTTATGTTCAAGTTTTATGTGTCATTGGTGCTTCACACCTAACAGTATGCCTGACATTTTAGGAATATTTGTCTTCCGTCACTTCTCCAAATTCCTTTTGCCTACTACAGAGCTGCCAGGGTTAACTTTTTAAGCAAAATAACAATAGCAACTAACATATTTTGAGCTAATATATTTTCTAATATTCCAGACACTGTGCTAAGTATCTCATTTAATACTCACAGCTACTTTAGGAAGCAAGCATCTTTATTATTCCCATTTTATAGGTGAGAAAGTTGGCATTTAGACATATTATGTGGTGGTGATGGTTTAGTTGCTAAGTCATGTCCAACTCTTGCAACCCCATGGACTGTAGTCTGCCAGACTCCTCTGTCCATGGGATTCTCCAAACAAGAATACTGGAGTGGGTTGCCGTTTCCTTCTCCAGGGGTTCTTCCTGATCCAGGAATCAAAACCAGGTCTCCTGCGTTGCAGGCAGATTCCTGTAATCATGTATATTATTAATATGTGTGTGAAGACCAAAGACCTCACTGGGGACGTTAGGGAGTATATATGTAGACCCTATGTTACTGTTTCTCGTTGCCCTTCACTCTCTAAGTCGTGTCTGACTCTCTGCAATTGCCAGGCTCCTCTGTCCATGGGATTTCCCAGGCAAGAATACCGGAATGGGTTGCCATTTCCTTCTCCAGACATATTATGTAGCCTGCCGCAAATTTGCCAACTAGTACAAGGCAGAGTAAAACTGAAACTCAGGTATGTTTGCCTCCAAAGTATATTGGGCATCCTCTGAATAGTATTTCTTATAGTGAGCTCTTTGGACCACCTCCATCAAAATTATCTAAGGTTCCTGTTAAAATGCAGAATCTTGTGCTCGCTTCGGCAGCACATATACAAAAATTGGAACGATATAGAGAAGATTAGCATGGCCCCTGCGCAAGGATGACACGCAAATTCATGAAGCATTCCATATTTTTTAAAATAAAACACACCTTGTGGCAAAAAAAAAATTTAAAAAATGCAGAATCTTGCGCCCCATCCTGGACTTACTAAAGCTTGAACTTTTTTTTAACTAAAAAAATTTTCCTTGAAAGATATTTGATTTACAATGTTGTGTTAGTGTCAGGTGTACGTACAGCAGAGTGATTCAGTTGAATATATATGTATATATTCTTTTATAGATATACATATATTCTTTTTTAGATTCTTTTCCATTATAGATTATTACAAGATATTGACTATAGTTTCCTGTGCTATACAGGAGGTCCTTGTTGATTTTATTCTTCTCTAGCCACTAGGGAAGCCCCATTTTATACATAGTAGTGTGTACATATTAATCCCAAATTCCTAATTTATCCCTCCCCCCACCCCCTTTAGTAATCATAACTTTGTTTTCTATGTCTGAGTCTATTTCTGCTTTGTAAATAAATGTATTTGTGCCATTTTTTTATATTCATATGAGTGATATCATATGGTATGTATCTTTCTCGTCTGATTTACTTCACCTAGTATGAAATCTTGGAAAAGGCAAAGGCACCCCACTCCAGTTCTGTTGCCTGGAAAATCCCATGGATGGAGGAGCCTGGTGGGCTGCAGTCCATGGGGTCACTAGGAGTCGGACATGACTGAGTGACTTCACTTTCACTTTTCACTTTCATGCGTTGGAGAAGGAAATAGCAACCCACTCCAGTGTTCTTGCCTGGAGAATCCCAGGGATGGGGGAGCCTGGTGGGCTGCCGTCTATGGGGTCGCACAGAGTCGGACACGACTGAAGCGACTTAGCAGCAGCAGCAGTAGCAGCAGCATGAAATCTCCAGGTTCATCCATGTTGCTGCAAATGGTATTATTTCATTTTTTATAGCTGAGTATTATTCATACACACACACATATATATCTTCTTTATCCATTTAACTGTAGATGGACATTTAGGTTGCTTCCATGTCTTGGGTATTGTAAATAGAGATGCTATGAACATTGGGCTGCATATGTCTTTTCAAATTACAGTTTTCTCCAGATATATATCCAAGAGTGAGGTTGCTGGATCATACGGTAGTTGTATTTTCAGTTTTTTAAGGAACTTCCATAGTGTTCTCCATAGTAGCTGCACCAATTTACATTCCTACCAACAGAGAAGGAGGGTTCCTTTTCTCCACTCTCTCCAGCATTTGTTTGTGGAGTTTTTGATGATGGCCATTCTGACAAGTATAAGGTGATGCCTCACTGTAGTTTTGATTTGCACTTCTCTAATAATTAACGATGTTGAGCATCTTTTCGTGTGACTGTTGGCCATCTGTATGTCTTCTTTGGAGAAATGTGTATTTAAAGTTTCTGCCCAATTTTTTATTGGGTTTTTGTTTTTTTGATATCGAGCTGTGTGAACTTTTGTATATTTTGGAACTTAATCGTTTTTTGGTGGCATCGTTTGAAAATATTTTCTCCCATTCTATAGGTTTTTGTTTTGTTTTTGTTTTGACTCAATGATAAAAGAATCTGCCTGCAATGCAGATGTAAGAGAAGCAAACTTGATCCCTGGGTCCGGAAGATCCCACGGAGGAGGAAATGGCAACCCACTCCAGTATTCTTGCCAGGGAAACCCTAGGAACAGAAGAGCCTGGCAGGCTTGGGGTCACAGAGTCAGGCAAAACTGAGCACACACGCGAGTACAACATGATAATTTGACACTTGTATTCATCGTGAAATGATCACAATAAGTCTAGGTAACATCTGTCTCCACACAGTTACAAAATAATTTTTTTCTTGTGATAAGGACTTTTAAGATATACTCTCTTAGCAACTTTTAAATATGCAATACGATATTATTAACTGTAGTCCCCATACTGTACATCGCTTCCCATCACTTGTTTTATAACCAAAAGTTTGTACCTTAATAAGTTTTAATAAAAGTTTTTCAGTAAGGTCAAATGCTTTAAAACAATAATAGTTCTAATGTAAAAATCATAAATTAATAATAAATTAGACCTTATATTTCAGACCAAAAAAGCAAACAAAAACACACAGCCGAAAGACACTTAAATAAAAGACAGGAAATAGGATGGAGTAAAAAGTTGTTTCTCAACTTATAAAAAAAAATTCAAAATAATTTGTTCTAAATGCTAATATTGAGAGTAAATATAGATTCAAGAAGAGTTACATGTTTTTATTTTATTTTTGTTATAGAAAATCATACATACACAAAACTAGAGACTGGCAAACTGATTGTCGATCATTCAATAATTACCAATATTCTGCTGTTTTTTCAAATGATGCCTATTTTAAAACACTTTCATTAATTCATTAAAAAAGGGCTAAAAGCAATTAGGTTGATTAAGGAATACCCTAGTGTGTGATATTGGAAAACCTTCCTTGGTTTGAAAAGAATGTCCTTAGCAGCTATTATCTAGTCATCAGTGAAAGTGAAGTTGCTGTCGTGTTCGACTCTTTGAGACCCCATGGACTGTAGACTACCAGGCTTCTCCGTCCATGGGATTTTCCAGGCAAGCGTACTGGAGTGAGTTGCCATTTTCTTCTCCAGGGGATCTTTCTGTCCCAGGGATCGAACCCAGGTCTCCCCACTTTGTAGGCAGACACTTTACCTTCTGAGCCAGCAGGGAAGCCCTAGTCATCAGTGGTGATCACCTATAGGCAAGAATCAACAGTTTCCCACTCTAAGCATCTTTTGGGGAGGAGTGAAGTGTGTGTGTGTGTGTGTGGGGGGTGGTGGTCGGGAGCTGTCTCAGACTGCCCTGGCCTGGGGGCTGGGCTTGATAGCTGGAGGGAATCAAATACCCTTGACTCTTCTGCTCCACCTCATTAGTGGCTGGTTGAAAGCTAGATAAGAAGAGTGATGATAATTGGGCCAGAAGTTTCTCTGAAGGGAAATGGATATCAAAGGTTTGGACTGGATTTTGACAAATTCACAATGAGTCTTACATTTAGACTTCTGAGGATGGCTTCTTTTTTTTTTTTTTTTTTTTTTTGAGGATGGCTTCTGAAAGCAACTCAATTATATTGTTTTGTGAGTCTGTAATTTAATGTAAACATTAAAAATATTCTACAATTTGTAGCTATTTGGCATTTATCAATTTTAAAAAAATATTCTGGGAGTTTCAACAAATAGAGTTCTGGGGTGCTTTTTTATTTTTTATTTTATTTTTTTTCCCAATTATTTTTATTAGTTGGAGCTAATTACTTTACAATATTGTAGTGGTTTTTGCCATACATTGACATGAATCAGCCATGGATTTACATGTGTTCCCCATCCTGGACCCCCTCCCACCTCCCTCCCCATCCCATCCCTTTGGGTCTTCCCAGTGCACCAGCCCAGAGCAATTGTCTCATGCATCCCACTGGACTGGCGATCTGTTTCACACTTGATAATATACATGTTTCGATGCTGTTCTCTCAGATCATCCCACCCTCGCCTTCTCTCATAGAGTCCAAAAGTCTGTTCTATACATCTGTGTCTCTTCTTCTGTCTTGCATATAGGGTTATCGTTACCATCTTTCTAAATTCCACATATATGCGTTAGAATACTGTATTGGTGTTTTTCTCCTGGGGTGCTCTTGATCCCTGCAAGACTCTAGTGGTTAGAAGAATTCAGAAAATGTTGCTCTATTTTATTCAGTGTTGACCCTGGGGGGGGGGGGGGGCGGTTTCTTTACAGGCGGCTCCTGTCTGAAGCTGGTGGAGATAGTGCCAAAGTTAGAATTAGGTCCAGGAGTGACCAAAAAAAAAAAAAAGAAAGAAAGAAAGAAAGAAAAAAAGACCAAGAAGCCTTTGGGTAAAGAGGCAGAAGACATTTGCTTGGGGAAACAATACGGAAAAAAATAAAGTGAGAGATGGGGTGGACATACTAAGATCAGACCTAGGAGAAACAGGAGGAGTTCCATGGTCTCTGGGTCCACAACAGGAAATCTGGACTTTAATTCAAATTTGCGTGTGTATATGTGTGTGTGCCTTTCTTAGAAAGGAGACCAGGGCAGAGAAAAACCCAGGGGCTTATTAATTATTTTATTTTATTTTTTTCACTTGAAAGGACCTCCCAGGGTGCCTGCCCTAGAGGGATGCCCAGGGGGAGCCTGAGTTGCCTTGTTTTAGGAGAAGAGCCCTGTCGCTTCCTTCTCCCCTCACCCCAGGCAGGCAGCTCTGGTAGCTCTGAGATCCCTGGAAGCGATACCCAGCTTCGCGGTCAGGGGAACTAGGAGAAGAATTCAGGGATTCCTGGTAGGTGCCTTGATCCGCGAGGGGAAGCAGCCCCTTGGCAAAGCAAGGAACAAGAATTGCAGGGAGTTTCACCCTCCCTCCCCAGAACGGGGGAGGGTTCTGGAGAGCTGGTGGTGTTTGGGAGAAAGGGTGGCCTTTGTGAAAAGCGCTAGGTCAGCAGGATGCTCGGAATGACTGCTCCCACCGCCCATTCGAGTTCTCCTTCAGCAGAGGGAAGGATGTACAACTGGAGGACTCGCTCCGCGGGACACCGAGGGCCTGTTAATCTCGGCCGGTGAAGGCTGCTGGACGGAGGAAGAGGACTGGCGTCTGGGAGACCCGCCAATAGAAAAAGCCCCTGGGGCGGCCCGCTAACGAGCTCATCCATCCAGGCAGGTTAAATGACCGGCAACTGGGTCGCCCGGCGACACAGCTGAAGGTTAGAGAGCCAAACAATGTGTAACCGTAACCGTGATGGTTTCTTCCACACGTGATTCACAGTGGGGAGGGCGGGAGAATAGACGTGCAGAGAGAATGCCTCTTTTTCTTTCTTTTCTAGTAGCAGGTGTGGAGAGGCTGAGCAGTGGCAATCAGAAATCTAAAAATAAAGCGTCACAGACTTAATATTTCAAAACAGTTTCTGACTTGCACCACCTGACTAATTTCATTGATTATAAGCTGACAAGGCTCTTGTTAGTGAATGGACATATGGTCTTGAGGGTGTTCCCCCACCCACCCCCCCAATATAGGCAGAAAGCAGAACGCTGGGATTTGCTCCCTGACAAGTATATTCGACCAGCAGCATCCTTTTTTTTTTTTTTTTTTTTCCGTTTATGCATTACGAGAGGCCACATGGAAACGTGGATGAGGCATGGCATTCCAAGCTGTCAATAAATACCAAACATGAAAACCTAAACTACTTGTTTGGGATGAATGCTGTTCTTTGCCTTTTGATTCCAGCTCAGGAAGGCTGGAAGGAAGGGAGAGAGAGAGCGGGGCAGTAAGGAAGCCTCTTCAGGGGGGCATCTTGTAATGTGGTTCCTGCTTTCCACTCCCACTCACTGGTGACTTTCTTCTTTAGAAGTCTTTTTATCTTTGTTCTCTTTACAGCCTTTTTCAACACTTTTCAGCTTACAGATGGGTGATGAGGCATGAAGAAGGTGAAGTACTCAGTGTGGGTCCCCAAAGGAACATGGTTTCAAGGAAAGTTTCTTTAGCCCTTGGGTAAAGAATCCACCTGCCAACGCAGGAGACACAGGAAACATGAGTTCCATCCCTGGGCTGGGAAAATCTCCTGGAGAAGCAAATGGCAACTCACTTCAGTATTCTTGTCTGGAAGATTCCATGGACAGACGAGCCTGGTGGGTTACAGTCCATGGGGTTGCAGAGCGGAAAATGACTCAGCACGGGCACTTCACGCCTGGCACAGGTTTAATCCCCCTCACCCACCCCCGCAGGCTACTTCCTCTCCCATTCCTGGGCTTTTGCAAGCACAGAGCCCATCTTGGGGTGGGCAAGGAGCAGAAACACCATTTGTTGCTGGCCTCCTGGACATCAAGGGCCTCACATAGGGCCTTTGGGCCTCATCTCCAGATGAGTACCCACATGGGGTCATTGTATTTGTGCATGCATGTCAAGAGCATTGGTTTATTAAAGGATCTTTAAAATACACCACCATTCAAATTCTTGTAACTGTTTTGGCATGTCTTCATTTCAAAAATAGGTTCAGAGCACGCACTGAAGTAATTTAGGCCTCTTTCACCCTCTGAGAAGACTTTAGTGCCCTGCATTCATCTAACGCACAGAAGCAGAGAGTGATCGTTCCTGCGCACAGTACTATCCCGGATGAACCAGGGTGGGGGGTCGAAATTCGCCTGACGTGGTCGTCCCCACTTAGAAGCCAAGGGAAAGATGACGGAGTCTCCGTCGTAGGCGCACCCTTGGTCTCCAGGAAGATTTTTCGCCCTCTGTTTCACAGCCTTCTCCGGAGTCGCCAGGGGAGTCTGTGGGTTCAGCGCCGAGGTGGCTGGTCCCCGCCAGGCTCCATCCTCCCCGCGCCCCGCGACCCCGCACGCAGGCCGTTGCGGGGTTTCCTCATTCTATTCCCTCCTCCTCGAAGGACAGCCGCCCCACTAACCTCAGACGGCCCTTGTTAAAAGGAAACACGGCTGTTTCCCCTTTGAGATAATGCCCACGCCCGGAGAGCTGCCCAGCCTGGGGTGGGGAGGTCACAGGGGGGTTAGATGGAGCCGGCGCTGGCGACCGCGTCCAAGCAGCCCGGAGGAAATGCGGGCTAGTTAGAAGAAGAAAACGAGGTTGGGGACCTTGAGGAGCGGCTTTTCATCTTTCGGATGCGGGAGAGCAGCCGAGGAGAGAGGGGAAGGGGTCCGGGCGGGAGCGGACCACGGGCTACTGGAGCGGACGCCGCCGGGAGACTGCGGCCCGCGGAGGGGAGGCCAGGGTCGCCCCCCAGCCTCGCTCCTGCGGTCCCGGTCCCGGAGACTGTCCCGAGGGCCCGGGGGCTGCCCGCTGCCAACGCCGCGCTACGGCCCCGGGACCCAAAGGTAAGAACGTGGGGTCTCGGCATCCCAGGGCCCGCGGGCCTGGGAGGAGATGGGCGGTGGGAAGAGAATTACGCCAGGAGTAGGGGGAGATCTTTTAGACCTTGTCACAGAGGGCGGTTAGCGCACAGGAGTGTAAATCAGTGTTGCCACGGTCATTTGTCTAAAGATGATTATTTAGGAAGGCCAGGCACCTGAAGGAGGGCAGGGGGACAGCTATGTTTTTCTCATTGCTCTCTTACTGCCATCTAGAATAACTGCTGGGAACTAGAATGGGAGCGTCCACTGACTAAGTGCCTATGAGATATATAATGTACATATGTACGGTATATATGTAACGTGTGTATATATAAGTGTGTGTATATACCTTATATATATATGTTCATATATATTCACATATATATGAAGTCATCTGACCCTCAGCATAATTGCATGTTAGCCCCATTTTACAGATGATCAAACTAAGGCATGGAGTGATAGAGTAGCTTGCACAAGGGCACGTAGTTAACCTGGGTTTGAATATAGGTTGTCTGGCTACAAAACCTGTGTGTTAAGTCTAGTTCTGTAAATAGATGAGAAATAAATTTTGAAATGAGAGATTGATTTACTAGGGAAAGTGGAAAGCCTTCAGAGATTGGGGAGTGCTTGAGTTTTTCTTAGGATGAAGGATCTTTGCTTTTATGCTCACATTTCTGCTCTTCCAGCAGTTGAGAGTAGGACCCCTAAAATTCTCCCTTATGTTTTGCATTCCTGGCTCCAGGAGAGTTGGGCCAGTTGCCTGCCTGACTGAATTCTGAAGCAGGTGGCTCAGGTACCCTTTAAAAATATATATTTATTTATTTTATTTTTGGCTGCATTGGGTTTTAGTTTCTTGGGCTTCTCTCTAGTTGTAGCACGTGGACTTAATTGCTACAAGGCATAGGGGATCTTTGTTCCCCCACCATGGATCAATTAGGCATCCCCAGCATTGAAAGTTGGATCCTTATTAACCAAGGGACTCTTGTTTATAGAACAGAGAAGCAGCCAGTGAATAAAAAGGGGAAAACTAAGTTCTAGGATCTTTGTACAGAATGATATTCTGGGTGAAACAAAGAGGTGAGGCCAAATTCAGCTGGACAAATAAGAACTGAATGGAGTTTGTTTTTGCCCACAGTTGTTTACATTTCCCCAATAGACTTTTCTAATCTCTTAGATACCGAACTGCTTTCTTCCTCTTTGTCTAGATCTGTAGAAGGGAATGGCGGAGGATGAGATGGTTGGATGGCATCACTGACTCCATGGACATGAGTGTGAGCAAGCTCCGGGAGCTGGTGATAGAAGGGAAGCCTGGCGTGCTGCAGTCCATGTGGTCGCATGACTGAGAGTTGGACATGACTGAGAGACTGAACTGTACGTGAAAGCAGAACTGTAACTCATTCATGCATGTGTGTGTGCTAAGTCTCTTCAGTCATGTCTGACCCTTTGTGACCCTATGAATTGTAGCCCGCTAGGCTCTTCTGTTTATGGGATTCTCCAGGCAAGAATACTGGAGTGGGTTGCCATGTCCTCCTCAATTCATTCATACTAAGGTGCAAATAGCATTTAATTTTCAACAAGCATTTAATGAGTCTGCCCTGCAAGATAGATACGTGGATAGATGGAATGGGTAGATTAGTGATAGAACAAGAATAGTAAAATGTTAGTAGAATCCTGGTAGGGAGCATATTGTTTTCACTGCAAAATTCTTTATTTTTTGTTGATTGTTCGAAAAATTTCAAGGCCTTGACAACTATATGGGAATGGGGAGGAAGAAGTACTGGTAAGGAAAGAAATAAGACAGATCTTTGTCTCCGACAAGCTTTTAGTCACTAGAGAAGATAAATTGTTAATCACTCAGTTGTGTCAGATTCTTTGTGACCCTATGGACTGTAGCCTTCCAGATTCCTGTGTCTGTGGGATTTCCCAGGCAAGAATACTGGAGTGGGTAGCCATTCCCTTCTCCAGGGGATATTCCCAACCCAGGGATCGAATCCCAGTCTCCTGTATTACAGGCAGATTTTTTACCATCTGAGCCACCAGGGAAGCACAGAGGAGATAAAGCACATATACACAAAAAGCTGAGCTCTAACGCTAAGATATTTTGAGATCAGAAGTCAAGTTTTTTACCTTTCTCTATGTTCTCCCTCCCTGCCTGCCTCCATCCAAGGCAGTGTATACGGCTGATTGGGGAAAGTTGGAGGAGGCGGTAACTCTTTTTGGCTTTAAAATTTTTCTTTTAACTTATTTTTGGTTGTGCTGGGTTTTTGTTGCTGCTTTCTCTAATTGTGGCACGTGGGGGGCTGCTCTCTAGTTGCGGTGTTCAGGTTTCTCTCTGCAGGGGCTTCTCTTGTTGTGGAGTCTGGAGCATGGGCTCAAGGCTCACAGGCTCCGCAGTTGTGGCTCGGGCTTAGTTCCTCCAGGGCATGTGGGATCTTAGTTCCCAGACCAGGAATGGAAGCTATATCCCACAGCATTGGCAGGCAGATTCGTAATCACTGGACCACCAGGAAAGTTCCTTGTTTTGGCTTTTATGTCAAAAAGTTCAGACTCTTAGGAGCAGGAAATGCCCTAGAACAGAAAGCCACCCCTAAAAGAGCAGAGAGGGAGTATTACTTCCTAATCCCTTGGATTATTTATAGAGATTCAAGAAACAGAGTGACTCTGCTGGCCTGCTGGTTCACGCTAAGAAGTAGGTAAGTACTCAGATGAGAAATGACTGTGTCTGGTTTAGGAGAAAGTAATCACCTGCTTCTAACTTATTGATCCAATTAGGACACATTTGACAGTGATGGGGGTACCAGGGTGATAAGCATAAGGCCTCCCTGGTGGTTCAGACTGTAAAGAATCTGCCTGCAATGCCGAAGACCCAGGTTTGATCCTTGGGTTGGGAACATCCCCTTGAGAAGGGAGAAGCCATACTCCAGTATTCTTGCCTGCAGATTCCCATGGACAGAGGTGCCTGGAGGGCTACAGTTGCAAAGAATCAGACATGACTGAGCAACTTTTCACTTTCACAATAAGCATGAATCAAAACTGACCTGGCCCAGGTAAACTGGGATGTATAAACTGGGAACAGAGGCTGCCTCAGGAAAGAACTGAATACCCTAAGCAGGGTATGGGGGCATCAAACCACTAGACCTGAAGGGGCCCTGCAAACAAGAGTGATGCATGGAGTCCCAGTGTTATCCTGGGTAGCAATTCATTGATGGTGTTCTCCCCTCCCTCTATGGCCTTTGCTTAAATTCCCTGGAACCCTGGCACAGCTCAAAGTGATGCTGGGAGAGGGGAATGGGCCTAGAAGTCATCAAGATAAAAATGAATATTACTCATCTATTCATTAAACTTGGAAGGGGAAGAAGAGAGAAGGGACAACTAGCTAGATGGTAATAAACAAGTCTCATAAGAGCAGGGATCATGTCTGTCTTGTTCAACACCTTCTAGCAAAAGCATTTCAAAGTCAACTTTAAAAACTATTTGCTGAATAAATGAATGAATGAGTGAGTGAATGAGGTAAATCTGTGCCCTGGGAAGAAAGGTAGTGCTAATAATAGAAAACAGAGACAGGAAGTGAAATGGGTTTAGGAAGGAAGATAGTTTTGGTTTGAAAGATAGTTTTGCTTTGAGGGGGCAGTGGTATAAGCCCAGTATCTAAATGTGAATCAGCTGAGCAAGTGCAGATGGAGCTTTAAGGCTGAGGTCAGTGTTGGGTTTGGGAGCCAATTATATGGTGGTAGTGGGTGCCATGGAATAAATTCAATCATTTAGGAAAAAACAGAATAACACTGAGCTTTAGGGGTAGGGGGGCTTCCCTGGTGGCTCAGATAGTAAAGAATCTGCCTGCAGTGTGGGAGACCCGAGTTCGATCCCTGGCTCAGGAAGATCTCCTGGAGAGGGGAATGGCTACCCACTCCACTATTCTAGAGAATTCCATGAACAGAGGAGTCTGGTGGGTACAGTCCATGGGGTTGCAAAGAGGTGGACACAACTTAGGGGTAGGGGGAGTGAAGGAAACAAAGTCAAAGGAGACAGAAAGGAACAATCAAGCTATTTGAATTTCAAGAAGGGTCGAATTTCAGTCAAAGGAGTGACTCTCTAGAGTGGCATATAACTCCCAGGAAAGGTGGGATGGAAGGGAATAGGCCACCTCAGTTAGCAAGTAAACATTAACCACTGAAGAACGCTGTTAACTGTCTCCAGTATCCATTTTTAATTTAAGTTTTAGTAATACAGGGCCTTTGCCCTCACTGACTTCCCCACCCCTCCTCTGTGACAATTTATTTCAGAACACTTTAGACATAAAACAAAAAGAATTGTACAATGAACACACATAGACCCACTACCTGGATTCTACCACTAACATTTTACTCTTCTTGTTTTATCACTAATCTATCCATGCTATCTCTCTCTCCACCCATCCATTTGTCTATTTTAGTTTTTGACAGTTTCAAAGAAAATTGCAGACATCCCCTATATCCTTCAACATACTTATTATCAACCAGAATTCAGTATTTGCTTTTTCTTTTGATGTAAAATTTGAATACAATAAAATGCACCAGTCTTAAGAGTATATTCACTGAGTTGCCTCCAAACATTTATTATAGAGGTTTTCCAAATACACAGCAAAGTTGAAAGACTTTTATAATGATCCCTTACTCATCAACTAGATTTTACCATTAATATTAATATATACTTGCTTTATCATACTCTGTCCATTTATCTGTTTCCCTAAATCCATTAATCTACCTCATTAAATATTTTTGTTTGACATTCTACAGTTCTTATTTCATTCTGGTCACACCACAGAAGACTGTGTTTCCTTGACCCCACATTTTTAGAAATGACATGCTTCTTCTGATAAGCAGTATCACTATGATAAAAAAAGAGAGTAAAAGAGAATGTGTAAGATCCCTATATCCTGGTTTTAATTGGAGGATTGCTTCATCATGTTGTGTTAGTTTCTGCCATACAACAACTCCAATCAGTCATAATCTCCTCCCTCTTGAGCCTCCCTCCCCTCCCCCCATCCCACCCTCATCACCGAGTGTCGGGCTGGGCTCTCTGTGGTACATGGTAACCTCTCACCGGCTATCCATTTTACACGTGATTGTGTATATATGTCGATGCTACTTCCTGCATTAGTCCCATCCTCTCCCTCCCCCACTGTGTCCACAAGTCCGTTCTCTACATCTGTCTCCATTCCTTCCCTGCAAATAGGTTCATCAATACCATTTTTCTCGAGTCCGTATAAATGCCTTAATATATGATATATGTTTTCCTCTTTCTGACTTCACTCTGTATGACAGTCTCTAGGTTCATTCGCCTCACTAGAACTGTTTCAAATTTGTTCTTTTTTATGACTGATGATTATTCCATTATATGTGTGTGTGTGTATACCACATCATTTTCATCCATTCATCTGTAAATGGACATCTAGGTTGCTTCCATGTCCTGGCTATTGTAAATAGTGCTGCAATGAACATCAAGGTACATGTGTCTTTTAGAATTGTGGCTTTCTCAGAGTATATGCCCAGTGGTGGGAGTGCTGGGTCATATGGTAGATTTATTCCTAGTTTTTTAAGGACTCTCCGTAACTGTTCTCCATAATGTCAGTATCGGTTTACATTCACATCAATAGTGTAGGAGGGTTCCCTTTTCTCCACACCCTCTCCAACATTTATTGCTTGTGGATTTTTTGATGACTGATGTGAGGTGATACCTCACTGTAGTTCTGATTTGCATTTCTCTAGTAATTAGTGATGTTGAGCATCTTTTCATGTGTTTATTGGCCATCTGTGTGTCTTTGGAGAAACGTCTGTTTAGGTCTTCTGCCTATTTTTTTAATAGAGCTATTTGTTTTTTTGATATCGTGCTGTATGAGCTACTTATATATTTTGGATGTTAATCCTTTGTCAGTTTTTTTGTTTGCAATTATTTTCTCCCATTCTGAGGGTTGTCTTTTCATCTTGTTTTAAGGTATGCAAAAGTCCCTCTTTTGGGGGAAGACTAGGAGATGGACATTTCTGCCTCTTCCCTTTGCACTGAGCCCTAGGGTGGTAGCCGTTAAGACGTGTTCCTTGTTTACGACTATCCTATTGAATCCAGGAACAGACACCCTGCTGGGCACCAGAGCCACCGTGGGATGTGTCCTCTGGGCAGCTGCCATGAAAGGCAGGATGCCAGGTGTGTGGACAACATCCTTTTCATGGAGACACTGGCAGCCGGGGGCAGGGTAGATGAAGAGCATGGAATGGTTCCCACTGGCCTCCCTGGTCTCTGGAGAGGATGGCGGTAGCCCCCACATGTGTTGGATTAGAAGCCTGACCCTCAAGCTATAGCTTTTAAGATCTGCAAATAGGCCTCTTTCATAGAAAGACGGGGCTTTTCTGTCTGCTGTCTCTGTGCTGTGCCCTGGGTAAGATAGCTAGTAAGTCTGTACAAGCGCCTTAAACACTGTTCTTCCTTCACGATAGCCCGATGAGTCTTAGGGACAGGAAGCCCTGTTGACTTTCAGAGGTAGATACCTTGAGGGGCCATAAAAGTTGGGGCAGAAAGTGTGTAATCCTAACCCTTTACTCTTCATAGAGAAGTTAGGAGTTAGGAGTCCCCCACCCCCAGCTGTTGTCAACTACACCCAGGGTGGGGTTTGGTGAGATTGTGTTTCAACCTCTCTAGCCTCTTTCAACGTGTGTGTGTCTAAGAGTTGCTCAACTAGTTTTTTTTTTTTTTAATTTTTTTCCAGAGGGAATTGTTCTATGTGTAGCTGTAGATTCAGAGGGAGGAGGTAAATTCAGGAGACTCCTATGTTGCTGTTTTGAACTAGACTCAATTTTTAAAAATCTATTTTGTTACAGCAGCTTGAGCTACACCCTTGCCATAATAAAAAATAATCCCTGGGAGTTTCTATCATTATGATCTCCAGTAATTGTATGAAGGATAAAAACCAGCTACCTATTTTGTTCTCATTCGCTGTTGTGTCAGACTCTTTGTGACCCCATGGACTATATAGCCTGCCAGGCTCCTCTGTCCAAGGGATTTCCCAGGCAAGAATACTGAAGTGGTTTGCCATTTCCTCCTCCAGGGGATCTTCCTGGACCCGGATGGAACCCACATCTGCTGCATTGGCAGGAGGATTCTTTACCACCGAGCCACCCAGGGAAGCTCAGTTACCTATTTAGTCAGTATCAAATAACTGATTTGTCATAGTTTCTCACTTTTTCTCATCACTGTTTTTTAAACTGAGGTATAATTAACAATCAGTATTATGCATAAATCTTAAATGTTTAGTTGGATGAGTTTTGACAATTTCATATACCAATATAACCACAACTCAAGCAGTATACAGAATGTATCTGTCATCTTCAATCTCTTTGTTCAGTTTAAATACATCAACTTCTCTTCATCCCCAGGCAATCACTTCATCATTTCTACCATTACATGTTAGTTATGCCTGTTCTTGGTAGTTTTGCCTGAGTTTGATATGAATGGAATCAAACAGTATATACTTCCTGTATAATTTCTTTTGCTTAATGTTTTTCATCCACATGGTTACATGTACCATTTTTTTTTTTTTAAAGAAATGGATTGGTAGTATTCCATTGTATTAATATACTGCAGTTTGGTTATCTGTTTACCTGTTGATAGAGGTTTGAATTGTTTTCAGTTTTTTGACTATTGTGATTCAAGCTGCTATAAACATCTTTTTTGTGGAGATATACTTTAATTTCTCTAGAGTAACTACCTAAAAGTGGAACTGCTAGATCATGGGGTAAATGCATATATATATATATATATATATTTTTTTTTTTTTGTAAAGAACTACCAAACGGTTCTCTAAAGTGGGAAAAGAATGTGTAAGAATGCCATTTACCCCACACACTGACCTGATCTTAGTCATTTTAGTAAGTGGGCAATGGAATCTCATTGTGTTTTAAATGTCTGTTTCTCTGAGAATTTGAAGATGTCCATCACCTTTCTGGGTGCTTATTGGCCATTCATATATCTTCTTTTTTGAAATGTCTCATTACTTCTTTTGCCAAACTTTTTTTTGGAGATTTCTTTTATTTAGTTATTTTTGCTATTCTGGGTCTTCATTGCGGCACTCAGGCTTTCTCTAGTTGCGGTGTGTGGGCTTCTCACTGAGGTGGCCTCTCTCATTGTGGAGCAGGCTCCAGGGCATGTGGGCTTGAGTGGTTGTGGCTCCTGGGCTCTGGAGTGCTAGCTCAGTAGTGGTGGTGCGTAGGCTTAGTTACTCTGGCATATGGGATACTCCTGGACCAGGGATCTAACCTGTGTCTCCTGCAACAGCAGGCGGATTCTTTACCACCGAGCCACCAGGGAAACACTGCCAAACTTTTTACTTTATATTGGGGTATAGCCGATTAACAATGTTGTGATGGTTTCAGGTAGGTAGCAAAGGGACTCAGCCATATGTATCCATGTATCCATTCTCCCCCAAGCTAACCTTTGCCAAGCTCTTTAAACTGAGTCATCTTTTTATTGCTGATTGATTTTCATGTGTTATGCATATTTGTATTTGCGCATGATGGACAGAAGTCCTTTCGTTAGCCACCTCCCAATGATTTTTTAAAAAATATGTATTGATTTTGCCATGCCAGGTCTTAGTTGGGGGGGATCTTGGATCTTTGCTGCAGCATGCAGGATCTTTAGTTGCGGCATGTGGGATCTAGTTCTCTAACCAGGGATCGAACCTGGGCGCCCTGCACTGGGAGCAGGAAATCTTAGCCACTGGGCCACCAGGGAAGTTCCCCTCCCACTGATTTCTGATCAATTCGATCTGAAGAGCTGTGGTTCTGCCTTTGTTAGCAGGCACGTGATGTACCTTCTCTGCCATGCCAAAGCATGTTTCCAGAATAATGGCCCACATGCACACTTCCTGCTATGCTTCTCAAAGATGCTTTTCTCTTAGCTACCTGTGGAGGCACATCATTTAACCACATCTTGAAATTATTTCCTTAGTTACTTATTCCTAAGCACATTATTCTTTAGTTAGCTTTTAACTGACATTTGCAAGGAGGCCTTACAATTTGTTGCTCAACTCTGTTAATATATCACCTTCAAGTTTTACTGTTCAAAACCAAGAAGTCTTTGGTAAGATTTGTAGAACAGGTCCGGGAAAAAATGGAAGATGTGAAGGATCTGCATCCTTACTGTAAAGAATGTTTCTATTCAGGGTTTCAAACATGGGTTAAAGTCATTATTCCTTAATTTGAGGAAAGTTTCCTCAGAATATTAAACAATAATATCAAAACATGTCTAGTGATATAGTATTATTATGTTGGTACAAATTCAGGCCATGAATTTTAAAGCATTATAATTAGGCTCACACACATCTTTATTAAGCAAAATAGGAACTATTACAATCACACATTTTTTCCAATGAGAAATAAGTTGGTTTATTCCTATAGCATAAAAATCTGTGCTTCGGGATTTGATGAACTCTTGGAAAGCATTTTCAGCTTCCTGCTGGTTGTGGAAGTGTTTTCCCTGCAAAAAGTTGTCGAGATGCTTGAAGAAGTGATGGTTGGTTGGCAAGCGATCAGGTGAATATGGCTGATGAGGCCAAACTTTGTAGCCCAATTCGTTCAACTTTTGAAGCTTTGGTTGTATGATGTGCAGTCAAGCGCTGTCATGGAGAATAATCGAGTCTCTTCTATTGACCAATGCTGGCTGCAGGTACTGCAGTTTTTGGTGCATCTCATCAATTTGCTGAGTATACTTCCCAGATGTAATGGTTTCATTGGGATTCAGAAACCTGTAGTGGATCAGACTGGCAGCAGACCACCAAACAGTGACCATGATCTTTTTTGGTGCAAGTTTAGCTTTGGAAAGGGCTTTAAGCTTCTTCTCAGTGCAACCACTGAGCTGGTCATCACCGGCTGTGGTATGAAATCCATTTTTTTGTCACACATCACAATCCTATTGAGAAATAGTTCATTGTTGTTGCATAGAATAAGAGAAGGTGACAGTTCAAAATCACGATTTTTTTTTTATTTGCAGTCAGCTCATGAGACACCCACTTATCAAGCTTTTTCACCTTTCCAATGTGCTTCAAATGCCGAACGACCACAGAATGGTTGACACTGAGTTCTTGGGCAGTTTCTTTTATAACTGTAAGAGGATCAGCTTTGATGATGGCTCTCAGCTGGTCATTAACAACTTCAGATGGCCAGCCTCTGTGCTCCTCGTTTTCAAGGCTCTCGTTTCCTCTGCAAAACTTCTTACTGCACTGTACATTTGTTAACAGTTCTTGGGCCAAACGCTTTGTTGATGTTGCAAGTGGTTTCCACTGCTTTAAGACCCATTTTGGACCTGAATAAGAAAATGGCTTGAATTTCCTTTTTGTCTAACATTTCCATTGTTGTTCCCTCAGTTGTGTCCGACTCTTTGTGACCCCATGCACTGCAGCACGCCAGGTTTCCCTGTCTTTCACCATCTCCTGGAGTTTGCTCAAACTCATGTCCATTGAGTTGGTGATGCCATCCAACCACCTCATCCTCTGTCACTCACTTCTCCTCCTGCCCTCAATCTTTCCCGGCATCAAGGTCTTTTCCAGTGACTCAGCTCTTCACATCAGATGGCCAGAGTATTGGAGCTTCAGCATCAGTGCTTTCAATGAATATTCAGGGTTTTTCCTTTAGGATTGACTGATTTGATCTCCTTGTAGACCAAGGGACTCTCAAGAGTCTTCTCTAACACCATAGTTCAAAAGCATCAGTTCTTCAGAGGTCAACCTTCTTTATGGTCCAGCTCTCACATCTGTACATGAGTACTCTCACATCCATACATTTCCATAGTCTAAAATATATATAAAATAAACAGCAAATAGTAAGTCATTAATTAAAAAAAGTAGAGTGAGAAATGTACATTAAAATGATGTATAACATAATCACACTTATTTAAGAATGTATTCCAATGTCAAATGGCAAATTTCAACAATGCAAAACCCCAATTACTTCTGCACCAGCCTAATAATCTGAGTTGATTATTAAAGTCATCATTAAGCTTTTGAGTAAATTTGGGGAACGTCTACTGACATCCTAAGCTGAAATTTACTTTCTGCCCACCTACCTGCACAGAATCCTAACCCTGGAAGGGATGTCAGACCATCTTCTTGCCTTTTTTTTTTTTAATTTTATTTTATTAGTAGGAGGATCTTCTTGCCTTTTAATAAACCTGCTTCCAAATCATTTCATACCAGGTAGACCTATATTTTATTTTTTTAATTGTCAGGGAAGAAGATGAATGTTCTTTTCTCAGTCCAGTGCCTATGAGTCCTCTTTGTTGGGTTGTTCCTTCCTATCCCCTCAGTGCCTACTACTGAAAAATAAAGCCAATTCCTATATTCTGTTCTCATGAGAGGAGGGAAACAGCTCTCATTTCACTCTTATACATATTACAGTCATGTAAAGTCATCCTGTACCTGTCTCTCTTTTTTGTATGAGCTTGAATGCAGTGAAAATTTTTTCCTAAACTGGAAGAAATAAACTCATCCTTAGCTTTACACTTAGGTCATCTTCCCTTCTAGCTCTTAACTCATTCACACTATCCTAAGTTACCCACCCCCCCCCTCCAAAAAAAAGAAAATTGGAATCACTTGGGAAATGAAAGAGCAGAGAGATGACAACTGTAGAGTGAGGTGGACAAATACAGAGAGAAAGAAAGGTATCCATGTGGAGACACGTCAGCAGATGGAGAGACCCACAGAGGTGTGCAGAGGCAGTGACAGAACTTCTGTGCATGCATGTTCAGTCGTGTCTGACTCTTTATGACCCCATGGACTGTAGCCCGCCAGGCTCCTCTGTCCATGGAATTCTCCAGCCAAGCATACTGGAGTGGGTTGCCATTTCCTCCTCCAGGGGATCTTCCAACCCTGAAATCGAACCCACGTCTCGTGTCTTCTGCGTTAGCAGGTGGGTTCTTTACCAGCTGAGCCACTGGGGAGGTGCCCAAAACATAAACTAGTTCTCCAAGAAACAAGACATGCACACCACAGTCTCTGTGCAATGTGAGGATTTGGGAGATCTTCTAAACTTAATCCACAGGGCGTTCTTCATGACAGAACTTCCACATGCTCTTAAACAGGCCTCATTCTATCACTTTAGGTGTTCTGAAGAATATGAATGTGTCACACATTTAAAGAAAGTAAACGATAAACTGCTTTCCTTTTGATACTTTCTTCAAAAGATAGAAATGGTCCATTGATGTTTTTTTATCATCAGAAGAATAGTTCTTACAGAAACAACAACTACAAAATTTATATGATACCAGAAGATAATGTTAGGGGAATAACCTAGAAGAATAAATCTGTACCACTTACCAGTTATCAGTTTATTGCCTCTTAGCCTCACTGTCACCCTTTGCTCTCAGACAGTGGGCGGTCACTTTAATCACCTTCACGGTGAGTGTGATGCTGGGCTTTCTCAGTAGAGGGCGCTGGAGGGCAGGAGAGGACTACCCTGCCGTCCGGGCTGCCTGGTGCAGGCGTGGGTGTGTGGATATTTGATGGAGTTCTGCCCCATCCATGGGTCGCCTCAGTCTCAGCACTGTAGACTAGAAACTACACCCCCTGAAGGATTTCTGCTTGCGTCCATGTCCCAGAGGCATTCTGCCAGCACCCACCCCCAGACCCTGTGCAGGTAACCTGACTCGCAGGCCGCTGAGCGGCCATCCCCTCTGTAGACACCCACTCCCTGGTGCGTAGCTAAGCTGCGGGCTGCCTCCTGCCTGCCCAGGGACTGCAGACCGGCCTCTGTTCTGGGAAAACCAGCGGACTTCTCTGATTATCAGTGGACTGAGCTCTCCAAGGAGCTCTGAATCCCGGCCTTTGTGAGGGAGGTGGCGGGGCTTTCCAAGTTTATCTTTCCTTGGGTACTCCTCCTTAGCTCAAGGGTATTTTACAGAATTTTGTTACATTCAATAGACACTTGTTTATCAGAATTCAGTAATTTCTTAAACTTCCACAGGTAAAGCAATAGCAATACTGAGGTTTTAGCAAGAAATGCGGCTACTTTTCTACGTGCAGAAGATTTGAGAATAATTTTTAGAATGACATAGGGATAAGGGAACTGGTTTCTTCATTCACAACTTTTTCTTACCTACTTTTGATTTTAGGCTTTTGAAATCAGGTGATGGCATCTTTTACTTCTCAAAGGAAATGAACATGAAAGTGAAAGTGAAATCGCTCAGTCGTGTCTGACTCTTTGCAACACCATGGACTGTAGCCCATCAGGTTCCTCCATCCATGGGATTTTCCAGGTAAGAGTACTGGAGTGGGTTGCCATTTCCTTCTTCAGGAGATCTTCCCAACCCAGGGATTGAACCCAGGTCTCCTGCATTGTAGGCAGACGCTTTACCATCTGAACCACCAGGGAAGTCATGAACATGGTTTTGTTTCATTAGCTTGACTGTCAGATTCAAGTCAAGAGAAATTCTAACTCATAGATAGCATGAAACTAGTGGTAAAGCAATAGAAATCTGAGTGTGGTCCCCATTGAAATGGCAGTCATAATTTCAGGTTAGTATAGGTATCATGTATGTGCTTGGGACGATGGCTCAGATGGTACAATCTGCCTGCAATGCAGGAGGCCTGGGTTCAATCCTTGGGTCAGCATGATCCCTGGGAGGAGGGCATGGCAACCCACTCCAGTATCCTTGCCTGGAAAATCCCACAGACAGAGGAGCCTGGCGGACTGTAGTCCATTGTTGCAGAGAGACATGGCTGAAGTGACTGAGCATGCATGCACAGGTATCATGGCAGTACTTCAGATTAGTGACGTCGTGTGATACGCTGATTCCTTCAGCGGAAAAATAATTCGTGCACTTAAGCCTGAATAAAGAGCTTGCATGTGTGTGTGTGCTTAGCCGTGTCCGACTCTTTGTGACCCCATGGACTGTAGCCCGCCAGGCTCCTCTGTGCACGGGATTTCCCTGCACAAGAAAACTGGAGTGGGTTGCCATTTCCTACTCCAGGGGATCTTTCTGACCCTGGGATCAAACCAGCATCTCCTGCATTGGCAGACGGATTCTTTACCACTGAACCACTTAGGAAGCTCTTAGACTGTTTAAAACAAATCGAGGGGAGAGTGAGTAGGGGGAAAAAAAACCCTACATCACAATCCTGAGGATGATATAATCATGGGGACAATATTAACTCATAATAATGTAATTCATGAGAGTAAATGTGACAGGGCTTTGAATTTCTGGGATTTTTTTTTTTTTTTTAATTTATTTTTTTATTTTTCAGTGGGTTTTGTCATACATTGATATGAATCAGCCATAGAATTTCTGGGATTTTTATGACACGTATTTATGCCAGTCTAATTGTGATCCTAAATGACAGGTGTAAGAGGCTCTTGGATGTTAGAATACCTTAGAATAAACTGGGGAACTTGTTCAGGGGCAGGTTCCCAGACTACTACTGTGTCCCAGTAACTGGCCTTTTTATCAAGTACCCCTTATTCTGATGAAGATGCTGACTGTACTTTGAGAAACCGTGACTTAGTGCCTGAGTGAGCTCCCTTAAGAAAAGTGAAGTTTAATTTAGAAATAAGAATAAACTGGAACACAGTTCGTGTGTCCCTGACACTAAAATGGCCTTTATCGTTTTACTCTATGCTTCGTCCCAGAGTTCAGGCAGTAAGAATACCCCGTCCCCAATAACCTGTTTCTGTGTAGAAAGGCCCCTTCATGTTTGATTCGCCTGGCCATGTCTGGCTGGAGATGGAAAAGTTATTTATGGCTGAAGTTCTTCCTTTTTCCTCCCAGCAGTAAGGTGAATAAAACTCATTTGTTTCAAGAAAGGAAAATAATTCCAATCCAACAGATTAAAGCCAATAATATCATGGAAAGTTAAAGGGAAAAGTTTGGAATCATGTTAAGAATAAAGCTAAAAAAAATAAAAATAAAAAAAGAATAAAAAGCTTCCCTGGTGGCTCAGATGGTAAAGAATCTGCCTGTCACTTAGGTGACCCAGGTTCGATCCCTGGGTCAGGAAGGTCCCCTGGAGAAGGGCGTGGCAACCTACTCCAGTATTCTTGACTGGAGAATTCCATGGACAGGAGCCTGGCAGGCTATATTCCATGGGGTCACAAAGTGTTGGACATGACTGAATGTGGTGCTGGAGAAGACTCTTGAGAGTCCCTTGGACTGCAAGGAGATCCAACCAGTCCATCCTAAAGGAGATCAGTCCTGGGTGTTCATTGGAAGGACTGATGTTGAAGCTGAAACTCCAGTACTTTGGCCACCTGATGCGAAGAGCTGACTCCTTTGAAAAGACTCTGATGCTGGGAAAGATTGATGGTGGGAGTAGAAGGGGATGACAGAGGATGAGAAGGTTGGATGGCATCACTGACTCAATGGACATGGGTTTGTGTAAACTCCGGGAGTTGGTGATAGACAGGGAGGCCTGGCGTGTTGCAGTTCACAGGGTCGCAGAGTTGGACATGACTGAGCGACTGAACTGAATGACTAACACTTGAGTGAAAAATTAAAAGCCAGCATTTTTCAAGGTCTCCAGAAAAACAGCCCAATATCTTAATAAAACATGCCTGAATAAGCTGTATGTGTGCTAAGTCGCTTCAGTCATGTCTGACTCTCTGAGACCCCATAGACTGTAGCCTGCCAGGTTCCTCTGTCCATGGGATTCTCCAGGCAAGAATACTTGAATGGGTTGTCATGCCCTCCTCCAGGGAATCTTTCCAACCCAAGGATCGAACCCGCGTCTCCTGCAGCTCCTGCATTACAGGCAGATTCCTCACCACTGAGCCACCAGGGAAAATCCCAAATAAGGTAGAACTCATATTAGGAATGACTGTGATCTACCTTTTAAACTCAGAAGTGACTCTGGATCAGACAGTAATAATGGAGTAATAGGAAGACTGGGATGTCCCAGACTGGTTTCTGCTTTATATGCCCCAACGAACCTCAGTTAAGCCCTCATTCCTCACGTGAATAGACTCTTGGGAGCTGACCCAAACTGGCTAGTGTTCAAGCCTGAAAACCAGTTGCGCAAAACAAAACCTAAAATGATCCCCTGGAGCAAAAGAAAAAAAAATATTTGGTTTCGACAGTGCCTCTGGGAGGAACTCCAGACACTTTCACTACGGACCCTCCCTGCATTCTTTGGGGTTAAGCAGCCACAAGAAGCAAAACAGCATGAGAAAAGGCTGAGTCAGATGACATGTAGCAACAAGCCCAGGCACTTCTCCAAGGGCCCAGGACATCGGAGGCCTCCCAGTGTTGTCCTTCCTTGGAACTTTGAAGGCTTCTTGAGTTATAAGCAGCAAGGCCATCCTTACTGATTCTTGATTCTCATGAGATTTGCTCTCTCTGAAAGGACTGCATCCACAGGGACAATTATTGACTGAACAAACATTCCTGATGATGTCATTTGTGCCCTGAGATCTTGACCAGCAACTTGCTCATGGTTGCTGTGCTCATGATTTTGGCTGAGGATACTCTTTGGAGGGAAAATGTGGCTTCTACTGTAGAGGATTGTTTTTTAATAGTGGGGAAAGAATGTGAAGTAGGAAAGGGATAAAGAATAGGCTGATTTTCTAGTTAAAGTTAATAATGAAGCCTGTGTTAGAGATTCCTTCTCATCAGAACACAGAGGTCAAGTCCTGTTAAAAATATCACATCCACTTGCAAGTTAATTTCATAGTCACACTCGGTTCCTCACTCCTGTCACATCACAGAACATTTCAGTGGAGCAAAAGAAGGGATACCACAGAGTGTCATCACTTTCGGGTGCTTGGCGCGCCTTGAAGCATCACCTGCTGCTCTTCTTGGGGGGGTCACTTCCTTTGACATGTATCAGTTAGAGAAGTGATGAAAAAGACTGAATGTGTACGATGTTCCCAAATGCTTAAGGAGAATTTAGAAGAGTGTCGGGGACTTCCCTGGTGGCTCAGTGATAGGGAAGCCACCTGCGCGTGGGGGAGACATAGGTTTGATCACTGGTCCCGGAGGATCTCGCATGCCAAAGTGCAGCCGGGCCTGTGTACCCCAACTACTGAGCCTGTGCTCTAGAGCCCTAGACCCACAACTACTGAAGCCCTCACGCCCTAGGACCCGTGCTCCACAACGAGAAGCCGCCGCTGCGAGAAGGCTGCATGCTGCAACTGGGGAGTGGCCCCGGATTGCTGAAACTAGAGAAAAGCCTGTGCCAGCGGTGAGGACCTAGCACAACCAAAAATAATAAATAATGAACTCGGGAATTTAAAAAAGTGATGGGAGTTGGGACCCCCCCCTCCCCCGCCCCGAATCCCCTGGGGAATTTCACTAGTAGCTGCCGGAGACATTTGCTGGTTACCTTTAACCTGTTTTGACCTCAAGACACCACCAAGGGTCAGCGAGGCACACTGCTTGGTTAACTACCAGCTGGAGTTGCTCTCAGGCTCCTGTGTTGGCCTAATTCTGGTGAAAGGTCCGTAAGAGGCACTGTTTTTTACTTCAAAATGACCACACAGTGTGGCTGTTGCATGCTGTCCCCGGTTCTACTAATTTCCTGGGAGTCTGGAGCCTTGAGATGCAAGAGAAGCTTTTGAAAACATTCCCGGGAAACCAAGGAACAGTCTTGTAATGCAGTCTGACAGTGTAAAACCCCCAAAGAATGTAGCAGTGATTTTGTCATGGTTCACAAGAAATCTGTGGGTGGCCCATTGATCTTAAGTTCATCAAAATACATCTGTATCAGGGACCGAAACTAAACAATTTTGAAATGCTTAACCAGAAAACTTTCAATAATTAAACTGTACCAAGATATTCTATGAATTTTATCCTCCCAGTTCTCTCAGACTGGCTACTATCATACCTGTAGCCCAGATCAGCACAGGTGGCCCCGCTGAGGATTCACCATGAAAGCTCATCTGGGGATGGCTGTTGCCATCTGCAGCAGCTGAAGACACAACCTGGTCACTGGTCCATCACCCCTGTCCCCCATCCAGTCTATCTTAAGAAACTTACAGCTTGGGCTCTCGAGTGTCCTCTCAGATGTTGCTATTGAAGCAGAACAGTGCAAAATCAGTCTTCAGAGGTTGAGGAGGGGAGTTTTCATAAGTGTGGTTGATGAGTTTGACATTTCAGGAGAAGAAACTTTTGTGAAAAGCATGATTAAGACAGCCTGCTAATATCTCTCACTAAATAAGCTGGATTTAGCTCAAATCTCATAGCAGGACAGCATGAACTCAGTTTTGAATTGACTTGGGTTCTAATCTCCTTGTTAACAGGTTGGAGAGTTGTCCTCATCACTGGGATTTAGCTTTCTCTCTGCCCCAGTGATAATGACAAGAAGCACTAGGAAAGGACGTGATGACCATGGTGCATAAAGCCTTCCTGGGAAGGAGTAAGGAGTGTGGTGTTCTGCTTGTTGCAGGGGTAAAGTGGTGAGCTGGCAGCAGTGATGGCTGGGCCTTCCCCATACTCAATTTAAAACAAGCGCTGAAGCTCAATTCACATGTCAGGAGTTTAAGAAAAAAAGTCTCCACATTCAAGGTGACTGTCTTTGGAATTCTTCATTTCATTAAGGTTCTCACAAAATACAAAGCTCAAACATAACTGTCTATATCCACCACAGAACAGAATCAAGTAAGTGGTTAGCACACAATGATCTTTTTCATTTTAAAAAATATAAATAACAGTGTTCAAGGTTGGACAGTTTCCTCCCGTGTGTGTTTCTCTTTAAGGTGGTACGTCGCAGGCCCTTCACTGATAAGTACGCGTACTTGTCATCAGGAAGCACTGCCCACAGGCTGGGAAGGCCACTGTGGATGCGGTCCTGAGGGTGACTCCCACGGATCCGTGTTGCCTCGGCCTGTGAAAAACTAGACGATCAATCAGACACCCTCCGATCTGTGCTCACAGTTCCATTAATTTTCTTTCTACTACGAAGTAACGATAGAAAGGGGGTCACCTCCCAGTGGCATTCAAGCCCTCGGGAGATCAATCATGAAGGGCGAGAAGGAGAAGTACAGGCTTTTTCCTGGATGGAATTTTTGCTTTTATCCAGAAAAAAAAAAAAAAAAAACAACCCAATAACCCACAGAGCTTAACGGGCGGCTTGTACTGAAACATTTTTCAGATTAAATAGTGTTGAGAGAAGGGGTAGTCTTTGGGGTGGGTGCTGGAGAGGAGGTTAAAGTGGGGAGGTCACCGCTGGGAAACCACCGCGGCCAGTCCAGCCCCCCACGGCAGTCACATCGCCGGTGAGGCCTGGGGGCAGAGCCAGGGCCCCCGCCTTGGGCACGAAGTCCGAGGGCAGGCTCTCCAGCAGGCACCTGACCTGCTCCTGGCCCAGCTTGATCTTGTCGTCCAGCTCCCGCTGCTCGATGAGGAGTGTCGACTTCATTTTCACGAAATGCCGGTAATCCTGGAGCTGCTCCTCAGAGAGGTAATTGGCCAGGATATCCAGCACCACACGCTCCCTCCGATCCACGTTCTCCTTGAGCTCCCGGGCGTCCTCGTGCTGAGCAGACAGGACCTTCCTCTTCTCATTGAGTGAGCTCTGCCAGGGCGAGATGAGTGGGTCAGCAGAGGGCCAGTGTGGGGGGGGAAAGAGAGCCAAGTGCCTGCAGAGATATTTTTTTATAGGACGGGACAATATCTAAGATGCTATTTCAACTGTCACTCTAAAGTAGGGAGGCGCAAGTGTTTTGAAAATCAGCTTATTACCCTTACGGTGCTTATGTATGGTCCAGCTTTAACCCAAGAGGCATTGCATTCAACTGGTGGGGGTAATGGCTTTACTTTAGGCTCCTAGTCTTAAAAGGACAATCAGGATTGCACTTGTAGGGGGTCCTTAGAGTAGTCAAAGTCCTAACGGCACGCGAAGTAGGATGGTGATCGCCAGAGCCTGGTGGGAGGGGAGAGTGGAGGACTTGTTTCAATGGGTACAGAGTTTTGCGAGATGAAAAAAGTTCTGGAGATCTGTTGCACCGCAGTGTAAATACACTAACACTACTGAACTGTACAGCTAAAAATGGTTAAGACAGCAAATTTTACATGTGGTGATGGTTTAGTTGCTAAGTCGTGTCCAACTCTTGCGAGCCCGTGGGGAGGTAGCAACCCAGGCTCCTCTGTCCACGGATTCTCCAGGCAGGACTATTGGAGTGGGTTGCTACTTCCTCCTACAGGGGATCTTCTCATCCCAGGGGCTGAACCCTCCTCCCCTGCATTGGCTGGTGGATTCTTTCCCACTGAGCCACCAGGGAAACCTATGTACTGTGGGTTCAGTTGTGTCTGACTCTTTGTGACCCCGTGGACTGAAGCCCCCCAGGGTCCCCTGTCCATGGAATTTTCCAGGCAAGAATACTGGAGTGGACTGCCATTTCCTTCTCCAGGAATCCAGGTTGGGATCGTCCCAACCCAGGGATCGAACTCGTGTCTCTCGTGTCTCTTGCATTGACAGGTGGATTTTTTTTTTTTAAGCACTGCGTCACCTGGGAAGTCCTTTATGTAGTTTACCATAATTAAAAAACTGAAGGGGGAAGAAATGCCAATTATCAAAGAAGTCAAAGTTATGGTTTTTCCAGTAGTATTGTTTGGGTATGAGTGCTGAACCATAAAAAAGGCTGAGTGCTGAAGAATTGATGCTTTTGAACGTGGTGTTGTAGAAGACTCTTGAGAGTCCCTTGGACTGCAAGGAGATCAAGCCAGTCAATCCTAAAGGAAATCAGTCCTGAATATTCATTGGAAGGACTGATGCTGAAGCTATAATACTTTGGCCACCTGATTCAAAGAGCTGACTCACTAGAAAAGACCCTGATGCTGGGAAGGACTGAACGCAAAAGGAGAAGGCAACAGAGGATGAGATGGTTAGATAGCATCATCAACTCAACAGACGTGAATTCGAGCAAACTCTGGGAGACAGTGGACAGAGGAGCCTAGCACGCTGCAGTCCCTGGGGTTGCATAGTCAGACCTGACTTAGTGACTGAACAACAATAACTAATCCTGATGTATTCTGCAAGTGAGCAAGCACTTATGTGTACTTAAGAGTATAGACGGCATTAAGTGTTAAGTTGAGCTCAGTTCTGGAACAGCTCATCTTCCTCTAGGTATCTCCAGTGTCCATATCTCACAGACCTGTGGCATCCAGCCAGGTGACCAAAGAGGAAACTTGGAATTACCTTCTGCTCTGTCCTTCCCCTCATCTAACACGCCTTGCTGATTCAAACTTACGCTCTAACTCACTCCCTGTTCTTTATCCCCAAGACAATGGTCTAAATTAACAGCCTAAACCCATCTTTCTAGAAGTCTCCCCATGGTAGCATTCTTCTACCCACTCCCTAGGCCGATCATGTAATGAAATGAGTTCAGGGCTCTCTAGGGTAAACTCTACAGTACTGACCCATAGGTCTTGGTGGTGATTTTCTGCACTGGATTCTACTACCCCTCCAGACCCACTCTCCCCAGCCTGACTCAATGTCTAGTGAAGCTGAACCCTGCTGGGTGCTGGGTTCGGCCAGGGGCAGCCACGGCCGGAGCCTGGGAGGTGGGAGAAAGCAGACACGGAGGCCTGTATTCCTGGCTCTCTCCTTTCAGGTGGCGGCGGCTGCAACCTGTCTTCCAGAGCTATGGCTGCAGTTCTGATAAGGGCCCCTTCCTTCTGCTGCTCTGGGTCCAGAGGTGGTAATGGCTTCCCCACTGATGCTAGCCCCATGGGGACAGAGCAGCTTCATTATCCCTTCTTGCCTGTGTGCTAGGTCGTGTCCGACTCTTGCGACCCTATGGACCGTGAGCCTACCAGGCTCCTCTGTCCCTGGAATTCCCCAGGCAAGAATACTGGAGTGGGTTGCTGTGCCCTCCTCCAGGGGATCTTCCTGACCCAGGGACTGAACCCATGTATCTTATGTCTCTTGAGTTGGCAGGCAGGTTCTTTACCACTAGCGCCACCTGGGAAGCCCTTCTTGGTCTCCCTTAAAAACAAGTAGTCAAGGAATCACTCACCCTATGCTCTAGACACACCAACCACATGTAACTCAGTTCCTAAACACGCCATGGTCTGCCTGGGCTCTGTCTATGACATTCCTTCTAAATGGTGGAGCTTTTCCCATCAGTCCGCCTGGCGTTAAGAAAGCCCTCTGGACGCCACTCGAGCGGCACTCGTGTGAAGTCCCCCCTGACCCCAGAACCACACGAGCAGTGCTCTCGTGGCCCTGAGTTTACCCCTGTGCAGCCGCATACTAGACACAATCGCTGCCTCTACACTGGTCCCCCCAGTGTCTGCTGAGTGCCTTCAGGGGGGGCCTGCTTTTAGCCAGTGTCAGCCCCAGCACCAGAGCAGCTGGTAGTTGACAGGTTCTTGTTCACTGCTAGCTGGATGAAAGGAAGGCAGGAGGGACACTTTTGAGGCAAGGACAGTTAATTTCTATGGAAACTGTCTGGAGGGAACAAAGGCCCGGCACATATACACAGGAGGGCATTGGTCGGGGTGGGGGATGGGGGTCCTGGGTGCTCAGAGTCCTATTCCTAAATGCTTACCATCTAGATCTCTCCTAATCTTTCAAAAATCTATCTGCCAAGACATACCTTTCCTTTTAAGGCAGTACATTTAGAGAAACGATTGGGAAATCCCTAATTTCCAGGAGCCAGGAAGCAAGAGAGCTGCCTCTTACTGGCTGGAGTGCTGGTCAGCCGGTGTTGACGTGATGTTGCAGCTCTGTCTGACCTCCTTGGTAAGTGACTCCCATGCAGGCAGGGATCTGATTGCTTTATTCAGAGTATCCCAAGTGCCTCCACCAGAAGGTGGCCCACGCCAGACACACAGGAAATATCTGCTGTACCGATGAGCAGGGGAAGAGTGCTCTGTAGCTCTGCAGTGAAGTTCAAGGAGGTGGATAACAGCTGCGGACCACAGCAGGACTCCTTTCCTGGCTGCGTCGCTTACTGGCCTCCAGGGAGAACTCAGAGGCTGTGTCTACAGCGTCTAAGCCCACAGTGCCCGACCCAGAGGGCGCCCTGGGATTCTGTGTCACGTCAGCACCGCTGTGGTCCCGTTCTTCCAGGGAGGGGTGTGGTGATGACAGCGGGTACGTCCTCCCTCGGTGTCCCTGGCCCCTCACCTGCAGCTTCCCTGGAGCCCGGGCTCACGTTCCTGGGCCCTCTCCTCGTCCCCAACAGCTCTGTCATTCCTCTCTGTTTTTAATGTCCATCCTCATTCTGCCTTTTGCCTTCTTCTGGGACACAAAGGGAGGAAGGAAACTCTGGCACCCACGTTTGTACTTCCTAGTAAGTATCCCTGAGGCTGAGGTGTCATGACATGACATCGTGGCGTGGAAGCTGCCTTCCCCTCTGTGCCCTGCTCATCTGTAAGCCAGACCCCCCTCCCTGCCCCCGAGAGATGGTGGTCTTCTCTAGAAGGGCTCCTGTCTCACCGTACTTCTCTGTGTACATGGGACTCGGGGGAGGTAGGAAGGAGACTTGAAGGGAACTGCTAGGCCGCCTACCCTTTCCTCGTTGCTGGCGTCTTCACCGAGGCCGCTGAGCACGTTCTCCACGCGGGCCAGGCGCCCTGAGAGTGACAGGAGCAGGTTCACCACCTTGTCCAAGTCCCCGATGAACATCTTGTACTTGTCGATCTCGTTGGGCTTGCAGAGCTCACTGATCCAGGCCTCCACCTCCTCCCCCAGGGCGTTATTGAGCTTGATGTCCATCAGCAGGCTCCCCTTGGCTTCCTGGAGGGTCTCGAGCTTGTGGGTGAGGCTTCCAATCAGCTCCGCCTGTCATGAGAGAGGAGAAAGTTAGCCAGCCGAGTGGTCAGAGGTGATAAGATTCACTTCGAGTCACATCCTCCCTGTCTTTTTTTTTTGACGCTCAGCTGAAGGCCCTCCCCTGGTCTGTATGAACTGCCCCCAACCTTAGACCACAGTCTCCTTTCCTGTCTCAGAACCTATTCAGTCCTCACAGGCTACGCACGATCACACGTCGCCTTGGAATGTTGTCCAGTCACGTCGTGCTGTGCGCAACAATGCCTTCCCAACTGGTTTGATCATGGCTCACTTTTAAAAGTCTTTCCAAGACATGTTCTCATTTGACCCTCACAACAATACCTCAGGCAGGCAAGGTATATGTTCTTCTTCAACAAATAGAGTAGCCGAGACTCAAAGGAACTAGGGATTTGCCTAAGATTACAGAGCTGAGTTGAGTATTAATCACAGATACCACTTGCAGAGCAATTACTATGAGCCAGACATGGTGAGGAAGTCTACAGATTATCTCACTGAGCCTTCCCAGCGGTCTTGTAGGAGATACTCCCTCATCTATGCGGCGCACTAGGTGAGGAAATTGGGACAATGGAGTGTGCTGAGTTTTAATCGGCAAATGAGCATTAACCATTAAGTCTGTCCTCAGATGTTGGGGGTGAGTGGTGAAGAGAAGGGAGAACTCTTCTTCTGAGATGCTACTGAGCTTGGCTCCCTAATTTTCTCAGGCTCCTTCAATTTAAGTAGGGTTCACAATGTCCTTGAAATGTCCAAGTTCTGGCTTGAATGAAAGGTAAAAGGTCAGCAATACTAAAGGGCAGTCACTAAGTGAGCGGGGTTCAGTGGGCAAGGATGGGTCAAAGAAGGCTGAATAGCCACCAGGGTCAGTATAGAGCCCACTCAGTCTTTCCTCTGCAGACCCTGCCTTTGGTTTCTTAGCTTTAATTTTATTGCAGTATAGTTGATTTACAATGTTATGTTTCAGGTGTACGGCAAAGTGTTTCAGCTAAACATATTCATTTTTTAGATTCTTTTCTCATATAGGTTTTCACAGAATAGTGAGTAGTGTTCCCTATGCTATACAGTAAATCCTTGTTAGATACCTACTTTTTAGTAGTGTGTATATGTTAATCCCAAGTTCCTGATTTATCCTCCCCCCCCACGTTTCCCCTTTGGTAACCATACATTTGTTTTCCATATCTGTCAGCTTCTGTCCTCATTTCTGTTCTCTTTATTCTGTTTCATGGCAGCAATTTCTACCATTTTGTCTTCCAGCTCACTTATATCCATTCTTCTGCTTTGACAACAGAATAACTGACTCCTTCAAGCATACTTTTCATTCCAGTTGCTGTATTGTTCATCTCTGTTTATTTGTTCTTTAAATCTTCTACTCTGTTAAACATTCTCTGGTATCCTCTTGATCTGCGCCTCTATTCTTTTTTGAGAGATCTTGGATTATCTTTGCTATCAGTACTCTAAATTCTTTTCCAGATAGGCTGCTTCTCTCTACTTCATTTAGTTGTGGGCTTTTATCTTGTTCCTTCATCTGGAACATATTTCTCTGTTGTCTCATTTTGTCTAACTTTCTGTGTTTGTGGTCTCCACTTCTCAGGCTGCAGGATCATAGCTCCTCTTGCTGCTAGTGTTTGCTCCCTGGTGGGTGAGGCTGGTCCTGGGACTTGTGCAGGCTTCTTGGTGGGAGGGACTGGTGTCTGCCCACTGGTAGATGGAGCTGGGCCCTGCCCCTCTGGTGGGCAGGGCTATATCAAGGGGTGTGTCCAGAGGTTGCTGTGAGCTCAGCCTGTCTGCTGATGGGTGGGGCTGTGTTCCTGTGGGTTGTTGGGCCTGAGTGTTCCAGCACTAGTCTGGAGGCTGCTGGGTGGGACCAGGTCATGATACCACAATGGCAGACGTCCAGGAGAGTTCACACTGATCAATAGTCTCTGGGGCCTCTGCCACCAGTATCCTTGCTCCCCAGTGAACCACAGCTGACCCCTGCTTCTCCAGGAGACATTCCAGGACTCGTAGGTAGGTCCAGTTCAGGCTCCTATGGCATTACTTCTTCATGGTGTGTCCCAGTTGTGCATGAAACCTTGTGCGTGCCCTCCAAGAGTGGAATCTCTGTTTCCCCCAGCCCTGTGGAACTCCTGAACTCAAGCCCCACTGGGGGTTCTTCCTCTGGATACCAGACCCTCAGGCTGGACAGCCTGATGTGGGGCTCAGGACTCTTGCTCTTGCAGGAGAATGTCTATGATATCACTATTTTCCAGTTTGTGGGTCGCCCACCTGGCAGGTATGGGGTTTGATTATGTCGTGAAAGTGTCCCCTGCTTCTGTCTTACTAAGGCTTCTTCTCTGTCTTTGAATGTAAAATATCTTTTCTGGTGGATTCCAGTCTTTTTGGTCATTGGTTGCTCAGCAGTTAGTTGTGATTTTGGTGTTTTCGTGAGAGGAGGAGAGCTCAGGTCCTTCTACCCTGCCATCTTTCCCAGAACCAAGGGGCTGCTTTTAGTTTGGGCGCTGGCTGGCTCTTTTCCCAGCATGTGCCGGCCACTGTCCCCTCGATATGCGCTGTGCAGATGCATGGCCCGTGCACACTCCTGGGACGGTGGGGGCAATGCTTGGCGCCTGCTCGCAGGGCTTAGGCAGGCAGCTGTTGTCTGCACACTCTTCGGACCGCAGGGGCAGTGCTTGGCGCTTGCTGTTTTGTTCTTCAAAGACATCAACGCTGGCAGAAGAATCATAGGTCTGCCTGTACAGGAGCTGACATGAACTCTGGGCTTCATGAGATAAGGATGGACAGAACGAGAAGAAAATGCCTAGAAGCGATGCAGGGAGGCTTCTGCAGGAAGAACCATTTACATTTTGCATTTTGGTTTCTGAAAACTATTGGTGGGGCTGTAATGTGATCCGTCAGAGCCCAGCCAGATCAGCTAATACCAGCATCACTGAGCAGTCACACCAATCACTCCTGACCCAAAGGTTGCACATTTGGATGGTATTTGAATTTTTCATTTTACCAAGCCCTTAACATGCAAAGATTTAGATTTTAAAATGTAGTTAAAGAGGAATCTGAATAACTGAAGGTAGCAAGGGAAAGTTGGCTGCAATCAATAGCCATTTCTCTGCCAGGCAGATCTTTTCAAAAAAACCTACCAACTTATACCCGTGGAATTCAATGGGTAGAGAGGGGAGAGGTGTTTTGATTTTTTAAAAATAACTTACTAGTCTCTCAGGAGCTAATTAATTTGCAAAGTCATCGACATTTAACCACTTCTCATCTGGCATAAACTGTTAACTCACCCACCTGAGCTGCTATTTATAAGGGTTCTCGCTGGAAACACAGTTTAACAGTCCCTCCCTCCCACCTTGCCATCTGCAGGCTGAAATCCTGCTGGGCCCTGTCCATCTCCTCACGGTTCCAGCGCCAACTCAGACACTGGACCAGGAGTCAGGAGATCTGGCTATGACAGAAATTCATTCTCAGGCCAGTCACTCGACTTTTTGTATCTGTTTTTCTCATCCACAGCACGGGCATCCTGACGTCTGCCTGAAAATAATCATTCTGTTTCATTACAGAGCTCTTTCTCTATGCCAGACACCATTTAGGCGTTTTCCTATTTTCAACCACTACTCACAACAACCCAGTGAGATGGGTGCTGTTATCCCCCTTTTACTGATGAGGAAAGTGAGGTGGATAGCGGTTAGGTCATTTGCCCAAGTTCAGGCAGACAGAAAGAGGCAGCTCTGGACTTAGACCCAGGTCACCCAGCTGCAGGATTCTGGCTTTTTGTTGCTACGTTAAAACAGCTCAGAGGAAAGTTGTGAGGCTCAGGTAAGATGAAGCAAGCACTTTGGAAAATATGTTACACATTCAAGTTGTTCCTCTTTTGTGCTATGGTTAAGATTAGGCAGCCCCTTGAAGAACACGTACCAGTCAGTCACTTGGGTAGATGACCCTAGGGGAATATAGCCAACCACTCCCCACCTCCAAGACTGTTTTGCCTTCTGCTCAGCAGACTTGTGCTGACAGGGTTGCCAGTAATGTCACCACATACAGTCAGCCTCGACCAATGGCCTGTCTTCATCTAAACAGAGTAATTCAGGACCCTTAGGGCTTCCCAGGTGGTTCAGTGGTAAGAATCCATCTGCCCATGTGGGAGACCTGGGTTCGATCCCTCAGTTGAGAAGATCCCCTGGAGGAGGGCATGGCTACCCACTCTAGTATCCCCGCCTGGAGAAGTCCATGGACAGAGGAGCCTGGAGCGCTACAGTTCTTGGGATAGCAGAGAGTCGGACATGACTGAGCGACTAATACAGCCTCATGGCCAGGGTTTGAGGACAGAGAGAAATTCAGGCTCCTGCTGGTAAAAAGTGGGACTAAAGACATTCAACTCGAGGATCCAAGCAGCAGCACAGGCTGTTCTCTTTAGCTGCATTTCACTCGAGAGAGAAGTCGGGGGCAGTTTCTGCTGAGCAAGCCTCCATCCCATGTTGTGTGGCCTGACAAAGCGGAAAGGTCGGGGGACCCACTGCCAAGGCAGATATTCTCGAGCACGTTCTCTGTCAAGAGTGGTTCTCGTTTTCTCTCAGGAAGGCTTGTGACCAGAAAGCTCTCACATTTACCTAGTTTGATCTCTTGGTTCTGAGGTAACAGGAATCCCTGACATACAAGAAGAAACATGATTAAATTCCTCAAAATTCAACGCAGTTCTTCTTCCTCCCTCCCGTTTTCCCATTTCTGTTACAAGTCACCTCAGCCAGGAACTCCGGAGTCAGCCCTCTTTCCTCTCGTCCATGCTCCATGTGTAATCTGCTACCAGGCTGTCCCTTTTACTTCCTCTTTTGAAAACTAAAATCCATCGGCTTCTCTCACTGCTCCTACTGCACCTCCCTCTCTGACCCGTATCATCACGTTCCTGGGCGGCTGTAACCCTTCAACTACCCTTTCTTCCTACTCTCTGAGTCCGCACGTAGCTGCGAGAGAGACTTTCCTGGATGCAAATCCGCCGCATCTCTCTCCCTGATGATAAACCCCGGGAGGGGGCTGATGGTGGCAGATGTCAGAAGCCCATGTCAGGCCCCCTCCTCCATTCTAACAGCTACCACCCTGACCCCGCAGAGCGCTCTGCAAGGTTCCCTGGCAGCTCGCTGGGGAGGGAGCAAGCCTGGAGGATGACCCAGGTCGGGGTGAGCTTCCCGTTTCTCCCCCTTTTTATGTTCTAGCTCTGCCCTGGGAATAGCCTCAACACTCAACTGCAAAGATGGTAGGGGAGCAAGAATGCTGAAAGAAGCCCCGCCTTCTGTGGGATAAAGCTTGTGGCAGAAATCCTGTTCTTCCCCTTCCTTCTCATTTTCTCCCCCCTTTCCCAGCCCTGTTCCCTGAGCTGACTCTCCTTGTACAGTCACATGGCGTGAGCACTTAAAACTGCAAGAGAAAAACCCTTCTTTCTGTCTAAAGAACTGGGAAAATGACCCATGGACCGAAACGGTGAGGGGGTCTCCCCACTATTTCTTTCTCTCATTGAGGGGAGTCCCATGCAGACAGTACGGCCATGCAGGCTGCTGTGACATCACGAGAACTTGTCTATTTCTAGCAGAGGTCCAGGTAAAGGGGCTCTTGGAGCCAGAGGCTGGAGGGGGTGGGAGGAGGCGTGGGGATACTGGGCAGGAGAGAGCAGGGAAGGGAGACCCCCACACCTCCGTGTCTGAACTGCCTGGGTCCTGGCTCACCCAGAAGCTGCATGTGTAGGGCAGACCCAAAGCAGCACGGTGGAGGCTTTCAGGACTGAAGTGTGACAGTAGAACTCACCCGAGCAGCCAGCTCGGCCCTGAAAGGTGCCCGTGGGGGACAGACATGCAGGAGACAGCAGAGGTCCTGAAAACCAGACTGAGTCTGGGACGATACCCAGGGTGGGACGGAACTTGCAGCCTGAACCTCACTCGGCTGACTGCTTGCTAAAACAAAACAAAGAATCCACATTCTCCAGAGCATTTTCATAGAACCCAGTCTCATAATACTCAAAATGTTCAGATACCATATTACCCCATATGAAAAGAACCAGTAAAATGTGAGCAGCTCTCAGGGGAAGACCACCAACAGGTGCTAACCCTGACATAAACAAAGGTTGGGACTATTGAAGCCTTTAAAATAACTTTTGTAACTATACTCCGTGGTAGAAATAAACACTCCTGAAATGAACAGCCAGACACTACAAGACAGTAACTGAACAGAAATTTTACAACTGAAAGCTATAATAAAAAAATTTTTTTAAAAAGTTGTAATATTTGAAATTAAAAAAAAAAATCACTGGCAGAATGCAGGAAAGTCAGTGAAACTGAAGACAGATCAATAGAAATAATCCAATTTGAACAAACTGACAGAAAACATTAAAAACATGAACAAATAGTTTCAGACTTGCAGGGCCATATCAAAAGGTCTAATATTTGAGTCACTGGAGTCCCAAAAGGAGAAAAGGAAAAGATTAGCACATTAAAAAAAAAAAAAAATGAAGACATACTGGCTAATAACATCCTGAATTTAGTGACAGACATAAATTTATAGAATTAAGAAGCTTAGTAAACCCCAACAGGATAAATGAAAAAAAATCAGGCCCAGGCACATGATAACCAAACTGCTGAAAAATCAAAGAAAGAAAAACTTGAAAACAGACAAAAACAACACAACGTTGCATATAGAAGGAACAAGTATTCAATGGCTGTGCATTTCTCTTCAGAAACAAGGGAAGCAAGAAGAAATGGGACAACATTTTGGGCTAAAAGAAAAGAATAATCAACCCAGAATTCCATATCCAGTAAAAATTCTTTAGAAATGACAGTAGAATGTGGACATTCCTAGATGAAGGAAAACTAAAAGAATTTGTCATCAGCAGAAAAATGCCTAAAAACAGAAACACCAAAGGAAGTTTTTCAGGCTGAAAGGCAGATAGACCAGAAGGAAGCTTGGAACTTCAAGAATGAAGCAAGAGCAACAGAAACAGGCAGTTGAGAGTCATCTGGGTCACTAGTGGTCTCCTGGGGAAAGCCAGTTCTAAGGAACAATAGATTCTTTTTGAAATATTCCACCAAGTCTCTAAGCCAAAGTCTTCTAGCCTTCAGAACAGAGAATCATGGGATCTGGTTAAGCAGATCTTTGTCTAATAGATACGGCAGAGTTTAGCCAAACAGCTGAAAGTATTAAACTGTCTTTAGATTTTATGTCTGTCAGAAGTTTACAGTGAGTGTTTTATATTTTAAGTAATACTTATATAAAGCGTGTTAGTCTCCAAGTTCTGTCTGACCCCATGAACTGTAGCCTGCTGGGCTCCTCTGTCCATGGGATTTCCCAGACAAGAATACCGGAGTGGGTTGCCAGTTCTTTCTCCAAGGGATCTTCCCGACCCAGGAATCGAACCCAGGTCTCCTGCACTGCAGGCAGATTCTTTACTGTCTGAGCAATATTATAATTCATCATCTAGGCTATATAAATAAAAGTATGTTAAAGGAGAATGGATTGGAAATGCTAATTTTAAGTTTTAAAAATATTAATAAATCAGGACCTTAGTTTCCATCGACTCTTAGTGAGTTCCATGCCGAGAAATACATCTTCAGTTATTACTGACTTTAAACATTATTGCTTTGCAGAAGTTGGTGGAAGGCTATACTTGGCCTTGAAACCATCTTGACCAAGCATCATGTTTTTAAAACCATCCTTAGAAAAGCTTGTTATTGTATCAGGAAGAGAACTGTATTTCAACTTCATGCTGCATCTATTAATAAATGCCTTCAACAACATCTATTAAAGCCTACATATTTCCTGTTTCCAGACCAGATATATAAATGCGAGTGACACAGACATTCTATCACACATTAATAAACCTGTAGTTCATTAAAACAATCTCATAAGGTTCTCCACTGCCGCATGATAAAATCCAAACTTTAGCATTTCAGACAAAGCCCCATGTGACCTCCATGACCTCCTGCCCCCATGAATCATCCCCGTTTCACCTCCTTCCTGCCATTCACGGCCTTTCTTTGTTATCCTCTAAATTTGGTAAATTCTGATTTAATCACAAGACTATTTTACATCCCCAATATCAAGCCTCCTTGATACTTGAAGTATCGCCCTTCAATACACACTCGCTCCCAATGCTTTTCACACCTCCGCCTCTTCTCCTAGGCTATATATACCCTTTGTCTGGAATGCCCCTTTCTCTTCCTCTCCTGACTGACTCTGATTAATTCAGCCTAAAATGCGACAATACAGGTATCAGAGCAGTTTTGTGTAAATAAAGGTAATAAAGCACTAAGTAAAAAAACCACAGCCCTCATCTGGGACTCAGACTTGCTCGACAAATAGTACCTAACGTCATTTCCTGTGAGGATTAATCCCCTATTCCTTCAGTTCTCAGTCTAAAAATACTTCTTGTCACATAATCCTTAGAGAGGGTGATGATAAAGTGATGAAAAAGCAGTGAAAAAAATAAGATGGAGAGGAAAAAGCAACAAAAGGCAGGGTATGTCTACACACAAAAAACAAAACAACTGTAAGGTATTCGGTTAAAGATGTTATGGCAACTTAGTATTTATAAGGGTGTTTACATAGCCCCCTCTTTGGGATAAATATAGACAGACTATAGCAAGGTGGTTTCTCCCTCCAATCCCATTGAATGGGGGCCAGGAGACATGCTATGAAGCAGGCGTGGACGTGGGAGGCCTTGGGCTGGGAGAACCTCTGTTACCACAGCAGCTGCCTCATGTCAGCACGTTAGCCATGCGCTGCGAGTCTGCAGAAGAGAGGATGTCACTGGCCGAGGTGTTTCTAAAACCCCTAAATCCTCCTGCCCCATTGCTCCTTGCTCCCACGGTCTATATCCTCTGGTCTCGTTCCAACACATAAACAAGAGGGCTTAGGACACATACTATGGAATAAATGAGACAGAATCACGTGAGGTTTCCTGGAACCGGCACCATTGAGAAGCACTTACATTCCTGGCTCAGCACGAGGTGAGGTTTTTTAACAGAGAGCCCTTTTCAGCGGACCGGCCTGAGATGTATGAAGAGCTATAAGCACAGAGGTAGGCAGCCCCTCTGGGGCTGTGGGCAAAGCTGCCGGGCACAGCTGGGCTGAGATCTCCAGGGCGTGTGGGAAGACAGCAGTATCACGGTCATTCTGAAAGGGCTTTACATTTAAAATTTCTGTAGGAGCAGCAGATGCTAACAACTCAATTCCAACACTGTGCTTTCAAGCTTTTCCCTGCGGTACAGGGGAGTGGATCTAAAGAGCAACACTTCCTTTTCTTGAAGTATCTTTTGACAATCAGTCTCTTTTTCCTTAAAAGTTTCTAGACTTCCTAGTTTTCCTTTTGACCATGAAACACGAAAAGAAAATGACACAGACCATTGGCATTGGTTGGTCAACTGCTGAGTTTCAGGGTCCCTGTGTTGAACCAGGAAGCACGCGACCTGGGTTCTAGTCCCAGCTCTGTGACTTGTAGGAAATCCACCTTAATCCCTCTAACCCTTCACTTTTGCCATTTGTAAAACGGACAAAGACAGGACAGCTGTGAGGCAACAGCTCCAAGGGCCTTGCAAGTGGAGAATCTCTGATGGCTCAGGGAGGTTGGTGATGTTACAGGCCTTCCCCCGGCCCCCACCCGCCGCTGCTATAAGGCACCAGTAAGCCTGCAAGAACTCTCTTTCTGGGGGAGCAGAGCAAAGGCCCCCATTCTTTCTTTACCTTCTTTTCGTTGATGTCTGCCTGCTCCTCTTCCTCATTCACCTCTTCTGGCATAGCCTTGATTTTGTTTAGAAGCTCGGCCTTGGGAGCAGACACGCTGTAGTAGGCAGGACAGTTGACCAACATGCCCACCGCTTCCTTGTCATCACTCCTGGGTCAGAGAGAACAAAAGGGTACAGCCACATGCAGCTTCCTTTCACCATACGTCTGTCCATTTTGAAACGTGTAAAAAAAATTCTATGTAATATCTTCCCAGGGGTTAAGATGACCTAATAAATATTTATGATTGACTGATTACTATGTGTGGGGCTCTTGAAGCCAGAGTGTTTGGGATGGAAAACCACCAAGGGCAGTATTACGATGGGGAGTGGACTGTGGACATTTAACCTTTCTGCATGGTTCTCCTCTTGTGATAAATATCAGAATGACACTGACTTCCTGTTTCACAGACAGACAATGGGGAGCCAAGGCTTGGTCAATGTGACAGTGTTTTCAAGGTGCTGCACCAACCTCAGTTTTCAGGTTAATTATTTCCTACTCCTCTTTAGTTTCCATAGTGTTTCTGATGCCTACTACAATTGTTGCTTGGACATTTACCAGTTTTCCTTTTTCATGAACACTTGAGGCTCCAGGTAAGCCTGAAAAACCTGGAGCTTGCTGGTCAACAATGAACGCATACAAAATGTAAAACCTACTCACTGGTTAAAACAGCAGGGGGGTTTTCAAGGATGGAGGATAATCTAGAAGCTGTGGACCTGATAACTATGGTCTTCGTTTTACTACAATCAAGCTCTCCCTCACACTCTATAGGCAAGATGCTCAGTTCAGTTCAGTCGCTCAGTCGTGTTTGACTCTTTGCAACCCCATGGACTGCAGCATGCCAGGCTTCCCTGTCCATCACCAACTCCTGGAGCTTGCTCAAACTCATATGCCATCCAACCATCTTATTGTCTGTTGTCCCCTTCTCCTCCCACCTTCAATCTTTCCCAGCATCAGGGTCTTTTCCAGGGAGTCAGTAGCTAAGACCCTACTCACTGAATAAAGGACTCTGTGGGCATGATGTAGTTTTCTAGGACATAATCCTGTGACACCATTTAACATCTAAACCATCATTTTACTATGGAATTCAGAACCACTAGAAGGCTGTTTTCACTGATTTCCCAATTGGTGAGGTTATTCCTCTAAAAAATATAGTTACATCATTCCAGTTAGTGGGGAGGTGGGAAAAAAAAAAAACATGGTAAAAAGGTCTTCTGATATGCCCTGCCTCCCCACATATTCACTGCCTTACAAATGGGCTTCTTGAGCGTCTTATCCAATCACCCGAGGCCCCCAGTGGCTATCTGGTCTCACACATGACAGGACGATGCTCACTCTAACCAGAAGATGGTGCAAGTCATCCTCCTGAAATCTCCGAGGAAGCTCTCCATGCTGCCAGAGCCACGTGAGGATTTCACTTCTCAATTTTCGTTCTCAGGGATAATGCCAGGAAATGCTTTTCTAAGAATGTATGTGTCGACTACTCTGGTCTTCCTATCGCGAGTGGTTGGAAGATAACCACCCATGGTGAACCGACTGGCACATCCATAAAAATTCATCTGTGGGTCCACGGGGGACCCAGTGGACTGCCCTGCACATTGTGGGTGCTTAAGGAGTGTTTGCTAATAAGCACATGGCCCTGGATAACTTACCTCCTGTTAGTCTCTGTAAGAGACTGAAAGAGGAGAGGCTGGACAAGGTTTCTTTTGAGGGCTTGGATAAGGCGATCAGAGCCTCCGATAACAAATTGGACAGCCTGGAAACACCACATAGTTCTTCCCTTTCTCCCCTCCCCCACAACTCAAAACACAGTGTTCCTGTAACTTCGTTAGGATCAGTTGGAAATTTCTAAAATGCAAGCCCAAATTTAGATGAAATGCCCTCTGATTTGTTGGTGGTCTTGAAGCCACCAACTGTGGAGTTCCAGCCTGTTGATTCATATAGTTTTCATTGGAAACTTGTAATAAAAAAAAAAACAACAACACTCTAAATCTCTCCCATAGTAGCTTCAAGGAAATCAAACATGAAAGAAAATACTGCAGGAACCCAGGAGAAATCAAAAGAAGGAAGAAGACAAACTGCTCACGGCCCCCTCACCGGATCATCGCCCCCACGGAAGCACTTTAATTTGAAGTCTATCTGGGGACATGGCCAAGGACCTACCTCTTGGCCTCACATCCTGGGAAGCTGAGGGTTTTCTGCACGGCCTTCCTCTTTATGCTGTTCTCCTTCAGCAAACTGACATCTCGAGGAAACAAACCTTCCATCAGGTCCATAGTTGTCTTCATTCTGGAGTCTGGGTCCAAAATGTCTGCCAGAGATTTGTCTTGGTGGATAATTTCCTTGGCCAGCGTCTCTGTTCTGATGTCTTCTGAGGTCTTCTGAGGACCAGAACTGACATGCTTTTCTAAACCTGCAGTCGCACTGGCTGGCTCGTGGGTGAGGCTGTGGGTCTGTGTGGGAGGTGTCTGGTCTGGGCTTGGCTGCTTGCTTAGGGACCCCGCAGGCTGGGGCAGAGCACCCGTGGTGGAGGGTGGGTTGGTCTCCTTGGCCTCGAAACTCTTGCCTGAAGTTTGCGATTTGGAACCCAGCAGCTGATTATCAACCAGAAGGGCTGCACCAGGCATGGACCTTTCCTTGGCAACTATCACCTTGGCAAATTTGCTGGAGCTGCCAGGGATATTAAAAAGAGAGGGGGTGAGGGAAGAGTCAGCAGAGGGTGAAAGAAGACAGAGAGAGATTGGCACAGGGGTGCAGCTTCCCACAGAGTCAGGAGACTCTGAGGCTGTCATCCCCACAAACAGCAGGGCTCAAAAGGGCCACAGAGAGGCTTTTAAGGGGGATGTGTGCCTTTTAAGGGGGATGTGACTTATTAACTGATTGAACAGTTCAGTTTCGGTAAATGCTGCTCTCAGATTCCAGAGCTTTATGAAAAGTGAACAGAGGATTATAGTGGTGTTTAGAGGAAGTTAACACAAGGGTGATGATGTATTTCAGTGTTGTCCTAGGGAGTTATGTGTTGGGAAATGCTCCTTCCCCATTCTTCTGGCGTCCAAGAAGAGGTTTTCCCTAAACATTACTGACCCTCAGCCTTCTTCTTCATTCCTCCCTATGGGTACAGAGTGACTCTGCAAAGAGAAGCTGCCCACAGCCCATCCACAGCCTCCTTTTTTAGAGTAAGGCTGCCGCTAGACTCGCTCTGGCATGCTCACTGCGTGTATGTGCGTCTAGCACAGCCTGGGACTAGGTGGGCAACCCTTTTTAATTTGAGGTTCAGTGTCAGGAGCCTCACTTATACTCAGACAGAAGCCATACTCTCCAGGATCAGCTCTCTCAGTAATAAGAGTGATTATTTTTGTCTCCTGTATGCCTTTTCCTTCTGTCTTATTTCTTAACTGATTCAGAACTCTCAGCAGGGAAGAGGGATGCTGTTTGTTTGGACTCTCTGAGCCTGCCACGCCCACAGAAGTAAACCTGGCCTCTAGGGTTCTGGCTTCCATTTCCACTAGTCTCACTCCTCAGCGCTGAAGGACTGCTAGCATAATGACTTGTTGCTGCGCTTTGTTATGTCCGACTCTGCAACCCTGTGGGCTGTAGCCCGCCAGGCTCCTCTGTCCATGGAATTTTTCAGGCAAGAATACTGGAGTGGGTTGCCGTTTCCTCCTCCAGGGAATCTTCCCCACCCAGGGATGGAACCCGCATCTCCTGTATCTCCTGCACTGTGGGTGGATTCCTCACCGCAGGGCCATTGCGGAAGCCCTGCATAAGGACTACCAAGGTCAACAGATGAAACAGCTCTGTCATCTCGTGAAACTGACATGGCTCTCCAGGGGCCAGCAGAGGCAGCTCAGGGCAGCTGGCAGCATGGAAATCTTAGCAGGGTGGCAGACCCTTCTCCCCTGGCAGAGGGCTGCGATCTCACCTGGCACAGGGCTCCAGGTAGCCCTCCTCCCACTGGGCCGGGCACACAGCTTCGGGGGGAGGCGGAGGGAAGTGGTCCAGGCCCTGGGCCGGGGACGCCTGGCTGGTTGTTAGCGGCGGGGGCGGCGGCGGTGGGGGCGGCAGCAGGTCATCGAAGCGGGGGCTGGAAGTGGTGGTGGGGCGTGGGTCCCTCACAAACACCTCGTCGTCCTCGCAGTCCTCGCGAGGTGGCGGGGAAGCCAGCAAGGCCGACTCAGAGATCCGGAGGGAAAGCCTGCCCGGCATGCCTGGGGCCCCAAGAGGCGTATCCGGGTCGGAAGTGCTGCTCGAGCTGGGGGCATCCCGTGGCTTGGGATAGTGCTTCGGGGGGTCCTCGGGGAGGCTCTCCTCTCTGACCGTAGAGGCCCACTTCATCCAGGGCGGGGAGGCCCGCATCCCTGCGCGCTCTTCCATCCCACGCTCAGGGCTGGGAGGCTGGGCCGGGCTGTGGCCGCCGCCGCTTCTGGGGGTCCCGGCTGGTGTGGAGGGCTGGGCTGCGGCCTGTGAGCAATAGCTCGAAGGGCCAGGGGCAGGCAGGACCGAGCTCAGAGGTGCAGCCCTGGTGTCTGGAAGATGCCGGTGAGCTTCCGAGGACAGTGGCGGAGGGCAAGGCGTTCTGCTGGCCTGTCTCGGAGGGTCCAGCGGCCCTGGACCCCCGTTGGGCACAGAGGTACCACCACTACCTGCTTTGCAGCCCGAATCCCCCCAGTGAGGGCTGGGATGGTGTCTGAGCACTGGCATCTCTTCACGGCTGGAACAGCTGAATGGCCTAGAGCAGGATACAGTAATGTGGGTTAGCGCTGATGAAAAGGGGCAAACGCTGAGCCCAAGGTGCATTCCACAGATGGGAAAAGCCTCTGATGGGGAGAAGGACCCTGGAGAAACTGCACACTGCTTCCCCCTGGCTGCTCAGACAAAGAACCTAAAAGTTTAAATGCAACGGCGGGACAGCCATAAACTCCTGCAGGAAAATGTCACAGGGCAAGCCTGGGGTCACAGGGCATTTCTTTTTATTAATTCTCTCTCATCCCCCTTCCTCCATGCAAGGCAGCATTTGAGGACAGGCTTCAGGACATTTCTTCTGCTCCTTTTAGACCAAGTTTGGGAACCAGGTCCTGACTTCTCAGGGAAAGAATACTCCCTCATTCTCTTGCCACTGAGCCCCCACAGGGGTGGTCTGTTTGGAAAGTATTTGCATGGGCTGCTGAAACAACTTTCTCTTGGATTCCCAGTGTTCTCATTTCTCCAAATGGAAAGAAAGAAAGAAAAGGAGTGTCTCACCTAAGGAGCTAATAAGCAGTTTCCTCTGGAGAAAGAGACAGACCGTAATGAGCAAACAGCGTGCACGGTGGTATAAACAGCTGTCTTCTGGGCTCCAAGGAAAAACCCAACAATTCCCAGTACTTTTGTTATTGTGTTTGAAAGGAAGAAAAGGAAAACAAAACAAAGAAAACACGTCTGCAGCGCTGCCTGCCTGCCATGCAAGAGTTAATGTGAGGATTGAAAAGTCTCCAGCAAACATCCATAGCTCGTAAATCCCACATCTGTAGCCCGCCGCCTAGTGTGCAAGTGAATCTGGAGAGCAGATGGCACTCTTCATTCCACAGACCCGCGTCCTGAGGGGGCTGTGGCTCGGGCTCAGGCAGTCAGCACAGTCCTGGCCACAAAATCGTCTAAGGCCAGGTGAGGGTTAAAGCAGCATAAAGAAGGAAAAGACTGCAAAGAACCCAACTAGCTCTTCTCCTGCCGTTAATTTCTCTTTAATATAAAACGTAGTAAGGTATCCATCTTCCACTCAGACGCAAAGTCTCCCTCCCACTACAGATCTTTTCATTTATAGGCAGCTTCTTTATCAGGAACCTCTCAATATCCAAGAGTGGCCATTCTGTCGTCCTTGGCGGGTTCCCAAATGGGTACACCAGAAACCCAGGGGTGGGAGATTGGCTGAGGGTGTTCTCTACTCCCATGTCTTATTCATTTTGGGACCCTCCCCCCACAATCTTGGCACAAAGTACCCTCTCAATAAATGTCTGTTGAACAAACAATGTCTCTTTTGCCCGCTGCTATTTAGATCGTAGGCCATGGATTATTTTTGAACTTAGCATCCTCTAATAGGACATGGAATAACTGGAATCTGATGTTTTAAGGACTAATTCATGTTGTAAATACATATTGCCTTTTAAAAAAGGGGAGACATTACTAAAACACACAATAAAATAATGTGTATCTTTTAAAGATTCAGCCGAAATAAACTTTGATATAATGTTTTTAGTTTATGCTTAATCTTCTTAGTTTATAGAAACTACACTTATACTGTATATTTTTGAAGATAGTAGTTTAGTTAAATGCTTAGTTTGATTGAGAATATGTCTTCCTGGTGATTGTTTTCCAAGAATAAAGACTAGTGTCATAAAGATTTTGTTTCAGTCTCTTTTATAATCGAGTGTGAGACAAGCATCTACTGATATGTATTCAGGAATCATAGTATTCATGAGTGAAGTTTGATTAGTCTGATTTTCTTCCTCATAGCATTTAAAAAAATATGGTTAAAAAAATCCTATAACATAAAATTTACTACTTTAAATTCATTTAAAAATGTTCAGTTAGGTATATCTATATTGTTGCAAAACAGCTCTAGAACATTTTCATCTTGCGAATCTGAAGCTAGGTAACTAGTAAGCAACAACTCTTTTCCCCACTCCTCCAGCCCTTGTAACTGCCATTCTATTTTTCTACAAATTTGACTACTTTAGATACCTCATACAAATGGAACCATCAAGTATTTCTGACTGGTTTAACTGGCTTAGCATAACGTCGTCAAAGTTCATCCATGTTGCAGTCTGTGACAGCATTTCCTTCCTTTTAAAGGCTGAACAATATCTCAGTGTATGCACACACCTCATTTTGTTTATCCACTCAACCACCTGTGGACAACTGAGTTGCTTCCCCCTCTTTGCTATCATGAATAGTGTTGCTACAACATGGGTATAAAAATCTCCCTTCAAAACACTGCTTTCAATTCTTTGGATTTATACTCAGAGGTGGGATTGCTTGGTCACGATAGATTTTTAATTTTTTGAGGAACCTCCATACTGTTTCCTGCAGCAGTTACATCATTTTATAATCCTACCAACAGTGCACAGGGGTTCCAAGGCCTCCACATCCTCACCAACACCTGTTCTTTTGTTTTTTTTTATTGTAGCCATCCTAATGAGTGTGCTTTCGACTTGCATTTCTCTGTGGATTAGTGATGTGCAGTAGCTTTCCATGTGCCTGTTGGTTATTTGGAGGAATGTCTACTCAAGTCCTTTGTGTAATCAGGCAATTTGATTTTTTTGTGGTTGACTTTAGTTTCACCTTAGATTTCAGAACAGTGTTCTTTTGGCAGAGCTCTAGTTCTAGTTAACCTCTTCTTTCTAGCGTTGAATCAATGCACCCAAACTAACTAACGCCCTTAGCCTCACCTTGACTCCTTGCTTCACTTTGGAAAGAGCTACAGGAGCAAAAGCAACTATACAAGGCTGCCCTTGGCAGTGAAGGAGGTAACTTAATACCCACTTCCTGACCATGCTGCAGTCACTAGGCTGAATTATTGAGAAGATGAATACAGAAAAAGAGAAGCAACGACTGAGTGAAGCAAAATAAATATTAAAGAACTGGCCTAAAAAAACCATGAGAGATTAAATATATTACCATTAGTTATAACAGATTACAGCAGATAGTCCTACAATACTGCATTAAAATTATATACAGACACCTGCTTCAGAGGAAACTCTTTGGAAATTCCTACTCATTAAGCTCCAAGTGAATAGTTCAAAGATCCTACTTCTAAAAATTACCCACTATATTTTTTCAAGGGGAAATGATTTTGAAGGCAATTAAAAAAAAAAAAGACTTTCTTGCTGTCTTCTAAGTGCCTACAATAATGATTTGTCTTGTTATGTGAAGCTGTTCATGAATGGTCATGCTTCCCCTGGTGCTTTATTCAGAGACCTGATCCTGAGGCTCACAGCCAGAAGAGATCAGCCACACCAGAGAGGACCCACTTGAGAAAGTCAGAGGATATGCTGGAGAAGAGCACAACCATCAACCATTCTGATGTGAACATACGAGAAGTCACCCACTGCCTCAACAGCACATGTTCAAAACCTATTCTGAATAGTACCATTCTTAGACAAAGTCATCTGTAGATAAAGAAGATTCCCATAGCCTAGACAAACCGAAAAGGCGGCATGAGATACCATGAAACATCATAACATCTTAATTCAATTTCTAGCAGAGACGAACAGAAGCATTTAACTCCAGCAGCATTCATGAGGCAGAGAGCATCATAACTATAGACACATACCTGGAACCTGGGCCAGCCAAGTAACACGGATCCTTCATGAGACCAAAGTCACTCTTTTCCCCCAAAAGCACATCCTTAAAACAGAGAGGCACAGGTTATTACCAACAAACGGGTGTTACAATTTACCAAGGGGGCGGAGGTATAAAGGAGATGGAACATTTATTGGTGGTCCACTCTTTATTGTCAGGCTCATGGCAGCATTGTTACATACTAACCCAGTTTATCCTCAAAGCCTCAGGAGGTACTGTGAACCCCACTGCACTGATGAGGACATAGGCCCAAGACGTTAACTTTTCCAAGGTCACAAGCGGTAGAACCTCAGTCTGTCTCATTGGGTGCCTCTCTTAACCAAGACATTTTCTAAACAAGAGAAGTCTGATGACAATTACCTTCAGAGTTCAGAAACAACTGCTATACTTGAAGTATAAAGATGAAAATTAATTCAAAGGGCAAAGCTTTCAAAATAGCAACAGGGAAATATGGGAGATGACAAGAAAAGGAGAGTTTCTTAAATTTAGCAAAATCCCAAGAATCAGATAGGAATCTGACTTGTAATCAGGTTGATATACATTCTTTCTGGGAAAAACATCTCATCCACACGTCATATCAGTAACTCTGGGGACACTTCAAAGGTAGTCCTTATTTGTTTCTGTTTTTAATACGGGTATATACTGGTTTCTGGTGGGTTATAGGTCAGTTTTTGATAGTGTAAAATCAGTTCCTATGTACAGGTTCCTGATGAAGACCATGATGTTGCTCTTCATAAAACTCTCAATTATTTATAACAGGAGTCAGATAGAAAACAAGAAAATTAAATCCACAGGTAATAAATTAATAATTAAATAAATTTAATTTCAGCATTTCCCCCTTTATTCTGTCCAAAGGGCTAATTGCTTTTCATCCCCTTTCTCTTTCTTTCCTGCCCCTTCCCCCAATCAGTGGTAGAGGTAATAATAAGCAAGAAGAGCCAGAGCTGGGTGGGAACAGGCCCAAAGAAGAAACAAGCCTGAATATTATTAATAACCACAGCTTCCCCTTACCGGGCATTTACTATGTGCTGGACACTCTGCCAAGTTCCTTATGATCCTCAAGTGACGTGCCTGGAGTCATGTCAGGCACCTGACATTTCTTCTGTAATTTAATCTATAACAATGGGGAGCGGGGCAGAAACTGCAGCTCAGAGAGGGTGAGTGTAGTACCGACAATTAAGTAAGGAGCTGGGATTCTAACCTTGATTTCCTCAAAGCCTCAGGGTGATCTTTAGAATTAAGTTGAGTGGTGGCTGAGTTGGATGCAATAAGACATCAATGCTTTGAGAAAAAAGAATTCCATGTGTCTCTGATTTGCTCAAGTATCACTAGAGGGAATGGGAATTCCTACTCTTCACAAAACCTTACAGGCCATATAACAAGCAAGGACCTACTGCAAAGCACAGGAAATTCTGCTCAATATTCTGTAATAACCTAAATGGGAAGTGAAGTGAAAGCTGCTCAGTCGTGTCTGACTCTTCTCGACCTCACGGACTGTAGCCTGACAGACTTCTCTGTCCACAGAATTCTGCAGGCAAGAATACTGGAGTGGGTAGTTGTTCTCTTCTCTGGGGGATCTTCCCAACCCAGGGATCGAACCCAGGTCTCCTGCATTGTAGGTGGATTCTTTAGCAGCTGAGCTATCAGGGAAATCCAGGGAAATAAATAGAAAGAGAACTTGAAAAAGAATAGGTCTAAGACAAATCACCTTGCTACACATGTGAAATCAACACAACATTGTTAATCAACTATACTCCAGTATAGAAAAAAACATGTACACATTGTTCAATGAAAGAAAACAAAACAAAACCCTTATGGTCTCTTTTAAAGTCTTTCTCAAAAAAATAAAAAAAATAAAGTCTTTCTCCACTCCACTCCCTCGCTGACAAGAATATTCAGCTTCACCAATTGTTAAGTGGAAAAGCCTCTAGGTCCCCTCAAAGCTAGTAATGTTCAAATATATACTTCCATTCTATTACTTCCTTTAAATTACAGTATGTGCTTGATATTTATGAGGATATGCATAAAATAAAGGAACTGAGAGCCAGTAATAGACCACTGAGAGAAATTTCTACATCTCCTGTCAAAGGAAACACCATTTGGACTGAAGGGAAATTCCCTTCCCAACCCAGCAGAAAACCCAAGGAGGATTCATTCCTGCTGCACATATTTGCTGTGATTGGGCATGTATGCACTGTCAAAGATGACTTGATTTTCTGTAAACTGGTAAGCAGTATAAACTACTGTGACAATTTAGGAAAAAGCAGTGGCTATGGGGGAAATACTGAGTAATACCAACACTCATTCAACTTCAAGTATCTACCAAAATGAATTAGAAATTTTAAAAAATATTGTTTAAGTAGCAGTAACTGATAAATGTTAAAATGAAATCAATTCACTGACTAGAGTTTTCAGATATAAGGCGTTAACTCTCATCTCTCAGTGTTTTTTTATACCAGGAGACAGCACAGTATAGTGACTTAAAATCTCTGGAGTCAAAACCTCACTTCTACCAGGTAGGGCAAATTTCTCAGTTTTTCTATGCCTTCGTTTCCTCATCTGTAATATGGAAATAACAATAGTATCTCCTCCTTTGCATAGATGTAGGATTAATTTTATGCTTATAAAACACAGTGACTAGCACACAGTGTATATTTAATTAATAGTAGCTATTTGCAACTTTACATTCTGTGGAAAGTGATTGTTATTAATCCCCAAGCTTGAATGGGTGCTTGTTGAGAAGTACTAAAAATGGTTGGCAAGCTGTATCCTACAGAATCGAGACTATAATCCGACATTTTGGGGTTCCATGCAAATTTCCTCAGCAATGAAATGTTTGTCACATATTCACATGGTCAATGTGCCACATACGAGAAATGAAGATCTTTGAAAACACAGTGAGAACCAGAGAAGACTCTACCTCAACATCTGGGAGAAAAAAAAAATACCCCACCAGAAATCTCATTTCTCCAAAAGATTTCTTTTTATAGCTTCCACTATATTTTAGATCTATGCATTGAATGGGTATAAATTTCCATCTTCAAGGCAAAAATGTTTGAATTTTTTCCAGCTGCTTTGCAGGGCCTACCTAATTTAAATCAGTTAAGTTTTCTAAAGTGTCTTAGAAAACAGAAAGCAGCCAAGAATTTGATGGGTACTTCAGCTCCATCACTAATATTCACTTGTTCTGCAATTATACTTTTCAAATTAAGAGGTATTAAAGGAGAAGGAACAAGAGGCGGTTTGTTCAGAGACAACCACTGCTGGCTAAGGGAAGGCTGAGTGTCTGAGCCGGTCTTGGGCTACAAGTGGTGGCAGCCTTCTGCAGCCATCATTTCAGACCCAAGAATGACCAAGTTTTATAAACAGAGAAATCAATTTCTGTGCTGACCTTGTTTTGGAAGCAGAAACTAATAGACCTTTGAAATGGAGCTGAATCCTGGTCCAAAGCTTGCAAAACCCTGTGCTATTAGCATCTGGCTGGCAGGAGCAAGCAGTGGTTGTTTGGGAGGCCATTGACTGAGCTGGCACCAGAAATAGACTCCATATTTTTGGTTTAACTCAGGCAGATAGATGGTTTACTTTCTACAGGGTCATTTAAATTCTCAGAGTTCTCTAAAGCTGAGATGAGAAAAATCCTTATTTAACACCTTCACCAAAGCTTAATGATAATGGTAAAAGTTCCTGGACTTTATTCAAATAAATAATAGTATCTTGAAATAATAACCACAATAATTATGTGGAGACTAGTTTTGTTTTTAATTAGTTCTGCAACCAAGGCAGACAATGGATATATGAAGATGTAAGGGGCAGATCTTGCCAGGGAACAGGTCTCAGGGCAGGCACGGTGAGGCTGCTGAGCAAGGGAATGCAGGAGGAAGCTGAGAACAAAGTCTTGGCGTAGCTGCCATCTGGGGGGTGATAAACTATGTTCAGAATCTGTAGGAGCAAAGCAGCCGTATTTCACATTGAAATATTTCATTCCCTCACTTTCTAAACACAGCAGTCACTATATTTAAGAGAACATAAATAATGTCATGTATTTATGCTGTCTTTCTAGAAAGCTTTTCAAATAATACCCAAGAATTGGGATTTAATTGGGATCATTTTTCTATATGGCCTATGTTTGAGCTCTATTTCCCAGTTTATCAGGTTTGAGAAATATTTGGAAGGGAAGGCAAAATAACATTTGGAACCATCCAACCACTTTCCCAGGAGAGAATGATGACATATAGTGGGGAATAAACACTAGAAGATGATCTGGTTTTCAGCTAAACATTTCTATTTCCTTTAGAACATGGGGAGAGAAATGAAAATGCTTGCTCTGCTATGTAGTGAGCCTCTGAAGCCCATCAAACTAGCTGAAATGGCATGCTACATAAATGGACTATGTTTTTTTCTTAGTTCCCGGACCAGGGATCAAAACCGTGCCCCCTGCAGCGGAAGCATGGAGTCTTAACCACTCACTGGACCAGCAGAGAGGACCCACATATATGGATTGTTAATGTGTTTTTAGAGGTGGGATAAGCACTGGAAATTAGCTCTGCTCAACATTCCAAGGGGAGAAAAACAGCTATTGGAGGCTTATGGAGGATTGCTTCTATAGATTCTGTGTGTGGGGGGGGTGGTGGTTTATATTGGGGAGAAAATATTTCTCAAGAGAGAGTGTCTGGACGGGAGTGGTATTTTCCCTCAGAAGTCTGTGTGTATGTGTGTTTCAGAAGCAGTGCAGCAAACAGATCTCTCAGGCAGCGATGGCTAACTGTGAAGCTGTTTCCTCCAACCTATAATGCCTCTGCACACAACCTGCAACCCTTTGTCAACACCTTGCCCGTTCTTTACCGCCTGGTTCAAATCCCTTCTCTTTCAGGAGATGCTCTCTCCGATCCCCTCAATTAGAACTAATCGGTGTCCCTCCCATAGCATGTTATTTATGATCACTCCCCAAAGCACTCACCATTTGTGTTTTCTGTATATAAGTACATAGTCTTTGCTCAATTGTAAACCCCAGAAAGGCATGACCTTTATTTTCTTTATGTTTCCTTCAAACCTATAATGCAGTCCTGTTCATAAAACACAGGCTCTACAAATGCTTGCTGATTCACTGCACTCTCTGCTGGAGAAGAGAGGCTCTCTGAAGGGTCAGTGGAGGGGTGTTCTCCCCGTGTGCTAACATACATGTGACTTCCTCGTATCTTCTGATCTAGGAAGGGAATCACGAGGTAGGCCAATGAGCTGCCATGCCAGCAGAGCTTGAAGACAGGGTATGAACTAGGGCAACTAATAGAGTCCTGGGCGTCAGAGTGCTTGGACTTTATCCCCAGCTCTCCTAAAATTTCCAGGGGAAAGTTCCTCATGATCTATCCACAGTTTGGAGCCTTTATGAGAAAAATCCTTTAATGTGAGAACCTGAAAGTCTGACATTCTCCTATCTCGCTAAGATAGTATAAAGAAAGAGACAGAGATACAAATTTGATATGGATAATATGGGCTTCCCTGGTGGCTCAGACGGTAAAGAATCCTCCTACAATGGGTTTGATCCCTGGGCTGGGGAGATCCCCTGGAGGAGGGCATGACAACCCACTGCAGTGTTCTTGCCTGGAGAAGTCCCACGAACAGAGGAGCCTGGTGAGCTACAGTCCATAGGGTTGCAGAGAGTTGGACATGGCTGAGCAAGTAAGCACAGCACAGCACATGGATAATATATTCTACTATACAGGATTATTTTGAGGATTAATGAGATAATAAATGTTAAAGTGGGGCTTCCCAAGTGGTGCTAGTGGTGAAGAATCTGCCTGCCAGTGCAGGAGGTGCCAGAGATGTGAGTTCAATTCCTGGGTCGGGAAGACACCCTGGAGAAAGAAATGGCAACCCACTCCAGTATTTTTGTCTGGAAAATCCCATGGACTGAGGACCCTGGTGGGCTACAGTTCATGGGGTTGCAAAGAGTCGGACAAGACTGTGCATGTATCCACACCTAAATGTAAAAGCATTCTTAGTTGAGGGCCTGGAACTCAATAACCATGATCAAAGTCAATAATAATACCTATTTTGCTAACGCAAAAGTCCGACAGAAACAAAGAGGGTACGAAAATAAAACTCTTTAAAATGCTAAGACACAGCTTCTATCACACGAACTTAAAAGAAAAAAAAAAAAGCAAAACAAAAAACATGAAAGATAAAAAGATAATCCCCAACTTTTCCTAATCTAATTCTTACACTGAGAAGAGGATGACACTAAAATGTAATTTTTACACATACATACTGTAGTCCATGGGGTCACAAAGAGTCGGACACAATTGAGCAACTGAACAAACATAACATGCACATCCTATATAAACATATGTGTGAATATATATTATATACAGTTGTCTTTCAGTGCTGTGCTGTCACCTTTGACTCCCTGCGGCTACAGGATCCCCTGGGACGGATACCAAAATCTGCCTGATGCTATGTAAAATGGCATAATATTTGCATATAACCTACTTATAATGCAAATACTATGCAAGTAGTTGCTGGTGTGTTGGCAAATTCAAGTGTTCCTTTTTGGAACTTTCTGGAATTTTCCCGAATATTTTCCATTCCAGTACAAAATCAGAAATGAGGCCTACTATGTGTGTGTGTATATATATCTATAGACACACATATATAGATATCTATATTGATAGATATGTTTCTACCTAAGACACTATATAGATACCTATGAATATCTCTATTTCTGTAAGGACCCCAGATCAGATAGGGGCACTGGGAAAGACATCCCCTTATGAAAACAAATGCTACTCTCTTGCATGCTAAAGGAGAACAAAGGGGGAAGGAGGGGTTAGAGGAGTCGCACTAAGGCCTGGCGGAAGGAAGCGGTAGTGCTAGGATCCGCGGGCTGCACGTACCTGGCGCTTGTCTGCGGTGGGAGATGACCGTGACCTCATGTGGACAGGGGCCGTCTGGACATCCGAGCGCTCCAGCAGGTCCTCGGCCGACATGGACTTTGCGGCCCTCCCAGCCGTGGCCCCCCACGGGGAGGGCTCCCCTGGGGCCCCGTTCAGTCTCTGGGGGCCCTCTGATCCACTGTTAGCTCCACCCGGCAGTTCCCTCGGCGCTGGGTCCCCGCGGTGCCTTTCCCCAAGGTGGCGGCCGCCCGCAAAGGAGCTGCTGCGATCTCGGGAGGCCCGCTGGGTCTCCCCAGCACTCCCCACCGCAGTGGCTGGCAGAAGGGCGGTCTCCCTGCGGGGCGGCAGGCTGGGCTCCCGGAGCGAGCAGAGGCTGGAAGCCGCGGCGAGGCCCGGGCCCTCGGGCAGGAGGTAGGTGCTCTGGGCGCGCTCCAGTAGCCGCCCCGGCTCCTGCAGGCCGCAGCCGGCGCCCGCGGGCCGCTTGCCCGTCTTGCGCTGAATGTAGTCGGCCAGCGCGCTCTGCTGGAACTGCTTCAGCTCGGGCCCCGACAGGCTGAGGGTCGAGCAGGCTCTGCCGTCTCGCTCGAAGATGCGGCGCCGGTCGGTCACCGAGCCCTCCACAAAATGCGGCCCCTTCCTCGGCGGCCCAGGGGGCTCGGGTTCGGGTTCCTCCGAGACCCCCACCTCGTGCATCTTCTCGGGCTCCGAGTATGAGCGCTTCTTCTGCTCGGGGGTCAGATGCCGGCGCGGGCCCCTCCGGGCGGCGGGGGGCGCGAGCCGGGCCGGGTCCCCCTCGGCCGGGGTCACGCTGTGACGCTCGCGCGGGGTGTGCGGGGAGGCGGAAATCGGCGCCTCCGGGCTGCGCAGCCCCACGTGGGCCGAGGCGGGTCGCAGGCGCCAGGGCCTGGAGACCACGGGCGTCCCGGGCTCGAGGTCCCGGCGTCGGAAGGACGTGGCCCCCAGGACGCGGGACTGCGCGTCCTTGATGCTGTTGCGGTAGGCGCGGCTGAAGGGGGCGTCCTGCGCGGGCGACTCGGGTGTGCGGGGCCTGTCGTCCGACCACATGGCCTCCTTCTCGGCCTCGCTGAAGAGCTGGAAGGTGCTCTGGCTGCGGAGCAGACGGGCGTCCCGCCTCGGGGGCTCCCCGCCCCGGAGTGGGGCACCCCGGCCACCCTCCGCAGCCCGCCTCGGCTGTTGACCACACGGCTGCCAGGAAACCTCTTCTGACTTTGGCTCCCCGTTTTTGAAGTGCTGCTCTCCATTGCCTAGGGGTTCAGTGGGTTCGGAAAAATGTATACGGCCTTTAGTCTCCTCCGAGTCATTCCCCAAAGTACTGGAGGCTGGGAGTGTCCTGTGGGGCCTGTAGTTATAGCCGTAGGTAGAGCCGCCGGCACTCGGGGGCCGCTGGCCAGCCTGCTCTCGCTGCTCGATCTTGGAAACCTTCTCCAGCACGGAGCAGTGCGGCTTCCCGTACTGAAAGCCCTGCAGAGCCGAGGTGCTGCTGGAACTCAGCCTCCTCCGGCCCAGACTGGAGGTCTCCTGTGGGGATGGGGAGGGCGGCTCTTCATACGTTGCGTCTGAACTGTGCAAAGAGGCCAAGGTTCTCCCCTCGGGCCTTGGATAGGACACCGACCTGTCCAACTGGCTCTTGTGATCAGCAACAGGAGTCCTTCCAGACTCTTCTCCCTTGGTATCGATTGCGCAGGCGGATGAGCCTTCCAGATAGACTTCCTGGGCTGCCCCTCCGAGATCCAGGCTGCTTTGCCTTCTTAGACTCTCAGGAATGTTCTGGAGGGAGGAGAAGGCAGCTGCAGTCTTGCTGAAGCTGCCTGGCACACTCTGGCCCAGGCTGCCTCTGTGGAACCTCCCCCAGAGGTTGGCATTGTGGTCTTCATGGGAATCCCCCTCCCAAGGCTCTGAGGGCAGGAAGGATCTCTTGTCTTCACCCACTTGCCATGCCTGAACCTGAGGGGATTGGAGGCTGTGGTAATTAGAATATTTGTTGCCCTGGGTGCTCTTTCTCTCACTAGGATGTGGGCTGTGGCCTTCCAGAAGTCTCTTCTGGGAGGTCTCCTCCTCATTCTCAGGCACTGAGGGAAAATGGACTTTATAGGCGACACATTTGGCTGAAGTTTCAGGTTTCCTCTCTACTAGGGACACTGACTCCCGTTCTAGGGGCTGGCAGAAGGCGAAGCCAGGCCTGCTAGATCCGTTCTGGTTCCCATTCTCATCAAGGGCAACCATTCTGTCGCACGCTCCCTGAGGAGGTGTGTACCCACCCTCCTTGGCCAGGGCAGGGTAGAGGGTACCATTTCCACTCACAGAAGGCCGGGGCACCTGGGCGAAGTGTGGCTCCAGGGAAGGTACCGGGTAGATGCCAGTTGGCAGCAGAGGTTGGCCGGGCTGGGCCTTCTGGGTGTAACTGTGCTTGGGCTTCACTGGAGGGCTGCTTTCTGGGCTCTTCTCTAGCACAGTATGCAGCTGTTCCTCCATGAAGGGAGATTTCAGGGTGCCTGCCGAGTTTGCCGGAGGCCGGCAGAACCGTTTCTGATCTAGGCTAGACCAGGAGCTGGGCCGCTCTCGCTGCCGGAAGGCTGCATAACTGTCACTTCGAGCTGGGGGCAGGGGCGCACCCACTCTAGGAGGCAAGTTGTCCACAGCGGTGTCTAAGGAACCGGAGCACTGCTGGCTCCAGGAAGAGGGGGGCGCGCCTTTGCCTCGAGGAACATTATGGAATTTATCGTAGCCCTGACCATCAGCCGAGGCTCGAGTCTCCCTACCTTGGAGAAGCAGGCCTGAAGAGTTCACCTCATACTCTGCGGAGACCCCCCTCCGGGGGTCATAGACCGTCTTAACATAGCGAATATCTGCCTGCCTCATCCCTTCTAGGAGGCCACCTCGAGCAGAAGTGGTGTCCATGGAGCCCGAATGCTCCCGGCCAGAGACGCCAGGGGGTGGATACTCGAGGATGCTGGAACTGGTGGAGAAGGAGCTGTAAGCCGAGTCTCTCTTGCTGTGGAGGTGGCTGAGCTGGTCAATGCTGCTGGTGGACTTGGCCGGGGAGAGAAGGTGGCAGGGTGGGTATCCCCTGCCGGGCTCCAGGCTCTCCATGCTCCCCTGGGAGCTGCACCGGTCCGGGCTCTGCCTCAGACACGCGTGGTCATAGCCAGAGAGGTCACTGGTGGAGGAGCTGGAAGAAAGGGAGGCAGGGCAGTCAGCGGTGAGCCCTGATTGTTCAGGAGGCTTCCAGGCACAGGACTAGCTTATAAATGGACTGTTGTGCAAGATGTTTGGTTTCTGGAAGGGTGGGTGAAAGGGCCATATTTGGGCCTTGCTCGGCCTCCCTATGTGTCGTCACTAGGACTAACTGCCCAACACCGTAACCTATGTGTCTCTAATTAATCACCCAGGCTCGCCAGGGGAGAAGTGGGGAGCAGGAGGACGCCATGTGGGCCTTAGGGCTCAGGCAACACGATGATGCGCTGTGCTCCGTGCTGGAAGTGACATTCTGCACGTGCCCCAAAAATGAGAGAGGTGGGCGAGGAAAGCCTGGGCGAGATGAGTTAGAGGGACAGAGACTGACTTTTGTATCTCTTGGAGCGTCTGTGGGAAGAAGGGGAAAGCTTAGTAAGAGACCAGGCACGCGGATGGGTGAGCGGGGCTGTGCACATGTCCATGGTTTTAGTTAATCTTTCCTTTTTATGGAGTTGAAGGGCTACTCCCTGGCAATCTTCCTGGAATTTCCACTGTACAAGAGACAATTTGTTTGTGGTAAGAAAGCCAAACACAAGACTGAATGAGAAATACTGAGAGAAATTGAGAGCTAGAAAAAGCGGATGAGAGAGGAGAGGCAGGCTGGATAAGAAGTCTTAATCACGGGAGATGCTCAGGTGCTGGGAGACCATCACCCTTGGAGGACTTCCCAGAGTCTGGGCAAAGCCTCATACTGGACAGGAAGACTTTCTCCTTCACTAGCTCCTCCAAAGAGTTGCCATAAAACAGAATTACTCATAGCTAACTTTAATTATAACCCCCAAATATACTTCACCCAGCATGGTGGGCCAGAGAGAATAGAAATATAGGAAGGAATAAGTAGCTCAAAAATCAAACAGCAGTCTCATTAGTTCAAACATTTGTGATTCACTATTCTCTAAAGAGGGCTTCCCTGATGGCTCAGCGGTAAAGAATCTGCCTGCAATGCAGGAGACACAGGTTCGATCCTTGGGTCAGGAAGATTCCCTGGAGGAGGAAATGGCAACCCACTCCAGGATTCTTGCCTGGAAAATCCCATGGACAGAGAAGCGTGGTGGACTAGAGTCCACAGGGTCACAAAAAGAATAAAGAAGAAAGAAGAGTTCTTGCCTGAGGCTTTTCATTTTTAAATGAATAGGCATTTAAACACTATTAAAACCCATGGAGCCTATTATTATATTTCTAGATCTCGTGTAAGTAAATATGGTGTATGGCTGAATAGGTGATAATGCTTTGCTGGACTGTCTCCAGAGTATACGGGAAGAGACTAGAAGGATCATATTCTGAGTCAAAACTGGAGCAGAATTCAAGGAAAAGAAGACTACATTTTCAGCAATCCCCCCGCCCCAGAATAATATTTCTCTATCAGGGCAAGTAAACTTACTGAATGGAACATTTTGCTTTGGCAGGGACAGGTATAAATTCAAGGAGGAAGGAAGGGTTGATTAGGGAAGCCAGTCCTGGCACTCCATGTCATGGCATATGTCACTGCCAGCATTTACTCCCCCACCCCCAAATGAAGAGGATGTGCTGGAAATGCACATGACGTGACTGAGGATAATCCCCTATGACCCACTTATGCTCCCGTTTATCTCCTCTAACAGAAGACTCAGAGTTAATACTTCGAGGGGACACGGAAGCAGTCGATCCCACAAGGGCTGTTTTTGCTCACCAACTCCATGCAGGTGGTAGACACTACTTAACCCTCCTCCCCGCTGCTAAGAATTTTAGCCGTCTTTCATTAAAAGGATAATCCAGATCTAACGTAGGAACATGTGAAAAAAAAAATCAAAGTGAATAAACTGATGGGTTAACTGAAACACTAATGAATGGGAGGAAATGCCGTTGCAAAATACAGATGGATCTAGAAATATCAACTCACTGGTAAACATATCTCGAGCCAAGCAGAGCCAGGGTAGAGTGGGTTCCGTCTTGCAGCCAAAGGACACTTAACCCACTAATCCTCAGAGGGAATGCATCCCATGAGGACCATTCTTACTCTTCACTGCTACTCAGGGAGTAGCTCTGTCTCCCCAAATTCTCACTTCCGAGCTGACTGGGGACTAAGACCCAGTGACCAATGTCATGCCATGGAGTGCCCTGACATCACCCTCTAGGAACAAGTTCTTCTACCACATTCTAAAAGCAGTCATTCTGATTACCCCTGCCATTCCTGCTTCCAAGACGGCACTCTTGCAGATGGCCGACAAGAACCTGACATGCAGGTATTCAATCCCGCAGCAGTTCCAGCCCACAGAGAGACATCCTTACTCTCAAGATGAGGGCGTCGAGCATGTCAGAGTTCTCACTGTGGTCTGACGACTTCTCTACCCTCATTTTCCATCGCTCTCCCCCTTGCTCACTGCACTGTGGCATAGTGGCCGCTGATGGCATCTCAAACCCATGAGATATGTTCCCACATCAGGGTCTCATGGCCTCTGTACTCACTGTTCCCACCGTAAGGAAAGGTCTTCACCTGGCTCACTCCCTTCCTTTATTCATGACTGCATCAGAGAAGACTTCTTGTCACTCACTATCTTAAAAGTACCTCTTCTCTCCTTATTTCTTGCTACTCTGCTTTATTATCTTCATAGCACTTACCTGACATTACATCACTTCTGCTTAGAAGTATTTTCCAAATACTTAAAACACAACAAAGAGCACAAAACAAATATATGAAAACGTTTCCTAAAGTGTACTCCCAGAACATTAATAATTTCTCAGACGATAAAATATGTCTGGAAAATACTGGGCTAGATAAGGCAAATAATTGTAATTTAAGACTTCTGAGTCCTTAATAAATTTGTTCATGTGATATTCTTCAAGGCAAACATACTAAGCAGTGCTTTTTTAAATTTTTTTAAAAAACGTGAACCACTTTTAAAGTCTTTATTGAATTTGTTACAGTACTGTTTCTGTTTTGTAGTTTGATTTTTTGGCCACAAGGCATGTGGGATATTAGTTCTCTGACCAGGGGTTAAACCCACACTCCCACACTGGCAGGTGAAGTCTTTACCCCTGGACCACCAGGGAAGTCCCAAGCAGTGATTTCTAAACTTACATGACCCTAGAAAGTTTTCCCCAAGGAGCATCTAATGGATTATTATTCCATGGAACACACCTGGGGAAACAATAAATACTACTTTTTGATGTCTTGGTCAGTCTTCTACTCTCAATAACTAAAAATTATCTGAGACACAGTAGGTATTCCATAAATATTTATTAGAGGAATGAATCAATGAGCATGTACTGGTTCTTTAGTATTCTGATGGTGTTATTTCAGCCTCTTGAGAGGGGACTAGACTACAGAATGTTTTGGAGGTTTCTTATGTACTTCATAAGTTCTAATACTTTAGGACCATGGTGAGATTTCTGTAGGACAGCAGAAAGACAGTGACAAGGATCTGAGAGAAAGCAGCTGGAACACAGGTTCAGTGAAATTCCAGATCTGAGCCAGTTTGCAGGCAGTGAAAATTACGTATCTTCTGTCTCTCTGAACGTCTCTCTCCCTCTCTCCTCAGTCCTGCCCCTCCCCATCCCTTGAGCTTCCTCTCCTTTTCCTGCTTCTTAATGAGAAACAGATCCACATATTGAGGACTGAGGCTGCGTGAAGGGTGGCACAGGGACGCTGCCCACCAGACCGCTAGATGCCACTGTGCCCCTCAGAAATGTACCAGCAGAGCTTCTCCACCTACACCTGCCAAAGGGCAGCCCCTATAAGCAGAACTCAGAGCTGCAGACCCGAGGCATGGAATGAACAGACCACAGGATGCTGTGAGCTGGGGGAGAAGAAAACCCAAATGTATGTGTCATTTTGGGGTAACCCAAGCTTTCCTTTCTCCTCCTGTACCCCACCCAGATCTTTTGTGTTGATAGTCATTGTGTCAGGGGAGGCTGCTCCGCAGGTTGCGTTAGAGGGCAGAGTGGCAGGTACAGTGCAAGCTCTACCTGCCTAAACCCCTCTGGAGGTTGGGATGAGGAAGAAACAGCAGGTGGAAAAGCAGAGCCTGTAGAATATTGCACCTCTGATGTCAACACTGCCACTCTCCTGGGGCCTCTGGGAGCTCAGCATAGTTACTGTGGGCAGTGATTCTAGGCGCCAATCGCAGTTGTCTTATTTCTGCCTTCAGCCCAGCGTGTATTTAGGTCACAGTATGACTTCAGATTTAAGGGCCTGCTAAGGTTAATGGGCTTCCCTGCTGGCTCAGTGGTAAATAATCGCCTGCAATGCAGGAGACCTGGGTTTGATCCTTGGGTTGGGAAGATCCCTTGGAGAAGGGAATGGCTACTCACTCCAGAATGCTTGCCTGGAGAATTCCATGGACAGAGGAGCTTGGCAGACTCCGATATGCGGTCTGACATGCAGTCGCAAACAGTGGGACAGAACTTAGCAACTGAACATCAACAAAGGTTAGTGGTTAGGAGGGGTACCCTGTTAATACACTCCTGCATTTTATAAATGTGTACTGGTTCATGCCATTAACCTAGTTCATTATTATGTTTCACTGTGTCTCTGACAAGTTTTCAGTCTTAATTATTATAATTACTTTTCATAATTACTGAGTGCTCACTATGTTCCAGGAACTACGCTAAGTGTCTTACATATGTTACTTTGTTTAATCCTCACTATGATCCAATGAGATATATATTATTAATTTCATTTTACAGACAAAGAAACCAAGACCAAAGAGGTTAAGTGCTTTGCTCAAGCTTATGCAGTAGGTAATGAAATTGAGATTGAAACCGAGGTCTGATTTATAAGCCCAAGTACCTCACCATCTGGTGTCCCTTCACACTGTTGGGCCCCCACATCTAACCTTCTAAAAGCCTGTAACACGGCCATGCCCACAGAGCCAAAGCACTGTGCCTGCACGGCTCAGATGGTGAAATTTTTTCAGGGTTACAAGGAGGGCTGTGGGCAAGGGAAAGGAGTGTCTGTAACAAGGAGGGTGACCAAAAAGTATCCTAACAGGCCATGTCCACCAGTCCGAGCTCCAGGATTTATTTGGCCCTTGATCTGAGCAGACGTGGGTCGTGGGGGTTCTGAGTCTTGGCCTCGCCAAAAGCGTGGCCACCATCTGTTTGTTAAGTGATCCTTCCAGCAACATCCTCCCCTCCCTGAGACTGACCAGCACTGTGTACCTGGCCTCTCAGCTGTGTCTGACTCTTTATGACCCCATGGACTGCAGCCTGCCGAACTCCCTGTCCATGGAATTCCCAGGCAAGAATACTGGAGTGGGTTGCCATTTCCTTCTGCAGGGCATCTTCCCGACCCAGGAACTGAATCCGCGTGTCCTGTGTGTCTTGCATTGGCAGGCGGATTCTTTACCACTGACACCACCTGGGAAGCCCTCCTGCCTCCCTACTATAACCTATGTCCAAGTACTTCCAAAAGGTGGTAAGCAACTGGGCCTGCCTCCCTGGCATCAGGAGATGGACTCCAATTTGCATGGCTCCAAGTCTGTAGTAAATGCAGGGTGTCCTGACTTCATTCTTTAATATGTCTTGGGGGGTGGGGGGTGGGTCGAGCTTGGTTCCCTTCTCCTCAGTCCCCTTCAATTGTGTCTGGTCTGATTACTGTAATAAATCCCTTCTCCTGCATCCCTCGTGATGGCTCCGCTTTTTCCTGACTGGACCTTGACTGTTGGAGTGATAAGAGGAAAGATGACTCGTATAGCTAGTATAGAGGAAGTATAGGAGGTTACAGGCAATGGCTTTGTGAAACCTGGCTTGGATCTGATTCATGACTCAGGTACTGAGCAGATGTTTGAGCCTGGACAAACCCATCTCTCCGGCTTCGATGTCCTGTTCTATCAAATGGAGTCAGGAAGACTGTGTCTGTTTCAAGGGTGCATACGAAGGACCGCATGAGATGATGAACACAGTGAGCAGTCCTCAGTATGTTAACTGCTTTGACTGGAACTAAGTTGGATAACTGGCTTTAACAGAGAGAGGAAAACCAAGTGGGAAGTTCAAATACTGAATAAAACCATTCAGATAAAAAATAGATACACATTTGACTAAAAGAAAGGATGTGAAGCATCAAGGGAAGGAGCCGTCAAATTTTCTGCTATAGTGTGTAATTGAGAAATGTCTGACTGAGGATCAATAAACCCCATAAATATCTCAAATGGCTAGTCAGTGTCCAAAATAACCCTGGCCTCCCTCCACGCCAGTCTAGCCCAGGAAGTGATGACTCATATGCGCGTCAGGGCTTTTAAGAGGATGCGGATAGTGGGTAGAGAGACTTAATACTTGGGGTGAGTGAAAGAAAACAATCCTTTCTGGGAACAGCGCATTTGAAAGCAACCCCCACCCCCAGCCCCCAGGTCTCAGCTGTGCTCACTTACCTGGAATGGTAGCTCTGGGGCCAAGGCGTGCCAATCGCACCCTGAGATATCTGCATCATGCTGGCATCGGGTTGGTTCTCCCCAAGTTTGGTCGAGTGCCAAGAGTGGGGCCGGCCTGCAGGTTCAGTGCGTCTGGGGAGACACAGCATGGGGACCCCTGCGTTAGGAGCAGTCTCCGCTGATCTCTGCACCAGCGAGATTTATGGACGTGGAAGCAGAGACTGCTGTATCTCAGAGATGGAACACAGTCGGGTAAATACTGGAAAACAGATCTTACTGTTCATTTCTCTTACTAACCATTGTTTTGTTTTCTGCTTTATTATTTTATTTTCCTTTTCATTTTGACATGATTTCAGTTACATACAAATATGGCAAACTTAAAGCTTTAATTCCTGCATAAACCCTCGTGCACTGTTAAGAGTGCAAACTGGTGCAGCCGCTATGGAAAACGGTATGGCGTTTCCTTAAAAAAATTTGAAATAGAGCTATGATAGGATCCAGCAATCCCACGACTGGGTATTTATCCAAAGAAACAGAAATCAGGATTTTAAAGGGGTATCTGTACTCCCATGTTCATAGCAGCATTACTCACAATAGCCAAAATATGCCCTAAATACACACAGAACTGACAAAGCTGAAGGGAAAAAGTGGGTGTTCTTCAGACTGCAAGGCTGAAGGTTGAATTTGGTAGGGAGGATTACACTATTGTACAAGTTCTGAGTCAGAGAGTAGCTGAACTTTATTTTTGGCAAAAAAAGTGAGATAATGTTTACCACTGACTTCAGGAATTTCTAGACTGAAATCTCAATGGAGAGAAGAGAGGAGGTGCCCTGAAGTAGCATGGAGCTGCCCAGGCTTAATATCAGCTGGTACACCTCCTTCAGGAAGGAGCAGACACCTTGCTGAAAGTTCTGAATCAGATTCTGAAGCAGGAAAGGAGGCTGTGCAGAGAACAATGAAGATCAATGGAGCGGCCTCATCTAGATTAAGTGAAAAAAAAAATTTCTCTTTATGCTTTTAAAGACAACAGTAAGGCTCTCTTAAATCAGGGGTCCCAAGCCCCTGAGCCATGGACTGGTTACTGGTTCGTGACCTGTTAGGAGCCAGGCCACATGGCAAGTGGTGAGTGGCGTGTGAACAAGCAAAGCTTCACCCGTGTTTACAGCGGCTCCCCACTGCTTGCATTACAGCCTGATTCTGCATTATGGTGAGCTGTGTAATTATTTCACTATAAATCACAATGGGATAGTCACAGAAATAAAGCACACAATAAATGTAATATGCTGGAACCATCCTGAAACCATCCCCTAGCCCCAGTTATTTGGGGAAAAACTGTCTTCCACAAAACTGGTCCCTGGTGCCAAAAAGGTTGGGGGCTGCTGTTTTCAATGTAAGCTGTCCAGACGTCTTTTCAATTTCCTTCGCTTTTATTCAAGGGGCATCCATAGACACTTTCTACATGGCAGCCATTATGCTGGCACTTGGGATACAAAGTATCATTAGACCCAAATAGTTCACAGTGGTAGAAGAGAGGGCCAAGCAGACCACTGTAAAACACCGAGATGGGGTCCATAGTAGAGATGTGTGTAAGGTGCTCGGTAAACTCCAAAGAGGGAGTCACTGGGGGTTTCACATTTAACTAAGTCATGAAAGATTTCTCCAGATGGAAGGGGATGGGAAACGGAAGGGAAGCACATCCAGGTAGAAGAAACAGCATAGATGCATGAAAATACAGAAGAACGTGGTATAAACAGCTTACGTAAGTGGAGACGAGATGATGAGTGAGGGGAAGGCAGCAGATGAAGATGTAGGAGGATCCAGATCTTAACCAGCCTCACTGAAGGCAACAGACAGTATCCTATGGAATTGGAGGCCACTGAAGAACCTGGGCCAAAGAGGGCCATGTTCAAATTTGAGTTTCAGGATGATACTGCCAATAACGAAAACAAATCTGAGAGAGAGAAAAGACTGGAGGCTGCTGGACTGGCCAAGGTAAGAACAAAGACCCAGCACTAAGGCGGGAGCGGTGAACTTAAACAGACAACAGATCTAACGCCCAGCCTAGTGAGTACTTGGATGTGGCTGGCACAGAAGAGAGTAGTCCAGGAGGAAGGATGGCCTTTATGTTTGCAGCCTGATCTAGAATGGTAATATTACTCACCTATGTAAAGAACTGTGCGGTGAGGGGTGGGAGCAGAGTGAGGAAGGAGGGAGACACAGTGGGGCTGCAGTGGGGGACACGAGGCAGTGGCAGCTACAGGACTGGTGTCTGGGCTAAAGGTAGAAATTGAGGAGTCACGAAACACATGGCCTTTGAGAAAAGATAAGGTGCTTGGGCAGAGCGCCTAGGAGACTGAAAGGAAGTCCTTTAAAGACAGGCCTCCGAGAACTGCCCCAATTTTGGAGTGGAAGGGGGCTGGAGGGGGCTATCAAAAGGCTTCCAGAGGAGCAGGAGGAAAACCAGGAGGGCATGGGAGTTTCACAGAATCCTCCAGGGAGAGGGTAGGGAGAAAACAAGGACAAGGAACTGCCAACCATTCCAGCTGCTACAGAGAGGTTAGTCTGATGCCGCACCTGCACATGCACTTGATTTGATGGCTGATAAGTCTCTGCGATGGAATGACAGGGAAGAGGCCTGATCAGGATCAGGTAAGAGGTGAGTGAAAGTGAAGTTGCTCAGTCGTGTCCAACTCTTTGCGACACCATGAACTGTAGCCTATCAGGCTTCTTCATCCACGGGATTTTCCAGGGAAGAGTACTGGAGTGAGCTACCATTTCCTTCTGCAGATCTTCCTGACCCAAAGATCAAACCCGGGTCTCCTGCATTGCAGGCAGATGCTTTATGCTCTGAGCCACCAGGGAAGCCCCGTGAACTTCCAGATGTTCAAGGTGGTTTCAGAAAAGGCAGAGGAACCACAGATCAAATTGCCAACATCCGTTGGATCATCAAAAAAGCAAGGGAGTTCCAGAAAAACATATATTTCTGCTCTATTGATTATGCCAAAGCCTTTGACTGTGTGGATCACAATAAACTGTGGAAAATTCTGAAAGAGATGGGGATACCAGACCACCTGACCTGCCTCTTGAGAAACCTGTATGCAGGTCAGGAAGCAACATTGAGAACTGGACATGGAACAACAGACTGGTTCCAAATAGGAAAAGGAGTTCATCAAGCCTGTATATTGTCACCCTGCTTATTTAACTTATGTGCAGAGTACATCATGAGAAACGCTGGGCTGGAAGAAGCACAAGCTGGAATCAAGATTGCTGGGAGAAATATCAATAACCTCAGATATGCAGATGACACCACCCACCCTTATGGCAGAAAGTGAAGAGGAACTAAAGAGCCTCTTGATGAAAGTGAAAGAGGAGAGTGAAAAAGTTGGCTTAAAGCTCAACATTCAGAAAACTAAGATCATGGCATCTGATTCCATCACCTCATGGGAAATAGATGGGGAGACAGTGGAAACAGTGGCTGACTTTATTTTTTGGGGCTCCAAAATCAGTGCAGATGGTGATTGCAGCCATGAAATTACAAGACGCTTACTCCTTGGAAGGAAAGTTATGACCAACCTAGATAGCATATTAAAAAGCAGAGACATTTACTTTGCCAACAAAGGTCTGTCTAGTCAAGGGTATGGTTTTTCCAGTGGTCACGTATGGATGTGAGAGTTGGACTGTGAAGAAAGCTGAGTGCTGAAGAATTGGTGCTTTTGAACCATGGTGTTGGAGAAGACTCTTGAGAGTCCCTTGGACTGCAAGGAGATTCAACCAGTCCATCCTAAAGGAGATCAGTCCTGGGTGTTCACTGGAAGGACTAATGCTGAAGCTGAAACTCCAATACTGTGGCCACCTCATGCGAAGAGCTGACTCATTGGAAAAGACCCTGATGCTGGGAGGGACTGGGGGCAGGAGAAGGGGCTGACAGAGGATGAGATGGCTGGATGGCATCACCAACTTGATGGACATGAGTTTGAGTAAACTCCGGGAGTTGGTGGTGGACAGGGAGGCCTGGCGTGCTGCAATTCATGGGGTCGCAGAGTCAGACATGACTGAGTGACTGAACTGAACTGAACAGGTGAGTGAGAGAGAAAATGGAGATAGCAAGGGGAGATAATTCTTTCAAGAACTTGGCTCTAAAGGAGATAAAGAGAGTGGTAGCTAGAAGGCTGGGGCTTCCTTAGTGGCTCAGGGTCATTGCAAGAGACATGGGTTCGATCCATGGTCGGGAAGATCCCCCGGAGAAGGGAATGGCTACTTACTCCAGGATTCTTGCCTGGAGAATCCCATGGATAGAGGACCCTGGCAGGCTACAGTCCATGAGTTACAAAGGGTCAGATGCCACTGAAGAGAACAGCTTAGAAGGCTAGAGGGGGCTGGGGAGTGAAAAGGATTTGTTCTTGCTGTTTTATTTTAAATGATGAGAAGTAGGAGCAAGTCTATATGAGACAGGGAATGGATGCATGTGCAGCTGAAGTGAGGCTGCCACTCCTTAAGACTCATGAGGAAATAGGAAAGGACAGCATTCCAGAGCACATGAAAGGCATGACTTCATGTGGAAGAGAAGGCAGATCCACTGGGACGAGAAAGGAGGAGGTAAGGTGGAGGTGCTCATATGAAAGAGGGTGGGAGGACAGCTGAAAGGACTTAACGTTACACCTATTGTCCTCTAGAGGGACCAGTGAGAGGCTCGATGTGGTGGGTGGGGATCAAGAGGCATGACAGGTGAGGACTGAAGTGTTGAAACTAACTACATTGAAAAGATTGAATAACTAAGATATGTTCTCTGCTCTTAAGCTTACATTCTGGTGGGGGGACGAAATGAAGTATTTCTCTTATAAAGAATAAACTATAAAGAAATAATTCTTACAGCAAAGATAAAGTGCCCAAGACCTGCAATGCCAAGACAGGACACTCAACTTGGGAAGGTGCTTCTCCAGAGTAGACTGCAGAGGTTGACTGTTTGCCTTGGATTAGGGGTGGGAGTTTCCCTTGAGGCTCAGCTGGTAAAGAACCCACCTGCAGTGCAAGAGACCTGGATTCAATCCCTGGGTAGTGAAGATCCCCTGGAGAAGGGGAAGGCTACCCATTCTAGTATTCTTGCCTGGAGAACGCCATGGACTGTATAGTCCCTGAGGTCACAAAGAGTTGGGACAGGACTGAGCGACCTTCCCTTTCAGGGGTGGAAGTGTGTGGGGGGAGGGTGCATAGATTTCATCACAGTTGTAACACATTAAGAACAGGATGCTTGTGAAACAAACAAATCAATAAGTCCTGAAAAACACAGCCCTTTCATTTGGATGCAGAACACATGTTTGGAGGTTTCAGAGAGAGATCTTTGTTTTACAGTAGTCTTCCAAAATATGCAATTTAGAGATGACATGAGGAAAGAGAACAATGAAAAAGATGACCAAATACAGCCCACCAACATTCAGAGTCTGAATAAAGAGCAATTTGGTAACATTCAGCAAGATGATTTTTAATTAACACATTCATCAAAAGACTGAAACACAACCTAAATGCTCATCAACAGCAGACCAGTTAGGTCAGTGTGGTACCTCCAAACAATGGAATATGCATGTAGCCATGAAAAGAAGTGAGCAGTTCTATACATGTTGACTTGGAAATTATCTCCAAAATGTATGGTAAAAGGACAAAATTAAGACACAAAACTATGCATACAGTATGCTGCTGAACATGCGGGAAGCATACTTCTGTTTATTAATGTAAAGAATATTTCTGGACGAATTCTTGAGAAACTAGAACCAATCAATGACTGCTTCTGGGGAGAGACATTTATTTTTCAGGTATTTCCTTTTGTAACTTTTGAATTGTATACCATGTACATGTGTAGCCTATTAAAAAGCCAAGTATTAAAAACTCATTTCTTAAAATAAAATTCGCTGTACCTGGAGATAACCAAAAAAGTCAAACAGCTGTTTATTGACCTTTTCAATGATGCAAGTAATTTAATAAGCATTCCTAAAGAGCACAGCATGCTTTACCTTTTAGGATCACTTTGATCTTAAAGAAGATAAGGAAATATTTTCCTAAAGCACATTACGTCATGAGCATATCAATAAGAGTCAGAGGACCATTTAATTTTAAAATTGAGCAAACTGTTTTGTGTGTGGGTGTAATTCAAACAAAGCCCTTGTGTTGCATTCCTAACCACAAACAAGGAAGCTTCATTGCGTGGGATGGGTAGGCTGATGAAACTGGAACCAGGCAAGTGACATTATGTCCTTCTTAGATGATTTTGTCCTAACACACAGAGAGATTTGAATGCAAAGCATGTTCTGGAGAAATTTACAATAAATTAGTTCATGTCTTTTGAGCGGTATTCACTCATCTCCTACCATGTGCCTTCTACCTTGCTGTGATTGTGGTTTTCGTTCAATTTAATTCAGACTTAAATTGAAGAAAGTAGGGAAACCACTAGGCCATTCAGGTATGACCTAAATCAAATCCCTTACGATTATACAGTGGAAGTGACAAACAGATTCAAAGGATTAGATCTGATAGAGTGCCTGAAGAACTATGGATGGAGATTTGTAACACTATACAGGAGGCAGTGACCAAAACTATCCCAAAGAAAAAGAAATGCAAGAAGGCAAAGAGGTTGTCTGAGGAGGGCTTACAATAGCTGAGAAAAGAAGAAGTGAAAGGCAAAGGAGAAAAGGAAAGAAATACCCAACTGAATGCAGAATTCCAAAGAACAGCAAGGAGAGATAAGAAAGCCTTCTTAAGTGAACAATGCAAAGAAATAGAAGAAAACAACAGAATGGGAAAGACTAGAGATCTCTTCAAGAAAATAAGAGATACCAACAGAACATTTCATGCAAAGATGGGCACAATAAAGGACAGAAACAGCAATGATGTAACAGAAGCAGAAGAGATTAAGAAGAGGTGGCAAGGATACATAGAAGAACTACTCAAAAAAAGGGTTTAATGACCCAGATTACGATGATGGTGTGGTCATTCTGGAGTGTGAAGTCAAGTGGGCCTTAGGAAGCATTACTATGAACAAAGCTAGTTGAGATTATGGAATTCCAGCTGAGCTATTCAAATCCTAAAAGATGATGCTGTTAAAGTGCTGCACTCTATATGCCAGCAAATTTAAAAAACTCAGCAGTGGCCACAGGACTGGAAAAGGTCAGTTTTCATTAAAATCCTGAAGAAGGGCAATGCCAAAGAATGTTCTAACTACTGCACAGTTTCCCTCATTTCATATGCTAGCGAGGTAATGCTCAAAATCCTTCAAGTCAGGCTTCAACAGTATGTGAACCGAGAACTTCCAGATGTACAAGCTGGATTTAGAAAAAGCAGAAGAACCAAAGATCAAATTGCCAACATCCACTGAACCATAGAAAAAGCAAAGAGAATTCCAGAAAAAACATCTACTTCTGCTTCACTGACTGTACTAAAGTCTTTGACTGTGTGGATCACAACAAACTCAAAAATTGTTAAAGAGATGGGAATACCAGACCACCTAACCTGCCTCCAGAGAAACCTGTATGCTGGTCAAGAAGCAATAGTTAGAACCAGACATAAAACAATAGACTGGTTCCAAACTGGGAAAGGAGTACATCAAGGCTGTATACTGTCACCCTACTTCTGCTTATTTAACTTATATGTAGAGTACATCAGGCAAAATGCCAGCCTGGATGAAGCACAAGCTGGAATCAAGATCGCTGGGAGAAATATCAATAACCTCAGATACACAGATGGCAGAAAGTAAAGAGGAACTAAAGAGTCTCCTGATCTAGGTGAAAGAGGAGAGTGAAAAAGGTGGCTTGAAACTTAACATTCAAAAAACTAAGATCATGGAATCTGGTCCCATCACTTCATGGCAAATAGATGGGGAAACAATGGATACAGTGGCATATTTTATTTTCTTGGGCTCCAAAATCACTGCAGATGCGACTACAGCCATGAGATTAAAAGACGATTGTTCCTTGGGAGAAAAGTTATGACCAACCTAGACAGTGTATTCAAAAGCAGAGACATCACTTTGCTGACAAAGGTCTGTCTAGTCAAAGCTATGGTTTTTCCAGTAGTCATGTACGGATGTAAGAACTGGACCATAAAGAAGGCTGAGTGCCAAAGAATGATGCTTTCAAACTGTGGTGCTAGGGAAGACTCTTGAGAGTCCCTTGGACTGCGAGGAGACCAAACCAGTCAATCCTAAAGGAAAGGAACCCTGAATATTCATTGCAAGGACTGATGCTGAAGCTCCAAAACTTTGGCCACCTGATGTGAAGAGCTGACTCACTGGAAAATAACCCTGATGCTGGGAGAGATTGAGGACAGGCGAAGAGGGCGACAGAAGATGAGATGGTTGGATGGCATCGCCAACTCAGTGGACATGAATTTGAGCAAACTCTGGGAGACAATGAAGGACAGGGAAGCCTGGCGTGCTGCAGACCCTTCTTTGGGGTCGCAAAGAGTTGGACATGACTGAGCAACTGAACACCACCACCAGCTTGATGTAGGACAACTGTACCTCAGGGAGGTCACAGATGGCCTCAAGGAGTTTATAATCCTATTGGAGGCGGAGCCTTGAATGGGAGAAAAAATATTAAACAGCATCAGAGTATTACTCATCCACTCAAAAAATACTTCAGTGCCTACTGAGTGCCAAGTATCATTCTGGGTATTTGTCATATTTTCTCACCTAACCTTTGTACTCTATGATGTAGGATACCTGTGAAGGCTTACTCTTCCTCCAAGCCCTCTCCACCCATTTCTCTCCTCTCTCCAGCTAATCTCTATGGTTAATTTCTTATCTGTCTTTTCCTGTGATTTGTTATGCAAATACAAACAAATAGAAACAGATCTCTTTCACTCCCTTCACAATAGGGAAGTTATGTGGTGTTCTGCTGCTGCGGCTTTTTCGTTGCTCAGTCATGCTGACTCTTTGTGACCCTATAGGCTGTAGCCCACCAGACCCCTCTGCCCATGGGATTCTCCAGGCAAGAATACTGGGGTGGGCTGACATTTCCTACGTCAGTGGATCTTTCGGCCCCAGGGATTGAACCTGTGTCTCCTGCAGCTCCTGCATTGGCACGTGGAGTCTTTACCACTGAGCCACTGCAATCGGGTAGTTATTGCTAAATTGCCCCTTTTCTGCTTTAAAGCAGAAAACAACATGAAGACAAACAACATGAATAATTAAATGTCACTGTGCAAGTGATTCTTAGAGGAGATTATATCTTCTTTAGTATAGAAGAATAGATTATTTGTATTTGAACAAAAATGCCTTTTCAGGCATTTCCAGTTTATGGGAAAATGATGTACCTCAAACACAAAACCCATCATCTTCCAAAATGTTAAAAAAAAAAAAAAAAAAAAAGAAGAAGAAGAAAAAGGTGGTAACTGTTCTTTGGCAAAGGCATTGCTTTTGAGATATCCTTTAGCCCTTTTCAGCATCCCTCACCTCTAGTTTCTGTGACTACTGGGCTCCTCAGATTTTTTGGATTCACAGAAAAATCTAACAAGCAAACATTTCCAAGGCTTTCATAATTGCCTAACCTTTGTGTCTTTAAAAAGTGGCTCAGTGGGTAGAAAGGTATGCGTTAGGTAATATAACCCCATAGCAACACACAGTCCTTTCTGGAAAGAGAAGTTCTTTTTAAATGTCACATCCTGATAATATGCCCTGGGGACTTTTGGCTTTGGCAACTGAATCACAAGTAAGAGTGAAGTCTAACATCTAAAATTGGCATAAAAAGTAAAAGCCAAATCTTTTCTTGTAAGAAGCTTTACCCCATTCTTCCACACCTGTTCCAACATCCTTTCACTACTAGTTTATTTCCTCCTCACCCTTCATTTTGAAACATTTTTAAGCTTAAATTTTATTGATGACCACACAAAACTATTACCATAAAAAAGAGGGACTAGCCACAGGGGTGGGTGGGTGTTTTTCACTTAGTCACCAATGGGTGATAATGCTGAAATGTCTTTTCTCACTATGCCCTCTTTCTTTTTTCCTCCCCTCAACTCTGACATCTACAGAGAAATCAGAACAGTCAACTCTCCTTCCCACACTTCACAGTCTGCCTATAAGTGATGGCAGAGGTTGACACCAACAGGATCTTTGTTCTGTAATAGCATTCGTCTTTGTTTTTCTTTGACTTTCAAATTCAACTACAATATAAGAGCATAGAGTAAATAGATAAGCATAAGCTCTAATTAACAACAGTTCCTTCTTCTCAACTCTCAATTTGGAATTAGACATTTTTTTGCTGGAGGAAGGAAGGAGGGACTGGTTTTTACTGATTTCTTCAGATATCAGACACTACAAGTTAAATTTTTTCTTCCCTATTACTTCTTTGTGCCAGAGTATGTAGAAAGGGTAACCTTTACATCAAATACCAACCAAGATATTTCAAAAGCAAGCTAGTTAATTTTTATACAGTGCTAAAGTATGAATTAAATTTCATTTGCCAAAACAAGGAAAGAAAGGGTTTTTGGTGTGAGGTAGAAGCCTTATCTTTTGGTAGTGATTTTTTCTAAACACCATTCAATTAAAAAAATAAAAGAAATAAATGCTCTGCAAATCTCCAACACTAAAGACATGATTCTCTTTTGGAGTAAGTATTATGCATTGTATTGTTTTTCTCTTCTCTATGCCAGTTTCTCTTTCTTTAGAGGAAGAGGACACAAATGAGGAATTAAAGGCAACAATAAAACAAACAAAAGGGTAGAAAGCATTAATTTTAGATAAGAACCTTAATCAATGATCAAAAGAAGGATCTATATTTTAAAAATCATACCAGAAAAGAATGTTCATTAAAATTTTCAAATATTATTGAAACTAGAATGAAAAGAATAATGAAAGTTTTAAGGCAAAGAGGCTGAAAACTTTATGAACACTTGCTCCAGCCCCTCAGTTCCTACTTGCTAACATTTCCATGATAAATTTTACAGCAAGGAGGAATTTAATTGCTACCACCATTCACACATAACCTGACACTCTGGGGAGAAAATAATAAAACTTGGAAGAATGCTCTCTCTTATTCACCTTTAAGTGAAAGAATGCCAAATAAAACTAGAAAAACCAGCCCTGGATCCTTCTCTCGATATACGTGCTTTATAATCTAAGCAGTTCATTTTCCTTTTTACCTTTTACATGGTACAATGATAAAAATAAATAAATATTCAAGTCACACTGAGATCCACCACAAGACCACAACTGGTGCAGCCACCTGTTCTTTGCCATATCATATTTTAAGTAGAGGCATCCCTGAGGCAAGCCCTGGCACAGCTCTGAATAAAATTTTCAAATCAAAGATTGTATAAGGACACAAGCTGAATTTGAATTATTGTGAGTAAAGGAAAAGATAGTCAAATATTTAAGCCTTCCATTGTGATGGACGTCAATAAGGTACACTCAGCAATCTCAATAAACACTTCTTTCATGCAAACTCAGAGAAGACTACACCTTTCCTTTAAAACTGAGACTACAGTTGCAGGTTCCTTTTCTTTATACAAATGTTGGCAAAGAGAATAGAGAACTTGTTACAAGTACATAGATAAGTAGCCATTCCTTGTGAGAAACAGAAATTACTACTCTGAAATTCCCTGGGGAAATGGGGAAGCAAAACCACGAAGTTACACAACACAAAGCAATTGCTAACTTGAAAAAGATAAAAGTCACTCTAAATGCATACACCATAAGAAATACAGTTGACTGTACATGTCGGAGAGAGAATGACTGAAAATTCCCACACAGGACTATTGATAGTACACAGAATAATCAGAGGTGCTCAAGTAATGAGAACTTACACGACAATTTAGAGAAATGGGCTTAAACTTAATACAATATAGCAACATCAAATAGACACCCGTGAAAGGCTTGTCAGCTGAGAATCCTGCAATGCAAGATTCTAAATCTCACTCTAACATAACCGTGGGCTTACCTTGTGGCAAAGAGAAACATCCTAGATAACAACCCTCTGGCCAACTGGACATCATACTCAGGAGTGGGATAAAAAGCCATTGCACTCTGCTACTGCTCTTTCTGCTTCTTCTGGGGCTGCCAAGGCTCCTCAATGATACCAGCATCTCCCATCAGACAGCCTGAACCACCTAGAACTCACTAAGCTTCATGCAAGTGGGAGGGACTCATTTCCAGCCACCTCTGTAAATTGCCAATTAAAACTCAATTCCTGCTCTCTAAGAGGGAAGAAGAGAAACTGACCCTTAGTAACTTCTGAGAAGAACCAGCATCTCAGACAGCAGCACACAGGTCAGGAATGCCAGAATTCTATCCTGTGGGCAGGAGGAGGAGAGGAGGAAGGAAAACCATTTGCTGATAAAATGCATCACACTGTACTCAGAAGTTTCCTTTTTAATTGATCTTCTTTGCTGAACCCGAGCCCTCCTCCACATCCAAAAATGCCACTGTCTGCACAAATGCGTGTTAATGGCTTTAAGCTTCCCACAGTTTGGGAGACTACTGAAGGAGGTCCTATACCAAACATCCACTGAGGTTTCCTGAGACACCCTGTTGGGGACAGAACTCACTGCCAATGGAAGTGTAAACTACCAGCTGAGCTAAACTTGCTGCCCAAATGAGACGGAATAGAGAGTCAAAGCCTGAGTTTCTATGGCCCATTCATCTCAACAGAGCACATATCACCATGTCTGGTAAGCGCTTACTAATTAGATGAGACGGTCATTACAATGATGATGGTGACTGGTGGTGGAGGGTGAGGAGGGGACAAGACGTTTATGGAGAAAGCACTGGCTTGGAAAATCTTGAGTTTTAAGCTGGAACATTTTGTCTTTTGAACTAACTCACTGGACTAACTCTAGCCTGAGGCTTGATAGAATTTAGGTAGAAGTTCTGCCAAGATAAGTTAGATCATAGGATTCCTATTGACAGGTTGGACAAGAGAATTCAGGATCCAACCAGGAAAAGAATAGGACTGGATCTGTGAGAATATTAAGCCCTGGACCACTAAGAGCTTCACCTCTTTTTTAACTTGATGATTTAGCGGGTCCCTATACATACCTGGGAGGAGGGAGTTTTTCTTTTTGTTCTTTTTCTTATAAATAAGCAAGAAAATCCTTTCTATTTTCTCCATGAAAAAGGAGCTATATATATCCATGACCCCCTGAACTTGGAACTGGCTCATGACATGATCCCAGCCCTCTTCAATTTCCAAATTGGTGTAGGCTTCCACGGCCTGTCATGAATTAGACTTGCTCACTGCCCACTACTAACCTTCCACCTCAAAACCTGTAGACTCCTAAGATAATAAACACATCATTTCTGCTCTCTCTAAAGACATCAGCATTTCACCCTTCCCCTGTTTCAAAACAGGACTTAGCAAGGAGATCAAACCAGTCCATCCTAAAAGGAATCAACCCTGAATATTCATTGGAAGGACTGATGCTGAAGCTGAAGCTCCAATACTCTGGCCACTTGATGTGAAGAGCCAACTCACTGGAAAAGGCCCTGATGCTGGGAAAGATTGAGGGCAGGAAGAGAAGCGGGTGGCAGAGGGTGAGATGGTTAGATAGCATCACTGACTCAATGGACATGAATTTGAGCAAACTCTGGGAGATAGTGAAGGACAGGGAAGCCCGGCGTGCTGCAGTCCCCGGGGTCACAAAGAGTCAGACACAACGGAGTGACTGAACAACAGACCACAGCCAACTTGAAAGAACTCTTAATGGCCGAAGCTGGAACAATTTGACCAATAAAATAAATAACCCACAGAATAAAGTAATATGAAGGAGTTCTTACTTATACAGATAGTTGAATAAATAAACAGAGGAAAGAGAGAGCTCTTTCTTACAGAAGACATCTAATTAATAAATGCAGAAGAAATGAGGGAAACAGACTCATCTTTAGAACATTACAGTAATAATTGTCACAGGCAATATCCATCTACAGATGCTAAAAATCAGTGGGAGACAGTCTGAGGAGAAATGATGTTTTGCAGAGCCTCAAAACTACCTCTCCCCTACCCAAGATGTGTGTCAATTGCAAGGAGACTAACAATAACTTTACAGTGAAGAAACCTGGAGACCTCACCTTTAACCAGGTAATCAAGATTAACATCACCAGTAATAACACATATTGATACCACATAACACTGGAAATGACCCACTAAAAAGGACACATCGTTTCTGTGGTATTCTTGCCAAAAATGCTTAACCTCTATCCAACCATGAGATGATACCAGACAAACCGAAATATTGGACAAAATAACTGGCCCATACTCTTCAAAAAGTGTCACGGTCATAAAAGATGAGGAAAGACTGAGGAAGTATGATGGACTAGAGAAGAAAGGGAGCATGACAATTAAACACAGTGCAGGATCCTGGAATGGAAAAAGGATATTGGGGGTACCGGTAGAGGGGTGGTATCTGACTAAAGTCTATCAAGGGTTATAGTCTGTAGTTAGAAGTACTACACCAACACTAAGTCCTTAGTTTTGATATTTACACTGTGGTTTTAAAAGATATTAACATTACAGAAAGCTGGGTAATGGATGGATAGAAAACCTCTGTACTAGTTTCACAGCTTTTCTGAGAGTCTAAAATTATTTCAAAATAAAAAGTAAGAAGCAAAACAGGCAGGATTTGAGATCTGAATAAACTGGATGAGAACCAGACCAATTTTCAAGTTCAGTCCTACATCAGTAAAACCTGGGCTGCAGAAATCTAAGAGCATAGGAAAGAATTATGGGTGGACTATTGTAGGGGCTTACGATATACCTGTGGAGATAAGATACACACATGTAAAATCCTTAGAGGACAGTAGAATAAAAATTCCGGCCAATAGGATATAAGCAGGCATGGCTTTTTCAAAAGGAAAAAGTCTAGCTGCTCCCTTACAATCTCCCTTCATAGAAACCCAGCATCATGAGCCAGTTTTAACCATGAACATGATGAAGGCAACCCCAGCTTATTTCAAAGCTATCCCTTCATGGTTATAAGCACAATCTCTGCATGGTTAGGATACCATCTAGATATACATTTAGGTTTGTCTGTTTTATCCAGCTGTTAAGGGGATTTTTTTATGAAAAATTTTTTCATAAAATTTTTCATTGTTTTATGAAACACTTCAACTGTTTCAAACTCAAACCCAGGTCTGTATGATTCCACTGTTCACCTGCTCAGCCCCCAGTTAATCTCACTTCTACCTGCCTTCATCTACCTGGTGAATGGGCCCCACAATTACCCGCAAGTGCCTTGTGGCAGAAACTTAGGAGTCACACTCTAATATCTTCTCCCACCCTCACCTGTTCTTGATAGGTCTCCTAAATTCATCTCAAATCTGTCTCATCTCCTGTCCCATCACCTCTTGCTAAGTTCAAATCTTGATCATCATCTGCTCAGGCCACTACACTAACTTCCTAACTACGACTTTCTGGCCTGAAGCCCTTTGGCACTGATGCTACATTAACCTACACAGCTCGTGGAGTCTCGTGAAATAAAAGGCTCTGATCCTCTACATTCTGAAGATCCTAGGAGGCTGAAGGGAAGACAGAGAACCTCGGGGCTGCTGTTTCTTTGGGCTGTCCCTGGGGTAACCTTACACCAGCAGCTTCTCTCATAGATGGAGGCCTCTGCACATCTCAGCCTGTCCTCATCTGGTATGTTCCAACTGCTTTTGAATCTTTCTTTCAAGTGAAACCTTACAAAGAATCCTAATGTAGACATCAGACACAAATGTTGTTTGATTACATAAAATATATTTTATGTATAGTTGCATATTCATAAAATGGGTCACTGAATAAATCTAAATTTATGTTTATCTATAATCCAAGCTCACATGTCTACATGAAAGAACCACCCCCAAACTGAAATCAGGATAACTGACAACAATGATCACTGACATACTGAGAGCTTATGATGGGCTGGGTACCACTCTAAATGTTCTATGTGCTTTCAATCCTCTCAGCAACTGAATGGCAAAGATGAGTTATTAAACACACTTTACATATTGGACACAGAGCTTAAAGAACTTGTCTGCAGTTATATTATATACAGATGTATTTTTTTATTGCTTATGGTTGCTTTATAATTGTTAGTTTCTGTTGTACAGCAAAGTGAATCATTGTTCAGTTCAGTTGCTCAGTCCTGTCTGACTCTTTGCGACCCCATGAATCGCAGCACGCCAGGCCCCCCTGTCCATCACCAACTCCCGGAGTCTACCCAAACCCATGTCCATCGAGTCGGTGATGCCATCCAGCCATCTCATCGTCTGTCAGCTAGATACATATGTATATCCCCTCTTTTTCGGATTTCCTTCCCATTTAGGTCACCAGAGAGCACTGACTATAGTTCCTCATGTAGGTTCCCAATAGTTATCTATTTTATACATGTGTGCGTGCGTGCAAAGTCACTTCAGTTGTGTCTGATTCTTTGTGACCCTATGGACTGTAGCCTACCAGGCTCCTCTGTCAATGGGGATTCTCCAGGCAAGAATACTGGAGTGGGTTGCCATGCCCTCCTCCAGGGGATCTTCCCAACCCAGGTACTGAACCCACGTCTCTTATGTCTCCTTCATTGACAGGCAGGTTCTTTACCCCTAGGCACCACACCTGGGAAGCCCAATCTCCCAATCCATCCCACCCCATCCTTCTTGCCCCTGCATTATATACTAAATGGCAGAATTAAGATGTGAATTCTAGGTAGACTGATTCCATGGACCCCATCTTACTATATTATACTGCCTTTCATGCTGGCACACAGACTTACATGACAGTGATGAAAAGGATGATACGAATGAGAACCACATCATCAATATACCAGCACCTAATATTTACTTCCTAACATTTATATCTCATTCCCCATGAGCAGGCTCTGTGCTAAGTGCTTTGAATACCTCATCTCATTGAATCCCCACAACTGTCCTATGAAGTAGGCTGTTATGCTGATTGCTGAGTGGAGTGACTGTGAGCTCAAACTGTCTGAATTTGAACCCACCACCTCCTAACTAGATGCCTTTACACTAGTGCAAACCTCACAGCACTGGAGTGAGACTCTAATGAGGTACGCAAAGCCCTAGCACACAGGAGGCTCAGATAAGTAGTTGTAAGCTTTCATTAGGCCAACTTTGTAATCTCAGGACATTTCTCAACTAGAGATGAGAAATTTTCAATGAGTATCAGCTCAAAGACGAATCCATCTTGTTGTACAGTGTAACACACGAGTCATTTCCAAAGTGTAGGACATTGGTACATCTCTTTGAGTGTTTTTAATTACAGTTTTAAAAATGGCTGTGAATGTATTTTTTAAAAAGATATTTGGATCAAATGATTTGAGGGACCCCTCAGATTACCTGCCAGGAACCCGATGCTTCTTCAGAACCTAGTTTGGAAACTGTCATCAGGATGGCTATCCTTCTGAATTCCGAGCTTCCGCCTGACCTCCTCACCTCTCTCGCTCGTCTGTATTCGTGACCAGCCTCGGCTCTCATCCCCTTTCTGCAGCCAAGTCCCTCTTGCAGACCACTCAACAACGTCCTCTGTGCCTCTTACCTATGCTTCAGCCGAGGTTTAACCCCTCCTGACCATGCCACTTTCCTGTGCTGGGGGTCAGAGGTGAGGTGCTCTGGGCCGAAGGAGTCACAGGTGCCAGTGTCTGCAGGGCCTGGGTCTGCACATGCATCTCTGGCGAAAAGAGGAAAACAAGAAGTTGAGTGTGGTGGTGTTCACAGGCAGGGTGGATGAATGAATCCAACATGGATAAGATATGAGAATTCACCGTGGAGCTGGCTTAGAGCAGCGCAGCTGAGCCCAGAAGTCTAAGCCTGCACCCACCCAGGCGCTCTGTACTGGTGGGGGTTGTCACCCTCTCCTATCTGTGTTTCTATAATAAGCAATAAGGTGTATTTCCCATCTCAGAATTCTAGATTTTTCCAACCAAGCGGGGAGAAAGAGCATTGACCATTATGAAGAAGAACCCACCTATAATTTAGGATCTGTTAGGGAATAAGTGAAAAACTTGAACTCACTAAAGGAGGTGGTTTCCTGAGACAAGTTTCTGCTGCCTCCCGACTCAGGGTAGCTGGAAGGAGAGCAACTCCCAGAGCACCAGCCCTGGCTCAGTTTGCACAAGCCAACGCTGGAGCCCGAGCTATTTCAGATGGTTTAGATTCCACTGCGCTGAAGGCAAGCCTTTTGTGTGTCCATTTAAATCCACCCTCCCGCCCCCAGTCCCTAACACCATCTCCCTAACGCTTTTCCTCCACACACCCAGGGAGCCAGAGAAAAATGTTAAGCCCCGAGTGGCCAGTGCGTTCCCCATGGGAACAGATGCACTTCCTCTCCTGTGGAGAGTCTTGGCTTCTTAATTTCCAAACACCCTGACTGCACCTTCAAGGTCTCCTCTTGATCAGAGTCTGTTCCCTGCATCAGGCTCTGAGGCAGGTTTGCCACGCTGGGTACCAGTGATATGCTTTCATGTCTCTTTGAGAGCCCCACACCACTTCCTATAAGCAGGAATCTGAAGAAGGTGAAAATACCTGCGGTTTCTCTTCTACACAGGCCTTGGGTGAGAAGTGGTGGGATTAGGCATGGTATTGATTTCTTTGTATTTCAGGGCAGGGAGGGAGATGATCAGGCAGTCAGCAGGGAGCTTCCACTTCTAAGCTTTTGTCTTTAGTTTTATCTAAGTGTAATCGCCTCCTTTGTTACCTTACTTTTCTCAACGATTTGAGGACGCCTGACTTGGAATACATTCAATATTCCCCTAGACTGGAAGTCTGAAGCCCTGGTTGAGGTTCTGTCACTTGTGAGCCGAATGACGTCGGGCAAGTAAATGGTGAGCCTCGGGCTCCTCATGGGGGACCTGAGAATAAGGCAGAACCCACAGTGCAGGAGGAGCCTGGCCCTGGATTCTGAGTCAAGTCCTGGCCCCAGCCACTGAGCAAACTCTGTGACCGTGTCCCCTCTTGCCTCTGTTCTTGCATCTCTGAAACAGGTGCAAAGGAACAAAGGCTTTCATAGCGTCGTTGAGAAGTGCTGTGTTAGTTGCTCAGTCGTGTCGGACTCTTTGCAACCCCATGGGCTGCAGCCTCCATCCATGGAATTCTCCAGACAAGAATCCTGGAGTGGGCTGCCATGCCCTTCTCCGGGGAATCTTCCCGACCCAGGATCAAACCTGGGTCTCCCACATTGCAGGCAGATTCTTTACCATCTGAGCCACCAGGGAAGCCCAATTCAGGTAAAGCACAGAGAATAATGTCTGCACCTACTCAGCACTGGAAAGTCCCATGGACGGAGGAGCGTGGTAGGCTACAGCCCATGGGGTTGCAAAGAGTCGGACACGACTGAGCAACTCAACTTTCACTTATTCAGCACTCAGCAAATCAGCGCCTATAATTATATATATCCTGCGGAGTTGCTATCAAGCTCCTAGGTAATGTCTGTTAACTGTCCAGCATACTGCCTACACATGGGGTATCTGCTTAATTAATGAATCATTTTCATTATTCTCTTCAACCTTCATTTTAGAGCTCCTTTCAGCCAAGATCTTTATGTAAAATAGACACAACTAAAAGACCTAATTTATGCTGGAAGTAACAGCAAAAAGAGCCTTGTCCGGAGTTAGCACGTCAGAGCCTTTTGCAGAATTCATCATGTGGTCTCTAATTAGGATTTCTCCTACAGCCCTAAGCCACAAGAAAAAGCTCTGACGTGCTAACTCCAGACAAGGCTCCTTCTGCCCCAGTGGCCATCTGGTTTAAGCTGAGGTGGAAAGTAGACTCAAAGGCATCTTATCAAATCCATGAACGTAAAGATAACACAGCACATCCACAGTCACCCATTGGTAGAATCCATTTGGACAGCAAGCTTGCCTTTCCGGCTCTCCTCTAGACCCTGCTGCTGTCCGTGGGAGAAAACAAGGAACACCAGGCCTAAGCTTTCACAAAACCTTTGTGGCATTGAATAACTTCCTCATTTTTGGGCCGAAACCACAGTTGCTGGCTCTGCCCCTCTCTGCACAATGGCTGAGCCCTTTTCTCTCTCCTTAGCCCCAACCCCTCCCTGGGAAGCACCAAGGGATGGAAGGTCCAAGGTGCAGGCTGTCTGGAGTGAAGGGCTGGAAGGAAGAGGAGGCAAACAGGAAAGAGATGGAAGCAAGAATAGGAGGCTGTTTCATTCTTTTAAGGATTTTTCACGCAGGATTCTTTTCACCCCTAGCAGAGATCAGCACCCCAGCAATGACCTCTGGGGGACCAGGCTGAGGTTAATAACCAGGTGTGAGGGCTGGAAAACCTGGGTTGCATGTTGCTGACGGTGGCACCCAGGCTAAGTCACAGCACAGCCTCCCTGCCAATCTTCACCTCCCCCCACCCTGGGTGGGCCGGCTACGAGGCTCCCATGTGGGCCGCCTGGATGCTCGACACCAAGGAGGAAGCAAGGCTGAAAGGAAGGCAGGAAGGATGACCAGCACCCAGAACACACCTTCTCTGCCTTAAACTCTTTCTGGAATAATCGGGGCAACAAATAAACAACTTTTAAACTCACATGCTCTAGTGAAAAGAAATTCCATAGTGAATCTTGCTGGCCAAACTGGTGAGATGTTTTTGAGGGTTGTTTTTAATGTTTCTTACTACTGTCCGGTCTGAGTACCACAAACTATGAACAAGGAAACAGAAATCAGAGCTGACTTGAAAGATTTATCAGGGGCTAAAACAAAATGATTGTGATGCACTAGTCCAGTGTCATCTTTCTCTGCCAGATAAGAAGCAAGAAATCCAGGCCAACCACCTACGTATTTCTACTTCCTATGATAAGTACATTCATATTCCCAGCCCCCACTGTTCATGCATGAATGTGAGACTTGGATCATAAAGAAGGCTGAGTGCCAAAGAATTGATGCTTCCAAACTGCAGTGCTGGAGGAGACTCTTGAGAGTTCCCTGGACAGCAAGGAGATCAAACTAGTCAGTCCTAAAGGAAATCAACTCTGAAGAAGGACTGAAGCTGAAGCTCCAATACTTTGCCACCTGATGAGAAAAGCCTACTCATGAGACAAGACCCTGATGCTGGGAAAGACTGAGGGCAGGAGGAGAAGGGGACGACAGAGGATGAGATGGTTGGATGGCATCACCGACTCAGTGGACTCAAAGAGTTTGAGTGAACTATGGGAGATGATGAAGGACAAGGAAGCCTGCTGTGATGCAGTCAATGGGGTCACAAAGAGTCAAACATGACTTAGCTACTGAAAAACAACACAGTTCATAATGTATGAATATGCACTAACTGCTCTACTATTTGGTATTTTAATAGAGTCCTTAGCTGCTTTCTGAACTGAGCTTCAGCCAATACTGAAGAAGCAGTTCCAGATTGCCCTGTTCCTGTAGCTCTCTTGAACACCAAGGGGAGGTGTCTGGGGAGGGTCTCTCCAGATCCCTTTAGCTCCTGATTTCTACATTTCCATGAGGATGGGCAGAGGGGGCTCCAATCTCCTCCGTGTGGGCTGTTACAGCCTTAGGAAGAGCTCAGGTCTGACAATCAGCAGTTTTGTTCTTTTGCTTGTTTTGCCTGGGGAAGCTTCCTCGCCAGCCACCTCCACTCCAGTCCCCCTCCAACCCAGGGGCCAGTGCCACCTTTAAGAAGAAAATTAAGTGGATTATGTCATCTCTAATAATAAAACTTGTGTAGCTTCCGCATGCACTCTGGAGAAAATCCAAGTTCCTTAGCTTGACTGTGAGGCCTGAGTGACCTGGTTCCTGCCTGCTCTTTAACATCTCCCCTCTCGCTTGCCCAGTCCTCGCTGGCCTGTCCTGAGCGCCCCGAGCCTGCCAAGCTCTCCACTCCACACATGCGGTTCTCTTCGCCTGGAATAGTCGTCCTCCTGATTCTCTGCTTGGCCAGCTCGTCCTCAGCCTTTTGGTCCAGGGAGCACACGGCCTCAGAGACCGATCTGCCTCATGCAGTCTCTGCCCAGCACCTGGTCTTTCCCGTCATTGCACCTGGGGCCGCAGGTAAATGTTTATTTGCACACGGATTGCACTGGACAGAAAGTGCAGCCAATTCAGGGTCCACGGCTGGCTTTTCTTCAGTTTTGTGCTTTTAAACCACTACATACCCAGGGCCTCAGTGAGTGGCTCATGATAGGCAGACAATGCAGATTTATAGAAGCAATCACAGTTGACTGTAAAAGGAAGAATTGTGTGATGCATCCAAAATGGAGCTCTATGCCCTTCAACTTTTAAAGGCATTAAATTGTTTAGACATTTTGGGAAAGGTGGGGACCTCTTTTGGCCACTTTCTATATAAAGTGGTGAGGGCCTCCCTGGTGGCTCAGTAGTAAAGAATTCGCCTCCCAATGCAGGACATGTGGGTTCGATCCCTGGGACGGGAAGATTCCCCTGGAGGAGGGCATGCAACCCACTCCAGTATTCTTGCCTGGAGATTGCCATGGACAGAGGAGCATGGCGGGCTACAGCCCATGGGGTCACAAAGAGTCAGACTCATCTGAGCTGCTAAACAACAACAGCATGTAAGGTTGTGAGTTGATTCCTTTATAAAGTAGAATTTGTCTCTAACTGTTGGACCCTGTCACAGCAGCTGGCTTTCATGGAGTAGACAGGAACAGTACTGGGGGATCACTGACCACGCCCTTCGCCCAACAGTTGGCACAGCTCAGCACCATCTTGCTGCCTTATGTTTCGAAGCCGTCAGAATGCTTTTTGAGATTAGACAGAAGTGCATTTATACAGGGCTAAGTTGTCCTCAGAGTTCCCTGGAGAAATTCCTTTAGATTTAGGCGGGGTGCTTGCATGTATTCATTTTCATAATTTGCTCTGTGAAGTTGCATTTGTGGGGGCCTGGGTCTCTATGTTCTCTTTCTGCTGCTCCAGGTCCATCATGCAGGAAGCTGCATGTCATTCTCTCTGCATCCTGTTTCCAGGCCTCTCCTCGTATCAGAACCTCAGGTTCCCCAGCCCCTTGCTTCCCTTCAGTCTCTGGGAGGCAGAGAGGGTCTGGATTCTCCGCCCCTTCAGTGTGTGGAGAAAGATGTTAAGAACCCATGCCCGCTGACTCAGATTTCTGCTCTTGGCCTAACGCAGCTGTTCTTTGTTGGTTGATGACTGGGCATCTATCAAAGGTGTCACAGATGTTCTCAATGAACTGCCCTCTCTTGAAAAGCCCCTTGTTCCTATTACTGATCTTTTGGTTCCTATGTATTTAGATGGAACCTTTGGGTCACTGTCCCTTCATTTTTCCCCTTCTTGGGGCTTCCCTTGTGGCTCAGGTGGTAAAGAATCCGCATGCAGTGCTGGAGACCTGGGTTCAATCCCTGGGTTGGGAAGATCTCCTGGAGAAGGGAAAGGCTACCCACTCCAGTATTCTGGCCTGGAGAATTCCATGGACTGCCCAGTCCATGGGGTCGCAGAGTCAGACACGACTGAGAGACTTCCACTTCACTTGCTTTTTAAATTATCACTTACCATCTAAGAAGCCCACTCTGTCCTCCCTCAGGCCTGCATCCTATTCAATGAGTTCCACTGTAAGCGGCCCTTTGCTGTGCTCTGCTTAGTCACCCAGCCATGTCTGACTCTTTGCCACCCCGTGTAGCCCACCAGGCTCCTCTGTCCGTGGGATTCCCCAGGCCAGAATACTGGAGTGGGTTGCCATGCTTTCCTCCAGGGCATCTTCTTCATCCAGGGACTGAACCTGGGTCTCCTGCGTTGTAGGCAGATTCTCTGCCATCTGAGCCACCAGGAAGCCCAAGAATACTGGAGTGGGTAGCCTATCCCTTCTCCAGGGCATCTTCCTGACCCAGGAATTGAACTGGGCTCTCCTGCACTGCAGGTGGATTCTTTACCAGCTGAGCTACCAGGGACGCTCCAGGCATGCCCCTTACTTGTCCTCAAAGAAACCTCTCCTTTCTGTTCACCCACCTTGGTTTGGCAGTGTGGTTAATACAGGAGGCCACGCATAACCCTTCAGCCGAGCATAGAGGTATTTTGTAGGTCTCGGCCCTGTGTCTACCTGTACCTCCTGTTGATGCTTTTTCTCACTTGATTTCCCCTGAAACCTCCCAAATGGAACAAGTGTACAACTTACAACACCAACATTCAGCATATTTCTGACCCTTTCTGAAACCATAAGCCTAACTATCTCCAGATCTTAAGCCAGTGACCCTCAATGCCAAACTTGCACGAAGACTGGAAAAGGGTGGGTAGGGGAAAAAGCCAAATGATTAGCCACATCTTTTAACCTACCTATTAAATACTTAATCTGCTCCATATTTACTTTGGACTGCAATGCTACCACCTCCAGGGCCCTATGACCAGTTCAGGGCAAGTGCATAAGGAAACCAAGGGCCCTCGCTTATATTAAACTGGTGACATCTTTACCACTGGAGCATATTGCCCCAGCCACAAACACTCAAGAGTGTGACCTTAAATCAACACAGTAAGTGGCAGGCTGCATAACCTATATGAACAAAGTGGATTCTGCAGCCAGCTGCTTGGGTTCCTATTCTGGCTGTCACCTAGCAGGTGTCTGACTTTGGGCAGGTCACTCAGCCTCTTGCGCCTCAAGTTTCCTCCCCTATAAATATTGTAATACCCATATCAGAGGGTAGTTGTGAGGCTTGAATGAATATGTGTAACACACTCTTAGAATGGTGTCTGGCAGTGTTTCCTTCCTACCAATGGAAAGGAGATTTACATTTCTTGGACACATGGTGTGTACCAGATACTGTGCTTTATTAGGTTATTAATCTTATCATTTGAGACAGCAATGATCCTCATATAGATAAAGAAAGCAAAAAGAAATGAGACAAGTACAAAGTAGTCTGGCCGGAGACCACACCACTCCTCATGCAATGCCTGAGGGTCTCAACACTGTGCATGCTTTTTTCTTAGGCATCAGCCACATGCCAATCCACATGACCATTTCTGCCACATGACCCTTTTGCCATTCATATATGATAGAAAGCTATGAATGAAGACAAAAGATCAGAAAAAGTACCAAAATGTTACTACTGGGTGATAGAATTAAGGGTGATATTTTTCTTCTCTTTTTCTGTATCTTGCAGATTGCTTACAATTAGCATTTATGATTATAGTTATCAGAAAAAGTAAAGTCAGCCTTAATTTTTTTTCCTCACTAGAATGAATCTCAGTCTAATTTCTCTATATTTTTAAAGGAAAATCTTTGTCAGGAAATGACAGTTGATGTACTACCCTAGGAGCAAGTTTGGGCAAAGGAAAGACTTCATGCCACTATTCCATCTGAGCCCTAGGACCTCATTGTAAAAAGGGGAGAGTATTATCTGCCCGGTGACACAGCTGTGGGATCTGGTAAGCCTGGCACGTGATAACCACCACAAGAAGGGAGCTATTATCATATGATCCAAGTGGCCTACATGAGAGAGATGAGTAGGAAGGTACCCAAGAGGTGTGTGATAGGATGCGGGTGTAACGATTGGCTCTTTCATTCCTTAAAGAGGGCAACTGCAAATGTCCAAAGCATTTGGTGAGAGATATAAATGTTTAAAGTCACAGTTCTCGCATATAAGAACAGGAAATGAAAGGCATTACCTGGGCTACTTAGGAACAGACTGGGGCAGAAGGCCCAGCAACCAGTGTGAAAGAAATGGTTTCTGGAGCATCAAGGCTGACAGCATCAGCCTGAGGATTCTTCTACAAGCCTCATTTCAGCAGAGGGAGCTTCAGGCACTGAGCAGGGATGGGACTCAGTGAATGTGTCTGCATGGCTATTTTCAAAACACGATGAGGTTGGGTCCAGGTCTTTTTAGCCTCTGGAGTCCTCTCACCTCAGGCTCTAGGGAGTGAGACCCCCTATCCTCCTGCAAGTGGGAGTGGGTGACAGACCCTGGCTCTGGAAGGGAAGGGACTGCAGTCTGTGGGAGGTGGGGTTTCCTTCTCCCATGCAGGCGCAGTCGCTCAGTCATGTCCAATTCTGTGACCCCATGGACTGTAGCCCACTAGGCTCCTCTGTCCATGGGATTCTCCAGGCAACTGGAGTGGGTTGCCATTTCTTCCTCCAGGGGATCTTCCTGACCCAGGGATCGAACCCAGGTCTTCTGCATTAGCAGGCAGATTCTTTACCACTGAACCATCAAGGAAGCCCTTCTCTCTTCCATCTACATGCAAATAAGTTGCTCCTATCCTAGACCTGCCTGGAGAAGAGGGATGGTCATGCAAAATGTAAATGGAGGTGGTCATTCATGGCAAGAAAATAGGTCCCTGGCTAAATTTGGTAACAGCTGAAGGATCTTAGCAAAATGGAACTCACCCCCTTGTTTGTTGGGGAGGCCTAATCCTTACTTTGCCCAAGAGGATTACCGGGTCTTAGAAAGAAGCTCACATGCACTTTTTTTAAGCTCATGCTAACTGCATTTGTGACCACAATATCCAAGATTCGTTCTGCTTTTTGGGGTAGATAACAGACATTCCATGCTATTTACATCCCTCCAAATCTCAAACCTAAATGTTTCCAACCTCACCCAAAGTGGGATTCTGTCTCCCAAGCTTTGCCCCAGCTGTTGCTTTATATTCTTTGGAAGTACATTTTAAATGGAAGGCAAGGTACCCAAACTGCAGTCAACTTGTGGAAAAGTAATGGTCTGTGGTTTATAATATATCTTTTCAAGGTGTTTGTAACTATGTTTCCACTGGCTAAGTTTCTACTTGTCCCCATCATTTTTCCTTTCCTTCGGTAACTATGTGAAATGTGCTAAGTTGCTTCAGTCTGTCTGACTCTTTGAAATCCTATGCACTGTAGCCCTCTAGGTTCCTCTATCCGTGGAATTCTCCAGGCAAGAATACTGGAGTGGGTTGCCATGCCCTTCTTCAGGGGATTTTCCTGACCCAGGGATCAAACCTGTGCCTCTTATGTCTCCTATACTAGAAAGCTGGTTCTTTACCACTAGTGCCACCTGGGAAGCCCTTGGTTACTATAGGGTTAAAGTAATACAATCCAGGGTTCTCTTTTTCTTTTTTATAATCCTGGGTGTCCCCACTCACCCCAACACTACCCTATCGTCTCCAGGTAATTCTGGACCCACAGACACATGTAAACTAAAGACTGACAATAATCTGTCTTCAACTTAGCATGGCACTCTCAGAACATCATTTAAAAATATTATAAATTGGCAACTCTGTGTGCATGTGTGCTAAGCTTCAGTTGTGTCCGACCCTTTGTGACCCCATGGACTGTGGCCCTCTGTCCATGGAATTTTCCAGGTGCGAATATTGGAGCTGGTTGCCATTTCCGATTCCAGGGGACCTTCCCAACCCAGGGATCAAACCCACGTCTCATGTGCTCTGGCACTGGCAGATGGGTTCTGTACCACGGTGCCACCGGGGAAGCCCAGCACCTGTGTGGGGCTTTACAAAGTACTTTGCACAACAAAGTCAATCCTCATAATAAGTCTATTATTATTCTCCCTCTTTCATAGAAAAGGGAAACTGAGGAATGGGTAATTTAAGTAAACTGCTCAAGATCACACGGAGAATGGCACCCCACTCCAGTACTCTTGCCTGGAAAATCCCATGGACAGATGAGCCTGGTAGGCTGTGGCCCATGGGGTCGCAAAGAGTCGGACACGACTGAGCGACTTCACTTTCACTTTCACTCATTGGAGAAGGAAATGGCAACCTACTCCAGTGTTCTTGCCTGGAGAATCTCAGGGATAGGGGAGCCTGGTGGGCTGCCGTCTGTGGGGTCGCACAGAGTCGGACACGACTGAAGCGACTTAGCAGCAGCAACAGCAAGATCACAAAGACAGTGGTAAAGCCAAGACTCCACACATTATAGGGCTCGGAAGCATGCCCTTAACCTTGATCTGAACATCACCTAGGGGCTCAGATACCTGTAGGTGGAGCGGACTCTAGAATAGAGCTGCCTGATTCCAGGAAAAGCATGACTATTCTTCCAGTACTGGCATCCTCAGGAGCCACGGTCTGTGGTGGCTTCTATAGGTAACTTCTCACCTTCACCATCAGGGCTGCTTAATTTCCACCTGCAGTTACAGTTCCTGTTTCTGGGGCCAATGGAACTCTGAGTAGGAATCTAGGCCTCCAACAGCACCTGATTTGAAGCTTCAAGACAAACTCTGAGCTGGCTGTGCTCGCCTCTTGAACCTTGGGGCTGCCCATGATCCCCAGGTTTCCTGAGCCTGGCTGGTCCTCCAAGCTGGAGGAAAACCTGCTGTGGACGCCAATTCCTTCCAGACCAGAGCCTGGTCTTGTTAACATCCACCAGGCATAAACAGATGGTGCCGGGCACAAAAGCTAAAACAAAAGCAGGTGGGAAAGTGAGTGGCCATCTTCCAAATGAGCACAGTAGGTCCGACCCCCTCGCCTGGGCACCAGCACACAGAAGGTGGTGGCAGCGGGCAGGGGCTTGGCAGGTCCACCCCGGGCCAGCTGAGAGCAGGAAATAACCTGTGAGCCGCACATCACCCCTCGTCTCCCCTCCCACTAGAATGCCAGCACGCCAAGCCTGGGAAAAGTACAGAATCCACGACAAAGAGAAGGTACTGGACTGTGACCCCGTGCCACGAACCAGGGGCGGATCAGCGGCCTCCGCCCCAGCCAGACCTGGCTCAGTGGGGAGGCGGCCTCCTCTCACTACTGAATTCCAGCTGCTGGTGGTGAAGAGGTAACCATGGGAACCAACACAAAGGGCTTAAGTTGAGTGAAAGAGGCTGGAGGCGATGGGGAAGCAGCAGAGGGGGACCTTCGAGTGACGGTCCTGCAAGTCTCCTAGCTTTAGCCCAGCACAGTTACTGTGGATCAGAGTAAGAGACTAGTGGAACCTGAATAGAGCCAAGCAGCCTCCAGGGCTCGGAGACAACCAGAGAGCTGCAGGGCTTCCCTCCAGATTTCTTCCCTTCAGAGTGATGCCCCCAAAGTTTCATCCACCAGGACTTTTGCCCTGAGATAACATGGCTCACTTGGGTGGACAAAACTGGTACACGGTGACGTTCCTTTAAATACAAGCAGCGCTTGGTAAAGGGGCTCCTCCATGCCCCCTGGCTTCAGCCTGTGGCCCCAGCAGCACCCACTCTGCTTGCTGAGGGGCTTCCCTGGTGGGTTTTACACAGACCTGGGTGGATGAGAAACTGGTCCAGAGGTTGGCTGACAAGCTACACTACAGAAGACAGCCATGGATGCTGAGAACGTTAAGAGAGCATCTTGCATAAAAACCTGTACTCTGGTGCGGGGGGCGGGGCTGGGAATTCCGTGAAAAAGGCTCATATCTACGTAGGGAATCATGTCCGTATACTTGTTTGACTACCTTCCCCTCAAGGCACCCACATATTATTTTAATTGGCCAATGTGACTTCATATGTCTTCATTAACTCAGTAGGGTTCTCAATCTACCACTTGGGATTTTTTCTTTTATAAACTTCTAGCTCAGAGTTCTCCAGAATCTGGCAGTTGAGGAAATGCCACGAAAATGGGGAATATAAAATATCCTGGGGCAACAGTTTAATGTTCCTCTTAATTTTTAAAAAATATAGCTGACTTATAATGTATTAAATTTAGGTGTACATCAAAGAGATTCAGTCACATACATATTCTAACATATATATTGGAGCTAAAGCTCCAATGCTTTAGCCACCTGATGCAAAGAACCAACTCACTGGAAAAGACCCTGATGTTGGGAAGGATTGAGGACAGGAGGAGATGGGGGCAACAGAGGATGAGATGGTTGGATGGCATCACTGACTCAAAGGACATGAGTTTGAGCAAGCTCTGGGAGATAGTGAAGGACAGGGAAGCCTGGCGTGCTGCAGTCTACGGGGTCGAACAACAATATTCTAACAGATACACACTAGTATATATATATATATATATATATATACATAATAGATTACAACAAGGATGTACATTTCTCACCTTGCCTTGCTGGTAGAGACCAAGATGATACTGCATCTATGTCAGCTCCTACTAGGGCTCTACAAAATCTCAACCAAATCCACATTCTTTGTTTACAAGTCAGAGAGGGCCGCTGACAGGAACACTTTTGAGGGGCTGGGGAAAGACCCTGACCATATTCACAAGCGTGTCTCCTGCGAGTCCCCCTCCACAAGGTAGAAAGTAGACACATCAAGTATTTAAGATACACCCACACTCCATCACCGGTGCTCACCTGCCCACCGCCCAACATTGTAGCCTAAGCACCACTTATTGGTGTCACTTTCTACCTGCAGTAATTCAATCTTAAAAATAATTTCACCTAAAAGGGAAAGGCAAATTCTGGGAGATAGTGAAGGACAGAGAAGCCTGGCGTGCTATAGCCCATGCGGTTGCAAAGAGATGGACATGACTTAGCAACTGAACAACAGCAACAACAAGAAGGGAAAAGTAATTGACATCTATTAACAACCTCCGCAGTCGAGAGGCAAGATCTGTGGGGTTCCAACCCTGGCACCTCCATGCCCTCAGCAAGCTAGTTCATCTCTCCTGTGGTTTTGGAGTTTTCTCACCTTTAAAGGGCTCAATAAGAGTGCCTACACCTCATACAAGTATGAAGAAGATATAAGGACTCGATACACATTAGATATTAATACCCACTAGGTGCCAGGATAGTTATTTTTGTATTTTAATCCTTAAAACAGCCTAATCTGATAATATATATTAACACTTCTTTTATCACCATTTTGCAGATATGGAAACTCAGGCTTAAAGAATTTAAGGACTTACCCTAAATTACTAGGCAGTAAAGCTCAGATGTGGGCTTCCAGGTGACACTAGTGGTGAGAATCTGCCTGCCAACGCAGGTAGGCTTAAGAGATGCGGGTTTGATCCCTGGGTTGGGAAGATCCCCTCGAGGAGGGCACGGCCACCCACTCCACTCCAGTAATCTCGCCTGGAGAAGTCCACGGACAGAGGAGCCTGGAGGGCTGCAGTCCACAGTGTCACAAAGATACGGACACGACTGAAGCAAGTGAGCACGCATGCGCCAGAGCTCAGATTCAAACCCAGGCTGCTCTGTTTTCATAGCCTAAGACCCTTCCACAATTCTATACTGCCTTTACAGAAGACCATTTTGTTGTGATTTGTAGTAAGGATAAGAAGAAGTTCTGGTGTCTAAGAAAACAGCATTAAAAAAAAAAAAAAAAAAAACCACAGAATTTTAAATCTCCACCTTAAGCAAGAGACTTTTTTAAACTAGTTAAAAAAAAATTTTTTTTTAATTATTTATTTGGTTACACTGGGTCTTAATTGCAGCCTGTGGGATCTAGTTCCCTGACCAGGGATTGAACCCAGGCCCCCAGCATTGGGAGTGCAGAGTCTTAGCCACGGGACCAGCAGGGAAGTCCCCGAACTTTTTTTTAAACTAACAAAACCACCCTAGAGAGTGCCTCTGCTCTGAAAAAAAAAAAAGAAAAAAAAGTCCATGAGAAATGGGCACACATTCACACAATCAGGGCAGCTATGAACCTTTGGGTGTAAAATGTTTTATTATTCATCACTGAATTCCCAGGGGTTAATATGTTCTCAGTAAATGTTTGGTAAATGCTTAGTGAATGAATTAAATCATTCTAACAACAAAATGCTTCTGTTGGACTTGGCAAAATTTACATTGTCTTTCCCAAACAAATTATGAGGGGACACTTACTGAGTTCTTAACTAAGCTAAATACTTTGATTATCTAACAATTCTTAAAACAACCTTATGAAGGAGGTATTTTATTACTGTCCAATGCTTCCGGGTTCAGATGCATTTAATAACTTGCCCAAAGTAACATACACCTAGAGGCAGAGATGAGATATATACTCTTGTCTATCTCCAGGAACTAAGCCCTGCCTCTAATTGAGCTAATGCTTCAAATACAATAAAATACATGTCTCAAATGCTCAGATCAATGGAGTTTGATAACTGTGTAACAATCATTCAAATCAAGACATACAACATTTCCATGGCTCCAAAAGTCACCTCTTCCCAGTCAAACTCTCTCGATCCCCACCCACAAGTAACCACTAACATCCATGGTCATAGATTAGTTTTGCCTGTTCTAGAACGTCATAAATAGAACTGCTTATCCTTTTGTGTCAGCCTCCTTTCAGTTTAACATAATGGTTGAGATTCACCCTGGTTCTTGTGTTTATCACAAGTTCACCCCCTTTGATTGCTGAGTGGTATTCCCTTGGTGTGGCTGTACCACACTTTATCTGTTTTCTGGTTGGTGGACACAGGGTTGTTCTCAGTTGTTGGCCATTATGAATGATGTCGCCATAGCCACCCAGTACAAGCCTCTCTGTGGGCATCTGTTTTCATCAGTTTGGGTAAATAGCTGGGCGTGGATACGCTGAGTCATAAGGCTGATGTATGTTTAACTTTATAACAAACAAGTTCTTAACCCCTGGACTCTATTCCCTCAGAATGGCACTAGCTTATTGACATGTTTGATTTCTTCTCTTATATGACAAATTCCTTGAGGACAGAGGACCAATCTGCAGTTGCTGGGCCTCCCGCATAGCAAATGTTTGTCGAACAAATGAACGATCATTGTTCATACTCCTATTCCTTCTCTGGGTGTTACCAAAGCGTAAGAAAACATGCTTGGCGTGCAGGGAGAAGTAGGACAAGCCGAAGGGTTGTGAGGTGGGGGTAAAAAACCAGCCAGCCAGGAGACTCCTGACTTGCCCCCCACTTTTTTTTTTTGACATGACCTTTCCTAGAAAGTAAATCCCTCCCAGTGATCCTGCAGGGAGGGCGAGGGATGGCTATTCCTGATCAAGTGCCCATGGAAACGGAGGCAGGTGTCACTGCAATTGAGGTCACATGGTGGTTAGGATTACAGGATACTTCTGTCAAACCGGAGGGCGGAGGATTCTACTGGCAGAGCAGGCCCTCAGGAGGACGGCCTCCAACACAAGTTACACATAGGAATACTTGGTTTTGGGGAAAGTACCACACGGTTTCTACATTGGAAATGGAAAGTCAAGAAAACATTTGGGGGAGAAAGTAAAACGCTGATGTAAAAATGTAACCAGACTTAACACATAAGATGTGAAAGGGTCAGTTGCTCAGTTGTGTCCAACTCTTTGTGACCCCATGTACTATATATAGCTCACCAGGCTCCTCTGTCCATGGGATGCTCCAGGCAAGAGTACTGGAGTGGGTAGCCATTCCCTTCTCCAGGGGATCTTCCCAACCCAGGTCTTCTGCACTGCACACAGATTATTTACCTTCTAAGTCTCGGGAGGCAGAACTTTTAATTTCCATGAATCTGCTCATTTACTTGAAATTACGGAACTTGTGCTATAGTCAACCTAGAACGTCTTAGAAAATAAATAAATCATTGTTGATTTTCTATCCATCAACAGAAAAGGACTGGCAAGTCCTGGGGGTAAATTTAAAATCCTGTTAACCAAAGGAGAATCTTTTTTTTTTTTTTTTAACATAAATCAAAACAGGGCTTTGCCACATCCTGGGCTCAGGTGCTTCTGAGGCAATCTTTATTTCCCTTGATTTCAGGTTGCTGAGGACTGAAATTTGTTTAGAATTTCTCAATTTGGGGGCTCTGAGAAGTGACCTCGCCTGTCTTTATCCAAACAGTATTGCACCAAAGCCATCCTAGGCAGATGGATGTTTATCCTATTCTTAAAATCTCCAGGGAAGTAAATTCTCTACAACATCCCTTGGTAACCTTCTCCAGGGTTTTATCAAGAGTACAGCAAGGAAGTTCTGATGCAGAAACCAATAAAAATATTAACTCTATGAACCTAGTTACCACCACTGGAAAGGCGTATGTGTTTGGGCACTTTGCCTTCATGGTAGAGATGTATTTACAAAACAGGCTATACAAACAGAAACCATTTGTCTGGAGCAGATGTGGGAAGTTGATTCAAGAGAAACTGCCACAATAAATTCCATCCCATGAACCATGTGAATAAGTTATTGTTGGTTATAACAGATTTTAAAGTATAAATTTATTTCCTTGTCAATTCCTAAATTCCTAAACCAGGTTTGTTAGCAATTTTAAAAACCCCAATACAGCTGCAAAGTTTTCAAATAACTAGGCTTCCATGAAAAAACTAGGCCCTGACCAATAGAACGTAAATGTTATTGTTAAGGACAGTTTACTTCTGTATATGCCACCTTTTCTGCCATGATCATCAAACACTTTTGTAATTAACACAACAATTTTTTAAAGACAAAAATTAACCATCGAAATTAATTAAAATGTAAACCAACTTCCGGTGAGATTATTTGAGGCAAGATTAGGCATATGTCTGACCAATGTGCTTTTAGCTGGAAATGATAATATAACTAGCCTTAAAATATTAAGTAGTTAGAAATAGGAGACGCACAGAACTATTAGAAGCCCCTGTGCTAAGATTTCTTGCCTCACCCTGACATCTCAGAGCAATCTCACATGGAGATTATATACACGTGGGCTTCTATTCCCTTCCTCTCCAAAAGCCTCCATGCACAAAAGTGCACCACAACAATAACACGATTAAAAAAAAAAAAGTAATGCCAAAATACATCAGAGAGAAGAAAAAGCCGGTCACACCTCCCCCACCGGATGCTGGATGTATTGAAATTTCATTACCTCTCCCCCACCCCTCAGCAAAGCCCTTTTCTCTCTCTGGCAGCTCACAGCAAAGCGTGTGTCAGGTATCATTTCATTTTTATGATTTAATTCCTGCACCTTGACAGTGGAACACACCTTTAAAAAGAAACTGCGTTAAGAGCTGGAACAAGTGGAAGGGGGGAGGGGCAGGCATGCGCCTCAAAAGCACTCTTGGGATCTTTCCTACAGAAGCAAATCCAGTAAAACCAAGAAAGGCCAGTCGTTCTAAACTCAGCAGGAGCCCTCGTAAGAAGCAATTTATCAAAATTAAAATGTTTCACAGATCATTTCTCCTGAAAAGTTTTCATGCTGTCAATAATCTGCAATTCTTTTCCTCTCGGAGTAGCAGTTTCTGCCTCCCTAATAAAATTATTTAAAAAAAAAAAAAAGGCCAAGGTCCAGGAGTGTCAGGAGGACCCTCGAAGGGCGCCACCTACCCCACATCAGCCCGGCCGCCGGCAGAGAAAGCCCGCCCGAGGACTCATCCGTGCAGGGAGGGTTCTCCAGAGTCGCGGCGGGGACCGAAATAGACACCCTTTAGAGAGCAGACGGCGGGGTACCCGCCCTCCCTCCGCCCCGCCCGGGGAAAGCGGACCCGAGCCCCACACTCACCATCGCCGCTTGCCGGGCCGCGGTCGCTCCCCGGGGCCGCGCGGGGCTCGGGGCCGACGCCAAGTTCAAACCTCGCCGCCGCTCGGAGGAGGCGGCGCGGGGCATCGCCGGCGGGGCCGGGCCGCGCTTAACAATGGGAGGCTCGGCCGCGCCCTGCGCCCCGGCTACAGCGGCGAGCCCGGGGCGCGGGGCTGCTGCGGGTGAAGCGGGGCGCCGGGCCCGGAGGGTGCGGGGGCGCCCGACCACCACGCCTACCGGGCCGCCGGGGCCGAGCCGGAGGGGCCGCGCTCGCTGCGCGCTCGCCACCAGGTAATCGCACAGGAAGCCTCGCCGATTGGCCCGGCCGCTCAGGACGGGATTTGCATTTCAATGGCAGCGCTGGCTCCCGAAGGTTTGAAAAAGGATTCCCGGCTGCAAGAGCCGGGCTCCGCTCGCCGTCCGCCCGCAGTCCGCGTCCTCGGGTCCTCGTGGTATTCAGGGGGCCGACTCACACACTCGGGCGCTGCTTGATCGGTTCACAGTCAGAAAGGTGTCTTAACTCCACCTCCCCGCCCCATTTTGAAATGAAGGGGGGAATCCCAGAACAAAATATCCACTTCAAAAAGCCCGCGCTCGCTTTTCAGGGGCTATATAAGTTAGTAATTGATCAAATGAAGCATGAATGAACAAGGTAAAAAGTTCACTTCTTTAAAAAAAAAAACACAAAGCTCGCATTACAAGGAAAATAGCCATCCTTTTCCTCCGTGGGTCCTTTTCCAGTATAAATCAACTGGAGAGATTCAAGTTGTTTCTGATCGTTAATGCTGTTCAAACCTCCCTTCCCAGTTCTTTTGTTTCCTGAGCATCATCTCTAGATGAGGAGCAGGTGATTATTAACAGGTTATGACTGTAATCTGAAAGGAAATTCTGGATTCAGCTTTGCAACCTTTGTGGTCTTAGGCAGTATACACACCTGCATTTATTTTGCATTGAGATAGAGGTACTCCTTCACTATTCTTAAGGAGGGTATGGTGCTATTTTCAGTTTCATCTTTCTTTAAAGGCTCCTCCAGACTCTTTCAATAGAGGTGGAAAAAAAATTTTTTTTTCTGTAAAAAGTATGTTTCCTAATGGCTTTCGCATGCATCTCCAGAGATTAACAGTAAGGTTTGAAATTGGCTTTTTCTCACTCAAGCAGCATGCCTGTTAAAATTTTATTTTATATGTAGTAGTTTTTATTTATATAGTAGTTTTTATATATTATTTTATATATATCAGGTTCTATATTTAGGATGATAAATACACATATAGACACAGAAAAGAGAATGTCTAATTAGGTAGGAACTAGAAACCTCAGTTCCCATAGAGTTAATATTATTTGCCTTTACTTGGCTGTGCTTTTTATAATATCCTGGCACAATACAGAAGCGTTAGGGGCTACAAAAACTACTAAATAAACCTCTTTATCGATATCTTCATGGACAGGCTTCCCCCTCCCCCAAGGTATTACCCCCCCCTTGAAGTTGCATTTTGTTTGCATCATGATATCACAGGCATGTACAAATATATATACACCTGCCCCACAGCCCGAGGGGTACCCACCCACACTGTTGCTAGGTGTTAGAAGCAGGGATGCTAATGTTGCCTGTTCTGTGTCCTAATGTTCTGTGGGGATCTACTCTTAGGTAGAAGCAGATGATGCTCAGAACTTAAGCTTTAAACAAGGTGGTCAGTCCTTACTGCTCAGAAAGCACTTTGCTGCTGCCGCCATGCCATGTCGAGGAAGTAAGACCTATTAGCTGAGGAAACACAGCCAGGAGCTCTGTAGGCAGAAGAGATAAGCCCTCCTCCCCTGCTGCTCCTCTGCCTTCTTTTCTAAGTGCTCAGGGTCAGGTGAAATCTTGTAAGGCTGGACCAGATTCCTCTACTCCTGTGTGAAACATCACTTTAAATTGGTGATTCAAAACACACTTTGGCCACTGAAAATAAACGCATGGTTACCAAAGGGGGAAGTGGGGAAGGGATAAGTTAGGAGTTCGGGATTAGCAGATACAAACTACTATATATAAAATAAACAACAAGGTCCTGCTGAAAAGCATAGGGAACTATATTCAATATCTTGTAATAACCTATAATGGAAAGGCTGTATACATATTTGAATCACTTTGGTTGCACACTGGAAACTAACACAACATTGTAAATCACCTGGACTGCAATTTAAAGAAAATGTTTTAGAAACACTTTAGATCCAGCTTTTACCTCCCACGTAGACTGCATGACACCAGTGAAATCCATCACTATGACAGGAAGTCCTGGGCTTCCGCTGTACCACAGATTCTGGAAAAACACTTTTTAACTTCTACCTATAATTTAGATGTATTGCCAGATACTTGTAGATAAAAGGAAAACAAATTGTCTCCTGGGATCAAAGGTGAGATTGGAAATGAAAAAATTTACACAGCAATAGAAAATTAGGCAGACTGCTCTCTGTATGAGCTAGGAGTAAGTTCCCTCACCTGGTCCTTCAGTTCCCCTTCAAAATGGCCCCCCCTGCCTCCCAAAGCATAAATGATAAATGACCGTGAAATAGTTACACATATCAGGTGTATATTTGGATAAATGCCAAGATGGTTTCTGTCAAGTCATGCTGCCTTTTCGTTCCTACATCAAGATCACTCCCAGAAATAGTACATCACACTAGAATCTAGAGCATTTTATTTCTTCTAGTGAAAAGATATACTGATCAAGAAATAAAGCTTTAAAAATGCTAAAATGTTTTATGAGGGGGTAACAAATACGAAAAATACACAACCTAATCTTAGAGAAAGGGTTTGCTTGGCCAATCAGCAACCTGCTGTTTGCATAGTTTTTCTTTTGTTTAAACTTATGATTCTTTTAAACATCTTTATTATGATATAAGACTTCCCAGGTGGTGCTAGTGGTAAAGAATCTGCCTGCCAATGCAGGAGGCGAGACGCAAGAGATGAGGGTTCAATCCCTGGGTCAAGAAGATCCCCTGGAGTAAGAAATTCTACTCCAGTATTCTTGCCTGGAAAACTGCATGGGCAGAGGAACCTTGCAGGCTACAGTCCATGGGGCTGCAAAGAGTCAGACACGACTGAGCGACTCAGCATACACACACACACACATTATGACATAATTTATGTACCATATGATTTACACTTGGTAAGAGGCACATTTTTGCCCTTTCCTCCCCAAGCCTTCACCAATTCCTTTTCTTCCCAACTCTCTCTTTAAAAAAAAAAAAAAAAATGTATCTATCTATCTATCTATATATATTTGATGTGGACCATTTTTAAAGTCTTTATTGAATTTGTTCCAATATTTCTTCTGTTTTATGTTTTGGTTTTTTGGCCAGAAGTATGTGGGATCTTAGCTCCCCAACCAGGGATTGACCCCTCATCCCCTGCATTAGAAAGCAAAATCTTAACCAATGGATCACCAGGGAAGTCCCTTCCCACTTCTCTTAATTAGTTTAACCTGCAAACCCAAATTTCAATTTGAGTTAAATATGATAACCTATAGCACCCCACTCCAGTACTCTTGCCTGGAAAATTCCATGGATGGAGGAGCCTGTAGGCTGCGATCCATGGGGTCGCTAAGAGTCGGACACGATTAAGCATTGGAGAAGGAAATGGCAACCCACTCCAGTGTTCTTGCCTGGAGAATCTCAGGGACAGGGGGACCTGGTGGGCTGCCGTCTATGGGGTTGCACAGAGTCGGACATGACTTAAGTGACTTAGCAGATGATAACCTAAAAATATTTAAAATCACATTATATTAATCTATACTGATTAAGGACCTGACATAATTCGAATGGTCTGATTCATTCTGTATACACATTTAAAAGTTTGTTTTTCCACTACGATTATCAGGTCTTGTTACTAAGGAGAAACCTGTGAGAATGAGTGTCTTTTTCAAACAAAAAGCTTAATCCTAACTGTCTTAGTTAGGATTACTGCCATATGTCTCTAAATTCCAATCTCAGCAGTTATGCTTTGAATTTTTAAATTTTAATTAGCCTAATACATTTAGTTATATCTTTAAAGAAACGACGTATAGAAATCTTATATGTGATTTGGATTTTGAACTTATTTCACAAATTTAGCTTCTTTTCAATATTACGATAATAAGTTTTTAATATATATTGCACTTTATTAAATGTCACTTAGAAATAGTCAACTATTCAGATGGCGGTGGGGTTAGTCACTCAGTCATGTCCAACTCTGTGATCCCATGGACTATAACCCGCCAGGCTCCTCTATCCATGGGATTTCCCAGGCAAAGATACTGGAGTGGGTTGCCATGTCCTTCCTTAGGGGATTTTCCCAACCCAGGAACTGAATCCAGGTGTCCCACATTGTCGGCAGATTCTTTACCACCTGAGCCAACCATTACTTCTTAACAATTCAGTTTGGCCTTTTTCCATTATTCCAAGTCAATAAAGTTTTCATATGAAGAATATAAGTATTTGAAACATAAGAATCTTTGCTAAATAATAGTAGTAACAGCAACTACAAGCTCTTGCATAGCTATACAATAAATTCCCTGATTCATCTGTGCTCTTCTTTTGGATGTTGACAACTTAGAACTACTGTCAAAATCTGTTGAATATTGAAAATCAGTTCTAGGGATTGTTTAATGGTCAGTATAAACACAATCAAGAAAGAATACTCTTGATTGATTCAGAGAGAAAATATTAGGAAGTACATATAGGTACTCCCTTCTCAAATGGCTATTTATTTGGGTTTAAGGTGAATTTTTCATAACTTCTAATGTAATATTCACTTTGACAAATATTTTTATTTTTTTGAACCACTCACAGAAAAATGTGAAAAACAAGTAAACAACCATCCTACTGAATAAAATGTTAAAATGGATATTGAAAGTAAGGAAATACATTTAAGACTGTTTTAAACCTGGGAAAGACTTTATTTCATGAAGTGATGATTGGAACAGGAAAGGGGGAAACCCTATATGCTTTCATCTTCTCAGAGTTAGTTACCCTCTATCACAGAGACCTTTCTCATAAATAGCCCAGTAAGCCTGGAAGTTCTCAGAGCTGACAATCTCCTCACTCTCTTTCTTTGTTGAAGGCATCTTCTGCTGCTAGCAGCTGATTCATACTGACAAGGGCACCTCTGTGTTTCCTGCTGTTCTTTGTAGCCTCAGGACCAAGACCCCAAGTAAAGACCTTTATGCAACCTAGTTATTACCAAGAAAGCTATTTAGAATCTTGCAAAGGTCAGAACCCGAGGAAAATAGGGAAGGACTAGGTAGGCCAAAGTTCAGTTACTATCTGCAACACTGCAAATGCATGTCCGCACAGCATCCCTGGTAGCTCAGACGGTAAAGAATCCACCTGCAATGCAGGAGACATGGGTTCAATCTCTGGGTCGGGAAGAGCCCCTGGAGAAGGAAATGGCAACCCACTCCAGTACTCTTGCCTGGAAAATCCCATGGACAGAAGAGCCTGGCAGGCTGCAGACCATGGGGTTGCAGAGAGTTGGACTGGACTGAGCAACTAAGCATACATTCAGCACTCACCAGCAGTATGCATGGTTTTGTGGGTCAGATGTGGGATCCACTATCAAATCTAGGTCTATCTAGCATCCACTATCAAATATGTGTAGGTCTAAACAGAAGCAAAATGAAGAACAGAACTAGCAGAAGGACAGTTTTTGTCGGTGAAGGAAGACAGCGAGTTTTTGTCTCATGGAAAAATAAGAGATAAAGGCCATTTTCAATGTTACCAGGGGAGGTTGGTTCACTGATTAAGCAACAGGTCAGCAGCCGCAAGTGACACTGGAGACAAGGATTGACAGCATTCTTTCTGGAAAGTCTAGGTTGAAAGATTAGAAACACATCCTGGAGACGGGAAGCAACCTAAATGTACGTGTAGAAAGTGGTTAAATTAATTGTGAAGCATATCGTGCAGCATTTAAAAGGAAAGAGGTAGACCTATATGGAGTGACACAGAAAAGGCACAGTGATTAAGGAACTTGCCCAGGGTCGTGTGGGTACTAAGACAGAGAGCTAGGATTCAAACCAAGATGGAAGACAGCTCAACTCGAAGTGTTAACCACAAATACCTACTTAACAGGCTCATGGGTGGATTCACGGCCTGATGCAAGATGTGTATTGTCATTTTGAAAGAATAGACAAGCATTTCCTGTATTTGTTTATTTCATTATAATTACCTGCTCCAGTGTAAGGTGATCAGTATAGAGTACAATGTAAAATCTGTTAATAGTCACCATTGCAACAAAAAGAATAAAATACTTAGGAGTATATCTACCTAAAGAAACAAAAGACCTATACATAGAAAACTATAAAACACTGATGAAAGAAATCAAAGAGGACACAAACAGATGGAGAAACATACCGTGTTCATGGATTGGAAGAATCAATATTGTCAAAATGGCTATTCTACCCAAAGCAATCTATAGATTCAATGCAATCCCTATCAAGCTACCAACGGTATTTTTCACAGAACTGGAACAAATAATTTCACAATTTGTATGGAAATACAAAAAACCTCGAATAGCCAAAGTAATCTTGAGAAAGAAGAATGGAACTGGAGGAATCAACCTGCCTGACTTCAGACTCTACTACAAAGCCACAGTCATCAAGACAGTATGGTACTGGCACAAAGACAGAAATATAGATCAATGGAACAGAATAGAAAGCCCAGAGATAAATCCACGAACCTATGGACACCTCATCTTTGACAAAGGAGGCAAGGATATACAATGGAAAAAAGACAATCTCTTTAACAAGTGGTGCTGGGAAAACTGGTCAACCACTTGTAAAAGAATGAAACTAGAACACTTCCTAACACCATACACAAAAATAAACTCAAAATGGATTAAAGATCTAAATGTAAGACCAGAAACTATAAAACTCCTAGAGGAGAACATAGGCAAAACACTCTCCGACATAAATCACAGCAAGATCTTCTATGACCCACCTCCCAGAATATTGGAAATAAAAGCAAAAATAAACAAATGGGACCTAATGAAACTTAAAAGCTTTTGCACAACAAAGGAAACTATAAGTAAGGTGAAAAGACAGCCCTCAGATTGGGAGAAAATAATAACAAATGAGGAAACAGACAAAGGATTAATCTCAAAAATATACAAGCAACTCCTGAAGCTCAATTCCAGAAAAATAAACGACCCAATCAAAAAATGGGCCAAAGAACTAAACAGACATTTCTCCAAAGAAGACATACAGATGGCTAACAAACACATGAAAAGATGCTCCACATCACTCATTATCAGAGAAATGCAAATCAAAACCACAATGAGGTACCATTACACGCCAGTCAGGATGGCTGCTATCCAAAAGTCTAGAAGCAATAAATGCTGGAGAGGGTGTGGAGAAAAGGGAACCCTCTTACACTGTTGGTGGGAATGCAAACTAGTACAGCCACTATGGAAAACAGTGTGGAGATTTCTTAAAAAACTGGAAATAGAACATATGACCCAGCAATACCACTTCTGGGCATACACACTGAGGAATCCAGATCTGAAAGAGACACGTGCACGCCAATGTTCATCGCAGCACTGTTTATAATAGCCAGGACATGGAAGCAACCCAGATGCCCATCAGCAGATGAATGGATAAGGAAGCTGTGGTACATATACACCATGGAATATTATTCAGCCATTAAAAAGAATTCATTTGAATCAGTTCTAATGAGATGGATGAAACTGGAGCCCATTATACAGAGTGAAGTAAGCCAGAAAGATAAAGAACATTACAGTATACTAACACATATATACGGAATTTAGATAGATGGTAGCGATAACCCTATATACAAAACAGAAAAAGAGACACAGAAGTACAGAACAGACTTTTGAACTCTGGGGGAGAACGTGAGGGTGGGATGTTTTGAAAGAACAGCATGTATATTATCTATGGTGAAACAGACCACCAGCCCAGGTGGGATGCATGAGTCAAGTGCTCGGGCCTGGTGCACTGGGAGGACCCTGAGGAGTCGGGTGGAGAGGGAGGTAGGAGGGGGGATCGGGATGGGGAATACGTGTAACTATATGGCTGATTCATGTCAATGTATGACAAAACCCACTGAAATGTTGTGAAGTGATTGGCCTCCAACTAATAAAATAATATTAAAAAAAAAAAATCTGTTAATAGGATAACATGCTTTTTCTTTTTAAACATTGATTTTCCTAATTTAAAAAATGGATAATATTCTTTATAAACATTCAAGTATTACAGAAATAACAGAGTGAATGTCCCATGTAATCCTAAATTGCTCCCCAAATCATTATCCACTGTTGGGTGGAAATTCCTCCAGCTCTTCTCTTTTATGGATGGTGACATGTTATCATTATGTATGTTAGTATTAACATATTTTTTCCAATAGATGATCACACTGTTTTCTAACATGCATTTTCATTTAATAATTTCAGACACCTCTCATAATGAAGGTGAAAGAGGAGAGTGAAAAAGTTGACTTAAAACTCAACATTCAAAAAACTAAGATCATGACTTCCAGTCCCATCACTTCATGGTAAATAGATGGGGAAACAATGGGAACAGAGACAGACTTTATTTTCTTGGGCTCCAAAATCACTGCAGATGGTGACTGTAGTCATGAAATTAAAAGACGCTTGCTCCTTGGAAAAAAAACTATGACCAATCTAGACAGCATATTAAAAAGCAGAGACATTACTTTGCCAACAAAGGTCCATATAGTCAAAGCCATGGTTTTTCAGTAGTCATGTATGGATGTGACAGTTGGACTATAAAGAAAGCTGAGTGCCAAAGAATTGATGCTTTTGAACTGTGGTGTTGGAGAAGACTCTTGAGAGCCCCTTGGACTGCAAGGAGATCAAACCAGTTAATCCTAAAGGAGATCAACCCTAAATATTCACTGGAAGGACTGATGCTGAAACTGACACTCCAATACTTTGGCCACCTGATGCAAAGAACCGACTTGTTAGAAAAGACCCTGATGCTGGGAAAGACTGAGGGTAGGAGGAGAAGGGGACGACAGAGGATGAGATGGGTGGATGGCATCACCGACTCAATGGACATGACTTGAGGAAACTCTGGGAGATGGTGAAGGACAGGGAGGCCTGACATGCTGCAGTCCATGGGTTGGACATGACTGAGCAACTGAACAAACAATAACTCCATGTCAGAAAATACAGTTTCATTTTGTTTCCTTTAAAAGTTGTGTGGGATTCTCAGAACTTTCTAAACTCACAGAAGAGCTTAGATAAGGGAATTTTCCCATTTACCTTTTCCTCTCCTCCTCTGCCCTTTCCTTCTCTCTCCTTCATCCATTCCAGTTCAAATACCACTTACTAAGTGCACCTGCTAACTGCAGGGTATGAGCGTATCAGGATGGATGAGGTCCTAGCCCTGACTTCAAGGAGTTCAATGTACTGGGAAACTCAGATATCTAAAGAAATTATTTCAGTACCACATGGTAAGGATACTTAGGTCTTATGGTCAAGAGCATGAATTGGATTCAAGAGCTTGCTAGCAGTGTACAAGGTTAGTTGATCTCACTAAGCCTTAGTTTTTCCTCTCTAAAGTAAGAATAATTACACCTCCCATTGGTTTTTGCAAAGATTATATGAACTAATCATTCAGTGTGTGTCTCTGGGAGGCAGGAGTAACCATGAGATATTAATGGTTCTTATTCCCTCCAATGGATTTCCTCATAGTCCTGTTTCCTCCCAGTTAGTGTCACTTACTGACCAAGGAAGGGATGACTCAGCAGAATTTTTTTATCATAAAAGAATCCAGGCTTAAGATCTGAAAGAATACTCAGAAAGAATACTTTCTCCAAAAGACATTACAGCTTTCTAGAATGAATAGAAGGGCAAGGAGAGTCAGAAGAAAAGTGAAGGAGAACTAGAAGCTGGAGCCAGTCTAAATCCTACATGACGCAAGATGGAAACTCCAGATAGGCTAAATGATTTGAGAACAGAAACTATGGGGGTTCCGATCCCAAGCAAGAACCTGGAGAATTGGCTCAGTCCAAGAGTTGCTGGGAACTCAGCACAGAGGAGGAATCAAAGAAATGTCTGTGCAGTACAGCTGGGCAGGAGAGAGGCTCAGGCTTTCACCAATCCTCCCAACCCAGAGTGGTCCAGGAGAGGCAGAAGGTTTCTGGTAAACGTGCCTGATGGATCTGAAGAGGCTGTAGACACCACTACCCCAACTATACCAGCATGGGGAGATGGTGACATGCAGACCAAAGGGACAACTTCATCCGACTTCCCTACAACACACACACACACACACACACACACACACACCTGGACTTTGCCTAAGCACCTCACAAGTCAGCTACAACCTTAGGAGCTGGAAAAGATGGATTGACTGACATTACCTGTGTCTCCTTGCTGAATGAGGTCTCAAAACAGAAATTATAGTCTTTTTCTTTTTTTTAAAGAAACAGATACATTTCTCCCATAATTGTGTTTTTGGCTCAAGATTTGTAACCACTAACCATGCAAAATGCTCAGCCCTGTCCTCTTGCCTAGCACACAAGAGCTCAAAAGTGGTAGCTCTTTTTATCTCACTAAATAGATGATTGTGCTGGCAGCAAACAGAGGAGAGGAGATTTATGTACGGGAAGGATGTAGAGAAGCTGTTTGAGACAGGTTCTGTAGGATGTGCACGAGCTCACGTGGGTAGGAAGAGAGGAGGAAAAGGTCAGGATGGAACACGTTTGAAGGTCCCGAAGTATCAAATAGCACAGACCAATTGGGGAACCGGAAGAAACATGGCAGGAATGGGCAAGTGGCAAACAGCGTAGCTACAGAGGCAGATGGTAGCAGGGAAGGCTTTTGGATCTCTTTCAGGATTTAGACTTTACCTTGTAGGCAGTGAGAAACACTTTCCACTAGTGTCATGACTGGATCTGCACCTTCAAGAAGTCATGCTGGTGGCATGTGAAGGATGAACTCAATGGGAGGTGATGGGCTCATTGATTTTTACCACTAGGGTGGACTCCCACTCCTGTGGGTCCAGTGTTGCGTCATGGTTAATAGTGCAGTTTCTGGGAGGAGAACTCAGATTTGAATCCTGGCCATAGCACCTACTATGTGACCTCAGGCTGATCATTACCAGCTCCACTGAAGCAATGTTCTCTTCTGTAAAATGAGAGCTAAAAACTGAACCTGCATCATAGGTTTGCTGGACTTTTAGATGTAAAACTGTATATGATACACTTAGAACAATGCCTGGCATAAAGTACGTGCCTATTCAATGTTCAGTCAGTTCAGTTCAGTCGCTAAGTCATGCCCAACTCTTTGTGACCCCATGCACTGCAGCACGCCAGGCTTCCCTGTCTTTCACCATCTCCTGGAATTTGCTCCAACTCAGGTCCATTGCATGGGTGATGGTATCCAACCATCTCATCTTCTCTTGTCCCCTTCTCCTCCTGCCTTCAATCTTTCCCAGCACAGGGTCTTTTCCACTGAGTTGGCTCTTTGCATCAGGTGGCCAAAGTGTTACAGCTTCAGCTTCAGCATCAGCCTTTCCAATGAATATTCAATGTTAGGCTGTACTTATAATCACAGTTAATTGCATAGAGGATAATGATGACCATATCAGAGAATGATGGTAAAATCTTCAACTCTGGATATTCATTTCAATTTTGGTCCACATTTCATGGGAGAAAAGCCACTTTGTAAATTCACTTGTAAAACGTGCAGGTCAAGCACAATTCAAACAATGAAATCTCACTAGCTTAAAAGTGACTATAGTCGTGCTGGCAAAAGGGTTTTCCCTTTTAAGTCCCAAAGCTCTGACCAGGATTGACGTGAACTGTGAACAGCTGCCACCTCCTATCAGCGGCAGCAACCTTCCGGAAGAAAGTGAAGTGTGCTTGGAATGTGAAGGGCAAAAAAAAAAAAAAGACATGTGATCTAGGTGACAATGAGAACTGTCAGCCCAGAACCCTGAAAGTTAAAACTCCAGAAGTGATGGGTCCTTAAGAGCATGGGTTCAGCTGGAGTACTTTCAAATACCAGCACGTCCTTGTCACCAGGACACTGGGGAGGTGAAGTGGACAAGGGCAATCAGGGCTGAGCCAGCCAGCATTCTCAGCTTAACCTGGGCCTGTGCACAAGCGTGAACATTGTTTTCTATCAAAGGAGCTGAGTGTCTGCACTGATGGTGCCTAAGAAGCCTAAGAACTGAGGATTGAAATCTTTTCTGGGACGTAACCCAAAATGTTTTGATGAAAGCTGTAAACCATTTTTTTTTCTTTCTAGAAAAATATTGATAAGTTAATGAAGATATAGATGACGATAAATAAGGACTGGGGAAAGGTATGAAGAAAGGGAGGCGTAATCAATTTAGGGATGGAATGCAGTGCAATTTCTGCCATTGGTCTGCACCTTATATTTTAACAAGAACTGCTTTCTTGTCTGAGTGCCTGCATGGTGGTTGGGTGGGGGAAATTGCCACTGAGACAGTGCAGGAGATGAGAGAGGAAAAGGAAGAAAGACTGGGCAGAGTAGACTTGGGATGAAAACAGCTGCATGCCTAGGGGGCCATAGGAGGGGCGTTTTATGGTCTAGTTGAGTATCTGAATCTAATCATATGTAATATACAAGTACAAAGCACAATGGGAAACAAAGATAGGTGATGCTGTGATAAACCGGCATACATATTGAACAAATGGTTTCTAGAAATGTGACTTGGAGCTTCCCTGGTGGTCCAGTGGTCAAGAATCTGCCTTGCAATGGCAGAGGCCACCTGGTTCGATCCCTAGTCCAGGAAGATCCCACGTGCCTCAGCACAACTAAGCCCGTGAGCCGCAACTACTGGGCCAGTGCTCTAGAGACCTCAAGTCATGACTACTGAGCCCCTGCACTGCAATTGCTGAAGCCTGTGGGCCTACAGCCTGTGCTCCGCAACAAGGGAATTCACTGCAATGAGAAGCCGGAGCATGCAACGAACAGTAGCCCCTGCTCACCGCAACTAGAGAAAGCCTGCTTGTAGCAATGAAGACCCAGCACAGCCTCCCCCATCAAATAAGACAAATAAATCTTAAAAAAAAAAAAAAGAAATATGTCTTTCTTTTTCACCCCAATTATTTTTATTAGTTGGAGGCTAATTACTTTACAGTATTGTAGTGGTTTTTGCCGTACATTGACATGAATCAGCCATGGATTTACATGTGTTCCCCATCCTGAACCCCCCTCCCACCTCTCCCCCCAAGGAAATGTGTCTTAATGTCTAAAGGCACCATGATATTCCACTGCTTACAAACTCTGACCTATTTATTGTAAAAAAACTCCTCCCCTGACCAAGAGAATTCATCAAAGACACCAACAATTATTTCTTCATGATGATACAAAACATCAACAAAACCAAATTACTTACTCTTTTAATTGATTTGGTCTTTCTATCATATCAGAATTTTAGGCCTCTCAAAAAGGATATCTTATTCATTAGCATCAAGACATCTATTCTACTGACTAGGTTTCCTTCCTAAGTTTGTATTATAGGAAGTCGTGAAAGTGGAGGTTGCTCAGTCGTGTCCAACTCTTTGCGACCCCGTGGACTACACAGTCCATGGAATTCTCCAGGCCAGAATGCTGGAGTGGGTAGCCTTTCCCTTCTCCAGGGGATCTTCCCACCCAGGGCTCGAACCCAGGTCTCCCACATTGCAGGCAGATTCTTTACCAGCTGAGCCACAAGGAAAGCCCTAAATATACATAAGTATTTTAAATATTTAAATGATATCAACATTGCCAGACACTGCTTTAAGAACAACCCAAGGTGCTACAGAAATATAACTTCAAGAGATAAAAATAAGAAAGGCTGTTAGGGTAAAACCAACTGGAATTTTTAAAATGTAAGTGACGTTCTTTGATGATTTACTGTTAATAAAATTTAGGCAGCATGGTATTTAATGTCTACATATTTTTTTAAAGGGAGTTAAATCCCTTAGGTTTTTTTTTTTTTAATTACCTTATCTTCATTTGTAAAATTATTTTTGAAAACAAAAGTTTTCCACTAGCTAGTTGGCAGCTTCATTGTTCTTGAAGTATTAGGGTCTCTAGCTCTCCAAATAAAAACAAAGAAATGTAGCTTCTGTTTACTTTTTGGCAGTTTCATCTTAACTGTTGACTGAAGCCAATTTGTCTCCCCTTATTTTTCAAAAAAGCTACAAACAATGTGCTTTTAAAAAAAGATTCTAGTCACCAAGCACCACGATTAATAGTTCATTTTCTAGGCTCTTTTTCATTTGCCTCAAGTCACACAGTTTTATTTTATACTTTCACATGTAGATTCCAGCAAGAGGAAGAATTTTCTCTGCTTTCATTTGCTTTTAAGCACAACTTTCTCCCAGCAGGTGTTCAGGAAACTGTTCTACTCCAAGCCGGATGTCAGCATTATTCAGCATACTTTAGTACTCCTGCCTAGGAACCCGAAGATAAGATGGGGGAGAAAATTTATTTTTAAAGTTCTTGTAATCAGCAGCTGTGGGAGGTGTCCAGAGGGTGGTTGATTGACCAAAGGCAATAAGATAGCAGAGTCCTGGGCAGGTCCTTGCAGGCTCCTGGCTGCCATTTCTTCGTGGTAGACCAGAAAGAGCTGAGCGTAGCCTATGAGTAATAGCAACAGTCACCATCTATTTTGTGCCCAGGATTAGTTTTACTCCTACCTCGGGATTTATATACCTTATTTCTAACTTTTACAATGATACCTCAGGGTAGCTCTTTCTAGTCCTGTTTTACAGAAGAGAAAAGGAAGCTCAGATTTTACGTAACTTGCTAAGGTCAAAGTGTAGAAGGGGCAGAAATGAAGAGTTGAAACAGTTGCCTGACTCTGAAACCTAGGCCTTGTTTTCACACCATCCTGCATGACCAAGAGAATGCAGGCTAAGCCACTTTCATCAGAAGACGAGATTTTGCTATTTCCTAGAGCAGGGGTCACCAACCTCTGGGATCTAATACCTGATGATCTGAGGTGGAGCTGATGTCATAATGATCGAAATAAAGTACATAATAAATGTAGTGCACTTGAATCATCCCGAAACCATTCCCTCCACTCCCATCCCATCTATGGAAAAACTGTCTTCCGCAAAACCAGTCCCTGGTGCCAAAAGGGCTGGGGACCACTATCGTAGAGGATGAAGGAAAATGGGCACATTTATCCTCTGTAGGTAGAGACTTTAGTTCCATTCAGAGCACCAAGATAAAGAAAGCTACTTAAAAATACTTTTTGCCTATATGTCTAGTGGAATATGAGGAAAACCTCAGATCACTCCAGAATGTTCTTCTTCCTCTTGGGTAAATGGAAAATTACTATATTTTCCCCTTAAAAATTGTGCTTTTTCCCAAATGAAGGACATTTCACTTTGCTTGATTCCATCCATACTGACTCACAGACTTTTTTGTCAATGAGTCCAGTAATTACCATCTTGCAAGCATGCCTTGGTTTCCCTCCTTAGCACTTGACTCACATTTTTCATTGTCTGGGTGGAGATTCCTTCTTCAACCCCAATTTCTATTAAGGAAATTCTTGCCAACCTCTCAGGACCTGCAAAATATATTCTTTACTCAATGAAACTTCTCTTATTCTTAACCAAAAGCAATTTCTCCCTCCTCTGAATGTTCAAAAATACAGCATTGAATCATCTTCTATAGCTCTTATCACATTTTACCTTGAACAGAGCCACGGGTGCCATTAAATAAAAATCTCCCCCCTAGATTAGGTGTGTTAGGAAAGGGATTATAACTCCTTCATCTCAGATGCCCAAGGTGCATGGCACATGCTGGTATTGGGTGAATTAATGCTTCCAAGTCATTACACCCATGCCCATCACCTTGTTTTATGAGTCCATGTTGTTTATGTTCTCTTTGTTTATGTTAAGTCCTAGTCTCTTAAAACCTTTCCCCAAACTGTTTAGCCTTCCCCCCAACTCTTGGAATTTATGGACTAAAATTTTGGAACTTATGCACAGCTTGGAAGCATTATTTGTTTTAATACGTGTATGCTCTGTATTATATCTACTCCTGGAGCTAGTATCTATCTGGATGATGCTATTATTGATATTAATAATCTTTTTCACTTAACAAACACTATGGTCTCTCTGCTGAGTGCTTCACTTACCTTATCACATCCCCGACAGAACTCAAGGGTTGCCTGACTCTGTTTTTTAGCCTGTAACAGCCTTCTCTAGTGTAATATACTCCAGGGTTTTGACAATTAGATGGACAGTAAGATTCTAGAAGGCAGGGACCACAGCCTTCTTACTCATGTCTGTTGCAGGGCATGGTAGAGAATGCATGTGTGTATGCTCAATCACTTCAGTCCAGTCTTGTGTGACTCTTTGCAACTCTATGACTGTAGCCCACCAGGCTCCTCTGTCCACGGGATTCTTCAGGCAAGAACACTGGAGGGGGTAACCATTGCTCCCCTCCGGGATCTTCCCAATGCAGGGCTCAAACTGGAGTTTCCTGCATCTCCTGCATTACAGGTAGCTTCTTTACACTGAGCAACCAGGGAAGCCTCATGTAGAGAATAAATCCTCAATAAATGTTCCATCAGAGTTTTGGAACTCTAGCGAACTGACAAAACAAACAGTGCTTTAAAACTTGTTTTTTAAAAAATACCAGTGGAAATTTCATATTACTAATTATCAAGTGAGAACACTCCCTCTATCAGTTCATTAAATGGATGAGTTTTAGGCAAAAGAATGAAAGCCAGTGCTAAGCATCTTGTCTTTAAGCTTCCCTCCAGCTCCCTGCCAGCACCCCGCCTTGTTTATCTCTGGTCTATATTCACATTTGTGTCTGAAGAGAACATCGGTCTCCTCTTCATGAGCTGGAATGAATGAAAAGATCTGATGGGAACTTAAAAGCTCCCCCACAGGAAACTGTCCGAGCCGTGATTTACATCCTGGCTTTCTTATTAACTAACTGCCAGGCTTCAGAAAACTGGAGCCAACCCAAATGGGGACCCTGGCAGCTGGCATGAAGCGTGAGACCAGAAACCAGCGAGTCACAGTTGCTAGAGAGTGGAGGGAAAGGGGAGGATGGGAAGGGCAGGAGGACATGGCTTCTGGAAATTTACGGGTGCTCCTGATAAGGAGGAAGGTTCTTCGTGATTAGAGGACAACTCGCACCCTTGATCCCCATGTTAGGGGGAGAGTCAGAAAGGCCAGCCTGCTAAGGGTTCAAGAACAGGATTTGCTTTCTCCCTCACCAGGGCTTCCCTGGTGGCCCAGTTGATACAGAATCTGCTGCCAGTGCAGGAGATGCAAGAGACGCAGTTTCGATCCTTGGGTCAGGAAGATCCCCTGGAAAAGGAAATGGCAACCTGCCTGAGAGACTAACAATCAGCCACCTGTCTCAGAATGTGTAGGAGAGAAGAAAAGATGAGCAACCTAGAGAAGTGTAAACAAGGGATGACTGTTCACGGAAAACAGCTATCTTTCACATTACCCAAGAAACACTTGAAAATTTTGACTTCCCAACATACCAGGTAATGCAGACATTGTACAGAACCAGAAGGCTCCATCTTTTCAATTCCAATTTAAAAATAACAGTGGTGGTGGTGGTGGTTTAGTCGCTAAATTGTGTCTAACTCTTGGGACCACATGTACCGTAGCCTGCCAGGCTCCTCTGTCCATGGAATTCTCCAGGCAAGAATACTGGAGTGCTTCACCATTTCCTTCTCTAGGGGATCTTCCTGACTTGGGGATCAAACTCACATCTCCTGCATTACAGGCGGATTCTTTACCACTGAGGAACCAGGGAAGCAGGAAAAACAATAGTAAAAGGGAGAGATGGGAGTTGTCCCTTCATGGGTACAGAGTTCCAGTTTTGCAAGATGATATTCTGGAGAATTGCTGCACAATAATATGAATATATGTAACTACTGAACTGTACATAATGGCTAAGGTGATACATTTTTTTTAAAATATTTATTTTTATTTATTCACTTATTTGGCTATACCAGGTCTTAGTTGCAGCATGCAAACTCTTAGTTGCCGCATGTGGGATCTAGTTCCCCAACCAGGGATCGAACCCAGGCCCCCTGCACTAGGCGTGAAGAGTCAGTCACTGGACCACCAGGGAAGTCCCAAGATGGTAAATTTGATGTCATTTTTTTTTAACCACAATTAAAAATCTTTGAAACCTTAAAAAAAAAAAAAAAGAACAAAAAGGAAAAAGAAGACAACCAAATATATCGCAAAGAGGAAAATAAATTACAGCTCCTTTGGCTGTCTTATCCCCCTTTTTTTCTCTTAGCAAGTTGCCTGGTGAGTGAAAGTTGCTCACTCATGTCTTTGTGACACCATGGACCCCATGGAATTCTCCAGGTCAGAATACTGGAGTGAGTAGTCTTTCCATTCTCCAGGGGATCTTCCCAACCCAGGGAGCGAAGCCAGGTCTCCTGCATTGCAGGTGGATTCTTTACCAACTGAGCTATCAGGGAAGCCTCATGGTTATACACAAATATTCTTTCTCTTTATGTGGATAAAAGCGGGAGGGGGAAGAGAAATACACAGGCATTTGCAGAAACAGAGATCTTCCTCTGTCTTTGGAGAATATCTCTTTTTGAACCACTGGTCAATAGGATAGTTTAAAAATTACATTATGTGTAATAGGGGATGGCAAAGAAGCTTTTGAGTTCCAAAGAACAGATGACATTAAGTCTTTACTCAACATGCTAAGTTGCTTCAGTCATGTTTCTTTGCTACTCCATGGACTGTAGCCCACCAGGCTCCTCTGTCCATGGGATTTTCCAGGCAAGGATACTGGAGTTGGTTGCCATTTCCCACTCCACGGGATCTTCCTGACCCAGGGATCAAACCTACATCTCTTATGTCTCTTGCATTGGCAGGGGGGTTCTTTATCACTAGCACCACCTGGGAAGCCCAGTCTCCATCAGACTTTGTTTTAGAATCAAGTCCTTACTACTCAATTTCTGGACAAAAGTCTGATGGAAACTCATAGAGCTAACAATTAAGGACAGACAGGCCAATAGGAAAAGTAAGGAATCAAAATTTCTTCCCTTCTCAATTCTTATTCCTATCCCCCAGCACCATCCCCCCTCCCCCATTTTTTTCCTCTTTCTTATCCAGTTGGGAGACTAAGCTGTTTATATTGACTGCTTTGACTTTGGGAACGGACTGTTTTTGAATCTGGCTTGGTTTGCAGTTTTTTTCTTTTGGAGATGGGTGTTTGTTGATCAAAGCGACAAACAACAATGTTGTTTTAATTTATGCTTCCTTTAGTTCTGCAAATTTGGGGAGGAGGGCTTTTTTATAAGAGGTAATGAGGCAGAATCTTCTTAATGGCAAGGATATTTTCTCACCAAATTAAAACCCATGTATGCTTAAAAAAATAATGAAATAAAAGTAGCTTTTCTTTAGCGAGTAAATAAATCTTAAGGCAGGAAATTTCCCACACAGTTTGAGCTTGCTGTTCCTATCAATACAGGCTGGGGAAGGGGATAAACAGGACATTTTCTTTTCCTTTTTTTGTTCCTAACTTGAAGTAACAGAATGATTTACAGTAAGAAGAGTCTGATCAAAACATTTAAGATGTAATGCCTGAGAGGATTAAAGAGAAGGGTCAGTGGGGGGAACAGTTAGGAAGTGGAGTGGATGGGCCTTGTTAATTTTGTGTGGACCCTTCTTTAAAATCTCTTTCCTCATATAAGCAGCCATGTTTCTTTGCATCCTGCCCATAATAAATCTATTTGACTCAATACAAAATATCTAAGTTACTTTCCAAATAAGATGCTAACTTTATTGTTGTTGTTGTTCAGTTGTTAAGACGTGTCCAGCTCTTTGTGATCCCATGGACTGTAGCCAGTCAGGTTTTCCTGGCTAACTTTTTGAAAAGTGTATAAATCAGGGATTTTTAGAGAATCCACAGATTCTTGCAACCATTGCCATAATCCAGTTTTAGGGTATCTTCATCATCTCAGAAAGTTCCCTTATGCCTAATGCCTGCTCTCACCCCCAACGTCAGGCAACTCCTGATCTGTTGTTTGTCTCTATAGATTTGCCCTTTTCTAAATATTTCAAATAAATAGAATCATACAGTATGTAAATTCTTATGCCTGGTTTCTTTCTCTTACCATAATGTGTCTGAAGTTCTGCTATGAGCATCTGTATACGAGTCTTTGAGTGGACAGACAGAGGCTCTGTTAGTTTGGATTAAATGTAGCAGGTGGTAAGAAAAATCAAGAGCTCAAGGAAGATGCCCTGATTTCAAGCTTAAGCAACTAGTTGGATGATGACATAATTCACTGAAATGGGGAAGGTACCTTGGTACTGCATATAAATGGAAAGTGAAAAGTCAAAGTGTTATTCGTTCAGTTGTGTCCAACTCTTTGTGATCCCATGGAAGTAGAATCATAAAGTATTTGTTCTATTTGTGTCTGACTTACTTCACCAAGCATAATGTTAAGTTATGCATACATACCACATTTAACTTACCCATTCATCTGTTGATAGACACTTGCTTGAGTGGCTTCTACCTTTGGCTACTGTAAATAATAGCCCTACAAATGTGGGTGTATACGTATCTCTTCCAGTCCCTGCTTGCTTGGCATTTACTTTCAAAAAATTCCAAGATATAAGAGTTGGAAAATCTTTGCCATACTGAATCAGGCGGGAAGTGGGCAGGGCATAGCCTTCAAAAGAATAACATAGCCCTGGCTTTCGTGGTGGTTCAGTGGTAAGAAATCTGTCTGCCATTGCAGGAGACATGGGTTTGATCCCCACTCTGGAAAGATCCCACATGCCGAGGAGCAACTAAACCCACAATTACTGAGCCTGTGCTCTAGGGCCCAAGAGCTGTAACTACTGAAGCCGGAGTGCTCTAGAGCCCATGCTCTGAAATGAGAGAAGTCACTGCAATGAGAAGCCTGCAGCCTGCATACCTCAACTAGAGAGTAGACCCTGCCCACCACAGCTAGAGAAAGCCTGTGTGCATCAATGAAGACTCATCACAGCCAAACAAACAAGCAAAAAAGAATGACATAGACTGAGGAAAAACAACACAAACTGGTTAGAATCAGCTAGGTCCAAGACGGCAGATGAGTTGACTCCCGCTAGACCTTGAGCCTCAGTATGAGCTCATTGTAACACATCAACACCCCCAGGCGCCATGACAGTTCCAAGGCCAACAGTAAAGTGAACAAGTGAGAAGTGGCCCAATTCCTGGAAATCTCCACCCCCTCCCCCAAAGAGCTGGAATACTCCTCCCACTCATTAGCCTGTGAAATGACCCACTCCTATAAAAACTGAAAACCCCATACCCTGGTGCCACTCTTACCTTCTAAGATGACCCACCCTCTGTCTGGAGTGTTTCTAAATTAATCCACTTTTTATCGATCCCCTTGTCTCCCTCTCACTGTATTCTTTCTTCAATGAGACATCAAGAACCTGAGATTTATTAAGCCCTGAGACCAGGTTTGTGATCTCAGTTAAAAGACAGAGGGTTCAATTCCCATTCTGAGTTCAAGTCCCATTCTGAGTTCAAGTCCCTTTTCAATACTTTAACTCAGGAAAGCTGTAACAGTGCATCATCACTTGAATCATAGGTGCTCATGTGATCAGGTTAAGATCATAATTACAAATACCACTTGCACTGGGTGAGGCCAAAACTTTAAGAGATACTGAGTTTCACTGGACTCTTCTTAAACTCTAGACCTACAACTCAGCAAGCTGTTCATTTTTCCTTTTTTGAGATTTTGATGATACCACCTTGAATCAATCAAAACTTGAGGCTCAAGTTCCTTATAAAATTTTTCCGATAATATATGGGATCTGGGGCTCAGTTGTGTCTGACTCTTCGTGACCCCATGGACTGTAGCCCACCAGGCTCTTCTGTCCATGGGATTTCTCAGGCAAGAATACTGGAGCAGGTTGCCATTTCCTTCTCCAGGGGATCCTCCCAACCCAGGGATCAAACCCATGTCCTCCTGCGTCTCCTGCATTGGCAGGTGAATTCTTTACCACTGAGTCACTTGGGAAATGTTGGGGTCCTGAGAGTGACCCAGTTGTCTTTGCTTTTGTGATAAGTTCACTGGGCACTTCATAATGTGCTTAGTTTTCTGTGGTTCATCAAGTCAGACCGGTCTGCAATGAGACAGTTCAATTTACCAAGATAGCACTTATCAGGGAATGAAGTTGTGACATGGGGTCAGGATGTCACACCTGATGGCAGAGAGAGAGATTAGACACACACCAGCAAACTGCAGGGAGAGGTTTTGAAGGAAAGGGTAAACACAGTACTAGTTGCACTAACTTGTATTTTACTCTTAGAAACACCACTGTTCTCCGCACACAAACAGAGCATGCAGCTCTTGGAAAATTACAGAATGGGGCAATGTTTTCATTCTACCTAGCTCGTGAGAGAGCGCTGAGAATTGCTAGGAAGTAAGTTATTAAAATCAGCACACTTAGACAGCCACGAACGTCAGAAAACACCATTCTAATTTAAGAGATGTGGCAAAAAGCAGCAAAATCCACAGAACAGTCCAGCATGCCAGGAAAGGAGTCAATCTCACCATTGCTGGAAGGAAAACTACGTGGGCCTAGGCCTTGGGAACATGCTCCCTGCAATGGCTGTTCCTTCTGATTCCAAGCTCTACACCCAGGGTACAGAGGGAAAGCCACAACTTCCTGGAACACCTTCCAGAATGCCCCACCCTCCACTGGAATGGGAGGTGGGACAAGAAATTAAACACAGGGTATCAGTGGCAGGGAGATAAGAGATTAAAAAAAAAAAACACCACCAAAACCTGTACTCTAGCCAGGCCACACACGTGGATTAAGTGCCTCATAGGCAGAGCTGTGGCCACTTGCAGATTTGGGGGTTCTGATGTGAAGAGTCAGCTCACTGAAAAAGACCCTGATCCTGGAAAAGACTGAAGGTAAAAGGGGGGTGGCAGAGGATGAGATGGTTGGATGGCATCACCAACTCAATGGACATGAGTTTAAGCAAGCACCAGGAGATGATGAAGGTCAGAGCAGCATGGCATGCTGCAGTCCATGGGGTCTCAAAGAGTCGGACATGACTAAGCAACAACAACTCTAATATGAGGCCCGTGGGCAGAGGCTCATTTTCACTCAAAGCCCTCAGAGGTCCTGTTATACAGGCAGTAAATCTCTCCTGCCTACCTCTGGATGACATGGTCAGGGACGGACTCCCAAGGGAGAACTGCAGAAACCCAAGCCTTTCTTTAGGAGGGGGATCATTCCCCCTCAATCAGTTAATTCTCACTCTAGGCTGTACCTGCAAAACTCTTGGGAGGCTTATAAAACCAGAGGGCCAGGACCAACCCCAAACCAACAAGTCAGAATTTGGGGCGATGATCCCATAAGGTAAGGTAAGGTGAAGTCGTTCAGTCATGACCGACTCTTTGTGACCCCACGGACTGTAGCCTACCAGGCTCTTCCATCCATGGGATTTTCCAGGCAAGAGTACTGGAGTGAGTTGACATTTCCCATAGCTAATTTTAAAAGCTCCACAGATGATTCTTATGTGCAGCTAAGGAATCACAGTCATTAGTCAACTTGGGCTTCTAGCTACATAAACTCAAGAGGAATTATCAATCAACAATGTATTGCATACATTTCATAAGGTGAAACAGAGGTCCCTTTCAAGAAATACAACTTAGGAAGCTCTATTAGTTAGCTAGGGTTGCTGTAACAAAATACTTGTCTTAAGCAACAGAAATGAATATTCTCAGTTCTGGGCGCTAGAGGTTCAAGAATAAGATGTCAACAGGTTTATTTTCTCCTGAGGCCTCTCTCCTTAGCTTGCAGGAGGCCACCTTTTCATTGCTTCCTCGCGTGGTCTTTCCTCTGTGTATATCTCTTGGTGCTTCTTTGCATGTCCAAATTTCTTCTTATAAGGACAGGAGTCAGGTTGGATTGAGACTCACCTTAACGGTCTCATTTTAACTTAAGTATATATTTAAAGGCCCTATTGCCAAATATAGTCACATTCTGAGATACTGGGGGTTGGGACTTCAATATATGAATTTGGGGGGTAGGAGGATGGAGCCACAATTCAGTCCATAACATAAGTTCTTCAGATGACAAGGTGGCTATCCTAAATAAATTCTTTGACTTCACAAATACCAAATGTTTCATTTACTTAAGAAGTCAAAATTTCCTGATGACTAAGCAAACCCATTAGGAAAAGAGTAATTTTTGAAATTATGTGTATGCTGAGCATCCCACATGGTAACGAAGGGCTTACAGAGAAAACACTTTTAAATGGCCAGAATTAATGCCAGGAAGTAGCTCACCTATTTCAAAATCTGGTTCATTATTTTCAACTGCTAGGAAACAAGTGCTAGACATATTTGGTACGTGTAACCCAGGTAAGAAATTGTTTGAACAGTCTGACAAGGTGTCTTAAAATGGCAGCTTGGGTGAAACAGGTGTCATGACTCTGGTTCCAACAGAACCAAGAAGGCAAATGGACTAAACTGAACCTGGGGGATTGGAGTGCCTAGAAGGCTCATGCCCTGTCTCAAGGGCCTTGCAGAAAGTGGGCTCACTGTTCCTTGAGCTCCAATCTAAAAAAAATAAAGGACATCTGGATTTTTCACATGAAAATTTCCAGTTTTCAACATTGAAAATGAATTCAAGTAAAAAAACATCACCATTCTGTGGGCCAAATAAAACATAGCTTCAGGAGAGTCTGGGCTGCTTTGCTTTTGGTGTAAAGCCATAGGGTGACCAGGTTCTAGTCTTGACTTGGAAGCCATGTGACTCTGCCATCAGTTCATCTGGAATTCACCTTGAAAATTGTGAGATGTCTTATGAGAGTGTCATGGAAGTCAGGTACACAACTCTTTCATTCTCTGTTGGAAGAAATGCCAGAGTCCCCAAGTCCAAAAAGATTTCAAGCACAGACTCAAGAACTCCTAAGATCCTAGCATCTGAACAGAAGCATCTGAACAGGCCAATTTCACTGGCCTGTTCGCTCTTTCAATTAGTTTCAAGCCAACTGAAGATAACCTTTCCTGGAATGGATTTAGCTAGTTGAAAAGTTTTGATTTGGAACTAATACTATATATTAATATGCTAATGCAAATTTAGGGCTTCCCCAGTGACTCAGACAATAAAGAATCTGCATACAATGAAGGAGACCTGTGTTCAATCCCTGGGTCAGGAAGATCCCCTGGAGAAGGGTATAGCAACCCACTCCAGTATTCTTGCCTGGAGAATCCCATGGACAGAGAAACCTGGCAGGCTACAGTCCATGAAGTTGCAAAGAGTCAGACACAACTGAGCACACATGCATGCAATGCAAATTTATTGAAATAATGCATTATTTCAATAAATACTTTCTAGAATTTCAGAGATTGATGCGTGTGTGCGTGTTAAGTCGCTTCAGTCATGTCTGATTCTCTGCAGCCCTATACTGGAGAATACTGAAGTGAGTTGCCATGCCCTCCTCCAGGGATCTTCCCCACCCAGGGATCAAACCTGAATCTTTTATGTCTCCTGCATTGGCAGGCGGGTTCTTACCCGCCTGGGTTCTTTTCCCACGGGCGCCACCTGGGAAGCCCGTCAGAGATTTATACAGTGACTTAAATTGGCCACCTGCTGTGAAGAGCTGACTCATTTGAAAAGACCCTGATGTTGGGAAAGATTGAAGGCAGGAGGAGAAGGGGGCGACAGAGGATGAAATGGTTAGATGGCATCACTGACTCAATGGACATGAGTTTGGGTAGACTCCGGGATTTGGTGATGGACAGGGAGGCCTGGCGTGCTGCAGTTCATGGGGTCACAAATAGTCGGACACGACTGAGCGACTGAACTGAACTGAACTAAATCAACAAACCTCAAAGTCCTTTTTCAGGAGAAAATACCCCTCGAGAAGCAAGGGTAACTATCCACTGCAGGACAGTTAACAGAGTTCTACCCAGGAACCTAGGGACATAGCTCTGGGCTCATTTCTAAATAAACAACTCTCTGAATCAATTTCTCTGATCTTCAGTTTGACTATAAAGTTCTTGGGACTTTTCATCCCTAAGATCCATTATTCTAGTTACCAAAATTAAACTATTAATTCTCAATTCTGCAACCAGCTATGAGGCCCTAGGAAATGACAAAAATCAACTTGGTTAAATCACTTTAACCTGTGTCTAAGTATTCCAGTCTTATTGTTGCCAGCTACAGAACTTTATCATGTTGGATGGGTATCAGAACTCAATGTAGAAGCACTTAGATGTTTTCAAATGCAGGGAGTTTTATAAATGCATAGAACACAAGTGGCAAGGGACAATTCTTGAAGCCACAGTAAATACAATTCATTAACAGGAAAATATTTTTGAAATCTCTGGCTTTAAAAGCAACTGGATAGCTCTTTGTTCTCAGAGGCAGAAGCAAGATGACAAATGGAACATCATTGCTTGGAAAGCATCAGAATAACATGCACACACTGCCGCCGCTGTGGCTCTAAAGCCTACCACCTTAAGAAGTCAACCTGTGGCAAGTGTGGCCACCCTGCCGAGCAAAAGAGAAAGTATAAGTGGAGTGCTAAAGCTAAAGGGTGAAATACCACAGGGACTGGTTGAATGAGGCACCTAAAAATTGTATACCGCAGATTCAGGCATGGATTCTGTGAAGGAACAACACCTAAACCCAAGCTAGCGGCTGTTACAGCATTTAGTTCATCTTAAAGGATTTCCACGATTAGTCCGGCAATAGATGTTCTGTTTTTGTTTTTTTTCTTCTAAAAGCAACTGGATAATTAAAAGTGATGCTGGTTTTAAAATTTCATCATGGACTGCTGTGATAGGCAGAATTCTAAAGATGGTCCCAAGATTTCTGCTTCCTGGTTACTCGATCAAGCATTAATTTAGATAGTACTGGGAAGAGAGTATGCAGATGCAATTATGTTTCCAAGTTGAATGACTTTAAGATACAGAGATTATTCAGGAGAGTCTGACCCAATCAGATGAGTCTTCTTAAAGCAGTAAGGAAGACAGAGAGATTTAAACAAGGGGCATGGAAGGGTAGGGAAGGGAGTGAGAAATCGATGTGTTTTGCAAGCTTGAAGATAGAAGGGGCCCATGTGAGAAAAAGATATAGGCTGCCCCTAGGTGCAGATGGGTTACCCAGCTGGCTCCGTGGTGAAGAATCTGCCTGCCAATGTAGGAGATGAAGGAGATATGAGTTCGATCCCTGGGTCAGGAAGATCTCCTAGAGTAGGAAATGGCAACCTACTCCAGTATTCTTGCCTGGATGATTCATTGGACAGAGGAGACTGGAAAGCTACAGTCCATGGAGTTGTAAAAAGTCAGACCCAGCTGAGCGACTGAGCAGGCACACCCTAGGAGCAGAGAACTGCTCTAAATGACAGCCAGGGAGGAAACCCAGGAACTGAATTGAACCAACCATCTGAATGAGTCTGAAAGTGGATTTTTCCAAGAGCCTCCAGATAAGAACCCAGCCGGGGTGATACTTCATTTCAACCTTAAGACCATCAGCATAGAACTCAACTGAGTCATACAGGACTCCTGACCTGTAGAACTATGAGGCAATATATTCGTGCTGCTCTAAGACGCCATGTTTGCAGTAATTTATTACACAGCAATAGAAAACTAACACATGTGTTGCCAGCAACAAATGTCAAGAAGGTTGTGAAGCTACTGGAACTGTATTGTAGGATGATGCCACGACTTTGGAAAATAGTATGAAAGTTTCTTATTAGGCAAACATACATCTACCCTATGATCCAGCATCTCATCTAAGAGGATGAGAACATATGGCTACAAAAGGGCTTGAACACTAGTATCCACAGTAGCTTTATTCATAATAACCCCACACTGGATACAGCCCAAATGTCCATCAACAGGAGGATGGATAAACAATGAACACAGACAACACCATGGATGAAGTTTAAAAACATTATGTTGAGCAAAAAAAATACCGTACAGAAGAGTACATACTGTGTTATTTCATGTGTAAGCTTTAGAAGAGGCAAATCTAATCTCTGGTGAAATAAATCAGAATACTGGATGCTTGGGGGTGGGGGATGGACTGGGATGGGGCCTGGAGTTTATGGGGGTGATGAAAATGGTCTGTCTTAACAGAGGCGTAGACTACATAGGTATATACATTTATCAGGACTCTGAAAATGGAACTGTAACACTGAAGCATACCTTTCAGCTTGTAAATGATATCTCAATAAAAATATATTGAAAAATAAATTTTAAAAAATTCAAACCTGTAGTGTTACAGACTGGTTATTACTAAGGTGTTAATTGGTGGATCAGATGGTAAAGAATCTGCCTGTAATGCCTGAGACCCAGGTTCCGCTGGAGGAGGGAATGGCTACCGGCTCCAGCATTCTTGCCTGGAGAATCCCATGAACAGAGGAACCTGGAGGGCTACAGTCCATGGGGTAGCAAAGAGTTGGACATGACTGAGCAACTAACACTAGGTGTATCCATTTAAAAGCACAGGGGGGAAGAATTAATCCAGAGGTGAGGGCATATGGCCCTCTGAGCAGCTGGATGAAAAACTGTTGGGCAGTGAGGACTATCTTCAGTTCAGTTCAGTTCAGTTGCTCAATCGTGTCCAACTCTTTGTGACCCCACAGACCACAGCACACCAGGTCTCCTGAGGACCTGAAACCACTCCAGAGACTCAAATTGTCCTGTAAAAACCTACTATAAGTTTATTTTATGCCCAGGTCCAAAATGCTAAAATGGGCTTCCCTGGTCGCTCAGATGGTAAAGAATCCACTCGCAATGCAGGAGACGTTGGTTCAATCCCTGGTTGGGAAGATCCCCTGGAGGACAACATGGCAACACACCCCAGTATTCTTGCCTGGAGAATCTGCATGGACCAGAGGAGCCTGGCGGGCTGCAGTCTGTAGGGGTTGCAAAGAGCTGGACACGACTGAGCGACTAAACATACACGAACAGCAAAGATGCCAATGGGGCTGCAGTGACCCAAGCAGGAAGGCCTTTGAAGGGAGCTGAGGGCTAAGGGACAAGTGGGAAGAGCCCTGAGACTCCCGTAAGAGGGAGATGGAGCTTCAGGCTCTCAGATCTGACAGTCACGGGTCAGCAACCCACAGGGGTGGCCTCCATGTGACACCCAGCACACTGACCTCAAAGGCCTCCGGGGATATAGATGCACACCTGCATTCCTGGTCTCTTTAGTGTTAACACACTGGGGAACACACAATACATTGTGATGGGCTGCTACAGGCCTTCTTTTTATTGAAGTGGAGTTGATGTATCAATATAATACTGTATAAGTAACAAGGGAACAAGGTTTAAAGGCCATCCTCTTATAGTTATTATAAAATATTGGCTATATTCCCCATGTTGTACAATATATCCATACAGCTTATTTTATACTTAATTGTTTCTACTTCTTAATCCCCTACTTCTATACGGCCCTTCCTCCCTCCCCCGTCCTCACCGGTAACTGCTAGTTTGTTCTCTGTATCCGTGTAAACTCATCTTTTCTAAGTTGGTGGAGAGGCTTCTCAAAGCTCATAGAAATGTCACTGGATTCTGCAGGCTTACACTTTGGTACTTGGGAAGGGACTTTAAACAGAGCCAACAATTGTAGGCTAAAATTTTCTCAGTTTGACTGACATGGGTTTAAACCAAAATGATCAACATGAGAAACTGTGTTTTAAAATGTGGGCTGCATTTTTTCTAAGGGGCTCTAATGGTTATACAGTGGTGTGTGTGTATGCATATGTGTGTGTGTGTGTGTGTGTGTGGAGGAGGGAGTGTAAAGTAGTAGAGCCACTTGATTGCCAAGGTGTCTTCGATCTGTTGGACTCTGTCCTTAACAAGTTCCATGGGTATGTGGGAAGTGATTGGTACTCAGCCCTCTCCAGAGGGGAAGTCAATAAGGTCACATGGGGAAGCTGTGCTAGGGAGAGGAGAGGTGAGCTAAAGGATGGGCCTTGAGAATTTACAACGAGAGTTAAAATGAGACCAGTTAGTAAGAGCAGGCACTGGAATCAAACGTTCAGGTAGTCAACTAGAGAAGGAAGAATGGAATCTCGATGATATTCTTTCTTAGGTGAGTCTTTCGTTTGTTTAATCATAACAATGATTTGGAAAAACTTTACTGGTGAGTCAATAATGGGTTTGGCTACCAGGACTTCCCAGGTGGCGTTACTGGTAAAGAATCTGCCTGCCAATGCAGGAGACCCAAGAGGTATGGGTTCAATCCTGGGGTCAGGAAAATCCCCTGGAGGAGGGCATGGCAACCCACTCCAGTATTCTTGCCTGGGGAATTCCATGGACAGAGGAGCCTGGTGGGCTACAGCCCAGAGGGTCGCAAAGAGTAAAAAATGACTAAAGCGACTGAGAATGCACACACTGTTACAATGCCCTAATTATTTCTTAAAAAAGTTTTACCAGGAAATGATGCAAAGTGACGCTGAATCCACAGGTTTTGTTCTTTTATGTAAGTGTTAGGTATCTGACTCATCAGTTTTGCAACCTGATTGATTTTGATACTAAACAGTATTTGATATTTTGGCTTTGAGTGGAGCTGAGAATATTCACTCATTTTTCCATCCAAAGGTGCCAACATTGGCCATTACTTGGATCCTACCATTTATGTGTGCATGTATGTGTGCACACACGCGTGCGTGCACACACACACACACACACACACACACACACACACGGTTTAGAAGGGGTTGCTGCAGGAACGCTTACTAAACTCTTACCACACAGTTAGAATTCATTGTTCCCAGCTTGTGTCCCTCACTTGAAAATGAGGTCTTTGGGTGAATGCAGTGGTTTGTCTTCTTTATCCTTTATTCTTAATACCTAACAGAGTATCTGACACATAGTTGATGGAAGTATTTTTAGTCTTGCTATTTCCTGTTATATTCTCTATGGAGATGAAAAAACAGCCCCGGTTTTTCTTTTTCTACATGAAGACACACATTCATGGCTCAATCTCAAATCCAGCCACATAACCTTTCCTTGGCTTTTCTATCTTTAGACCCTCCCCCCACCCAATGTTCTTTCAGAAATGAGGCAAGAGTTTCTGAAAAACCTGGTGAATTCCAATTAGGGCAGGGAACACAAATCACCAACGCTTGGGGTTTGAACACCTGGCATTTGGGTGGCCAGCTCCCCTCCTTCACAGTCTGGTGAGTGCCAAGCACATGTAATGTGCACTCTCCTAATTTTTACAACTGCTGTGTGACTGTGGGGATAGATTATCAAGAGTGCGGAAAAGCCCTTGGTCACTGCAAAACAGGTTATCAGCTTCACTTCATGTAGAAAAGGTTCAGAGGTGAAGGGAGATATCTGAATCGCAAACCAATGGTTTCCCAACAACCCCACGAATGTACTGAACTCTACAAAAATAGGACCAATTCCAGGACTGCCCCATGTGACCACAAGTCCTTGGAAAGGGTCCTGAAACCAGTACAGTCTGCAGGGGACCAGGTGTGACTCTGTCTTGACTTACTGGTCAGGCTTGGCGACAGTCTGTTCTCTGTGTTTGCGTGTATCAGGAAACCCAATAGTTACAGAGCTGAGAAACAGGCTTCCTCTATAATTAGTGCAATAGGCCAATGGATGTCACTGTTGCACCATGGAAACAGAATCTCAACCCTGATGGGACGAGGGACAGCAAACAGCAGTGCACTCACTGCTTGGTTACTTTAACAGAGCAGAGAGCACCTTGAACCAAAGGGAAAGTACTTTAAGTGGATGGTCAGATGTTGTGATTTATACATATATTCGATCATTCAGATCTTCACTTGCAGTTCCTGGCTCACAGCTCCTAAACTCTTGGAATTTCCTAAGTGATAGGAGCTTACAGGTGTCTCTTATTAGGTTAACGAGGTCTGGTTGCCAATGCAGACAACCTTGTGATGAGCGGGTTGTAACTTTCAGTCCCACGCCTAGACCCAGAGGGCCTGGAGGTTGACTTCAATCACCAATGGCCAGTGGTTTAGTCAATTGGGCCTATGCAATAAAGCTTCCATAAAAAAGGATACGTGTGTATGTGTGTGGGGGGGGTGGGGGGCGGGGAGGTTTCAGAGAGTTTCCAGGCTGGGGAACACATGGGCCTTGGGGAGGGTGGAGCGCCTGGAGAGAGGATGGAAGCACAAACCCTCTCCCTGTAGCTCGCCCTGTGTGTTTCTTCCATCCGGCTGTCCTGAGTTACAGTCTTTGACAATAAACCAGTAATCTAACAAGTGAAATGTTTTTCTGAGTTCTGTGAGCCACTCTAGCAAATTCACTGAACCCAAAGAGGGGTCTGGGGGCAATGCAGGAGACCCCGGTTGAACTCCTGGGTTGGGAAGATCCCCTGGGGAAGGGAATGGCAACCCTTTCCAGTATTCTTGCTGGAAAATCCCAGGGACAGAGGAGCCTGGCAGGCTACAGTCCTTGGGGTCGCAGAGTCGAACATGTCTGAGAGGCTAACACACAGGTAACAGCCTGGACTTGTGACTGTCATTCTGAGTGGGAAGCCATCACTACAACCTCCAATTTGTAGTGTATAGGTCAGAAGCACAGGTAACAACCTGGGCTGCATCTAGTTCTGAAGTGTGTGTGTTTGTGTGGGAATGAACCCTTAACCTACAAAATCTGATGCCATCTCTGTGTAGTGTCAGAACTGAGTTGAATTCTCAGACTTCCTGCTGGTGACAAGGAATTGCTTCTTGGGGTGGAGAAATCCCTACCACACACACACGCACATACAGAAATTGGGGTCAGAATGCCAAAAGAGATGGTAATTATTATTCCACTTTTAATTTTTAGAGCTAGCAATGAGCAGGTACATTTGGGTTAAGGCGAAACATTCAAGTTAAGGCAAATAGCTTTGAACAGAGTAGGGCCTTTGGATGAATGTATCTGTCATCTACCTATCAGGGGAAAAGCTGAAAAAATGAATCAAACCAAGTCCTTGGACTTCAAATATTGGGTTTCTTCCATTCCACATGACTGCCTTTCACAATTAAACAATGCGCAAAATTATTTTTAAAATACATATGCTGATACTTAGAGTGAGACATCTCATCATATCAATGGCCTGGCATAAATATTTTGGAAGGAATCCTCAACCCGTATAATGAAAGCCCCTTGTTTTCCAATGACCCGAGACAGAAATCCCAGTGGCATTTCCTGGCAGTTCTTAATGTCTTTAGAGCTGTCACAGGTCATAGGCTATAATCATTCTTGGGTTTTCTGATGATGAGACCTGTCACTGCTGTCAGACAGGCTTAACTGGCCTTTAGGGACACTTTCTTAAAATATAAGTAAATTGGGCAACTAATCCTATACTTGTGTCTTGGTTCTTCTAGGAGTCTTGAAGTCTAGATTTGGAGAAGGAAAGGTTAAGGGAGCAATCCTGGAGAGAAGTGACACGGGAATTTCTTTGTGTTTATCTTAAAGACATACCACTCAATATTTAGCCCAGTAACAATCACCCCCATTTCCTGGCCAATAGTCATTCTTGGTCTTGGGCACATTTAATATTTTCAGATAGAAATGATGGGAGATCCTCTTATTGACCCAGAATATATATATATATATATGTGTGTGTGTGTGTGTGTGTGTATACACACACTATATTATACTATTATATATTTAGTGATTTATCGCTTCTCGGTCTTTTGGCTAAGATCAAGTGTATTTAGTGATTTAATTTATATATTTAATGATTACACATTTATAATTATAAATTTATTATATATATAAACTATCAAATCATTTAACAAGTATGAGTTATACTCATGTCCCTGGCCATGAGTCTGAAGAGACTGACAATGGACTATGGGCCCCAAGACTTCACTTGTAGGTGCCAGGAATCTGAGATTAAAGCTGCACTTAGGTGGGTGCCACTTGCATGTAATACCCAGTAGGCTGTTTCTTTTTCCCTTAAACAATTTGGAAAGCACGAAAGTGATACACAGACATTGGTTTAATTTTCAATGACATCAGTCACTCCTCTATTTAGTTAGTACTAAGCACCCACTACCTGGAGAAGGAAATGGCAACCCACTCCAGTATTCTTGCCTGGAAAATCCCATGGACAGAGAAGCCTATTAGGCTACAGTTCATGGGGTTGCAAAGAGTCAGACACGACTGAGCGACTTCACTTAAGCACCCACTAAGCATAAAAACCAATGGTAACAGAGTTCACTTCTTTCTGACTAAAGCCATTTTCACCAGTTTAACCCACACTTAGCCAAAGCCACACAGCAGGACAAGGCAGAAGTTAAGACAGCCAAACAGAGCTCAGGTCACGAGCTGTGTGACTTGGGGTTAACCACTTTCCTCCTCTGGGTTTCAATTTTCTCATCTGCAAAATGGAGATAAGAAGCTGTTGATACGATAGCATATGACAATGGTTACCTTCACTCGGTTATTTTCTACACGCTAGACCCTGAGAGTGGCACCTTAGAACAAATGTGACTGGCAGTCATCCCGACTTGCTCCCTCTTTCTCTACTCTCACACCTGAAGAGTCACCAAGTCATGCGATCTTATCTCTGGAAGATTTATCAGACCCATCCCCTCCTTCCATGGCCCTAGTTCCAGCCCTCATTATCCCTTGGTGTTCTAAATTGGTCTCCCTGCTTTCACTCGTGTGCCCCTTAAATCCATTCTCTGCATATTGACCACAGCAATCAGTTTAAACAAAAGCATGCTACTGCCTCACTAACAGCCCATCAATGGCTCTCCACCTTTCTGACCATGAAATTTTCCAGGCAAGAATACTGGAGTAAGTTGCCATTCCCTTCCTCAAGGGATCTTCCTGACCCAAGGATCAAACCTGGGTTTCCTGCATTGCAAGCAGACTCGTTAGCATCTGAGCCACCAGGAAGGCCCAGCAAAAAGCAGAAGCTCTTAGACTGGCAAACAAGGTTTCCTGTCTGTCTACCCCGGATTTAGCATCCCCTGCCCAATACACACACACTCTCTAGGCTGCTTTTCATCTCTGTATCTTGTTTATGCTTCAGTGTTGCAACACTGAATTACACCTCTGTTCCTCTTTTAAGACTCAGCTCAGTTTAGGCAACTCAGGAAAGCCTTCTCTGATGCTTCTGCTTTCTTAGCATACCTCCCAAGCTGGATCAGGGGCTCTTTCCCCTGACCATTATCACGTGTTTGCAGCTCCTGTACGTGTCTATTTCACTGCATCTGTTTGGCAATTTATTTATTTATTAGTATTTCTCCCTTACTAGACTCTTCTCCATAAGGACAAAAAGCATGTCTTCTTCGCCCTTCTATCCCCATCACCTGGCACTGTTCCTGGCACACAGCCAGGGCTCAGGAAACAAAGTGAATGCAGGAGTGAAAACAACAGCGTGACGCCAGGTCATGCTTTTTGTGTACACCATGCCCCATCTCAAATATGCCCTATGTCTGAGACACTGGGTCTCAACTAGGGGTAATTTTGCTCCCAGGGGGACATTTTTCAGTGCCTGGAAACCTTCAGGCTATCACAAGGATGGGGGCGGGGGGCAGGGGGTGGCGGGGAGAGGGAATGTGCTTCTAGCATCCAGTGGATAGAGGCCACGGATGCTGCCTAACAGTGCCTAGGACAGCCCTACCACACAACCCACAATGGAGAATTATCCAGCCCCAATTGTTAATATTGATAAGAGCCAAAATCGAAAAATCCTGATCTAGAACAGGATCTGGAACGTGGAAGATCTCAATACAGGATTCCTGATGCAGGCACAAGTGGCAGGAATGATAATCATGACATACATGCATCATATAATTGGACAGTATGCCATTTTTAGTTTATTGAGCAGTTCTGCGTGATATTCACTCACTTCACAGCATCAGACCTGAGGGAGTTCCACTCTACTTTTACAAACACACTTTACATAAGGCAAAGTCCAGTGGAATATGACACAAGGCCCTCTCTCTCCTAACACACACATACACAACCCACCTGCTCCAGGCCTGCAACCCTGAACAACCAGCTAGAATGCCTGGACCATGTGGGTAAATCTGTTAGTTCACCAGCTATGGTGTTGTTGAAATACACACACACTCAAAAGTATTTCACATCTTGCATGAACTCATAACTTGAACATGCTCTCCAATAAGGCCTGGCCTCCCTGGGATTGCAAGGGAACTGCAACAATGAAAACTTTAAGCTGTCGGGTGAGTTTTTTTATTAGCCATCTGACACAGCACAGGTGAGGCAGTAGCCTGTGACATGGGACACAGGATGACCCACTTCTCAGGGTACGGCATCCCATCAATGACACATATACTAGAATTACTTATTCATCTTGGGCAATTCTTTTCATCCACGTGCATTTCACTACTGAGAGTTTGGAGATGAGGTGCACGTTGAAGGAGGCTGCCTAGAGGTAGCAAAACCAGGATGTAAGTTCTCAATTCACCAGAGTGACCCCTGCTTACAATTCAGCTGCATGACCCCCTGTCCGAACCCTGAGGTAAATTTATGACCAGTTTCTCATGGTTATCTTCAGCTCCTCTTTCAGCTGTCCTCTTATCAGTCCAGATGTCTTTTTGCTTTTGAGACGAGCCATTTTTCTTGTCTTACCAACTCCCCTTTTTTCTTTATCTATTCAAATTATTAAACTGCTAAAACTGACTCCCAATGCTGGATATGTTTGCCTTAATACACACTGGCATAGAAGCAACGGGGTCCATCTTTTTGGTAATTAAATTTAACACTCAACTCAGCCTAGAATTTCCAAGCTGAGATGAGGCATCCCCTTCTGCCAACACAAATCACATGGTGAAACCCTAACTTCCAATAAAGTAGCTTTGAGTCCTAATATAAGCAGGAATGGCTCGCTTTATTCTTGAAAACCCTTTAAATTCTGAAATGATGGTTTTCTCCACCATTAAAATCATACCCCGGTACAAGTTCAGGGGAGGTGAATCTGGACTCTGCAAAGTTTCCCTTGCCAAGGACCTGATTTGCTGGATAGATAACCAACATCCTAAAATGATGTGGTGTGGTGGAAAATTTCCCCTTGGCTACAGTACCATTAAACATTACCTTAAGGGAGTTCAAGTAAATGTGCAATGAAGAGGCTTCTGTTGGTTAAGCTGAGGATGTGGTATTCCTTAGCTTGGACAATTAGCTCATTTAAAATTTAAACAGAAAATGCAGCACCAGCCTGCTGATAGGTTTCTGGATGGCTTGTGAGCTACCCATCCAACTATCCTCAAAGTGGCAAAGGTATTACCCACTGATGTGCAAGTGTGGTGGGAAGCCTTTTCCAGCTCAACAGTTCCCTAACCGCTTACTTATTAGTAATAGTAGTTTCATCACTAAGTCACACATGACTCTTGCGACCCCACAGACTGTAGCCTGCCAGGCTCCTCTGTCCATGGGATTCTCCAGGCACGAATACTGGAGTGGGTTGCCATTTCCTTACTTATTATGTGATGTCAAAGACTGAATGTTTGTGTCCCTTGCCAAATTCATGTTGAAACCCTAACCCCAATATGGTTGTACTTGGAGATAACAGTCTCTGAGAAAGTAAGGTTAAACAAGGTCATAAGGCTGAGGCCCTAATTTAAAAGGATTAGTGTCCTTATAAGAGACACCGAGGGAAGACACAGGGAAATCTGTCGCACTGCAGTCCATGGGGTCACAAAGAGTCGGATGTGACTTAGTCACTGAATAACAACAACAAAAATAACAAGAGAACCAAAGAGCTCATTTCTCCTTTCTCTTTCTGCTACACTTTTGCATGTACCCAGGAAAGGCCACGTGGAGATACAGAAGGTGGCCATCTACAAACCAGGAAGAAAGCTCTCACAAGAAGCCAAGACTTGCTGAAACCTTGATCTTGATCTTGGACTTTTCAGCTTCCATAACTGTGAGAAAATAAGATTCTATTGTTCAAGCCATGCAGGCTATGGTATTCTGTTACGGCAGACTGAGCAGACTAATACAGATGGTTATTATGAACTGTATTAAGAAGTGAACAACCTACCAGGGTTGCAATAATTACCATCCACAGCAATCACCTAATGACTATTATTGTGTACATCAGAAGTCATCAAAATACTAGATTTTAGAAATTAAGAAAATAATCCCACTTACAGTTGCATCAAGAAGAATAAAGTATCTAGCAATAAATTTAACCAAGGAGGTGAAAGACACATACACTGAAAACTGTATAGTCACTGATGAAAGAAATTATAGAAGACATAAATAAATTGTAAGATATTCTGTACTCATGTACTAGAAAAATTAATAAAATTAACATTGTAAAATGTCCATATTACCTAAAGCCACTGATAGATTCAATGCAATCCCTATCAAAATTCAATTGGTATTTTTCATAGAAATAGAACAAATAATCCTAAAATTGTATGGAACCACAAAAGATCCCAAATAGACAAAGCAATCTTGAGAAGGACAAGCTGGAGGCATCACACTTCATGATTTTAAACTATACTACAAAGCTATTACCATAGCATAAACTATAATCAAAACAGCATGATATTGCCATAAAAACAGACACACAAAGGAACAAAATAGAAAGCTCAGAAATAAACCCACACATATATGGTCAATTAATTTGTGACAAAGAGCCATGAATATACAATGCAAAAGGAAAATCTCTTCCATAAATGATATTGAGAAAACTGGACAGGCACATGCAAAAGAATAAAACTGGGCCAGTTATCTTACACGGTACACAAAAATCAACTCAAAATGGACTAAAGACTTGAACATAAGACCTGAAATCATAAAACTCTGAGAAGAAAACATAGGGGTAAGCTCCTTCACATCAGTCTTGGCAATGATTTTTAGATTTGACACCCAAAGCAGAAAAAAACAAGCAGAACTACATCACACTAAAAATCTATGCAGCAAAGGAAGCCACCAACAAAATTAAATGACAGCCTATGAAATGGGAGAAAATATTTGCAAATCAGATATCGGATAAGTGGTTAATATCCAAAATATATGAAGAAATCATACAACTCAATAGTAAAAGTCCCAAACAATCCAGTTAAAAAATGGGCAGAGGGTCTTCCCTGGTTGTCCAGTGGCTAAGTTTCCATGCTTCCAATGTAGGGGGCCCAGGTTTGATCTCTGGTCAGCGTAGAAGTTCCCACATGCCACAGCTAAAGATCCCACATGCCACAGTGAAGATGGAGGATCCTGCATGTAGCAACTAAGACCCAGCCCAGCCAAATACATAAATAAATATTTTTTTTAACATGGGCAGAGAAACTGAACAGACATTTTTCTAAAGACATACAGATTGCCAATGGTACATGAAGCAGTGCTCAGTATCACTAATTATCAGGAAAGTACAAATCAGAACCACAGTGAGATCTCTTCACACCTGTTAGAGTAACAGTGTGGGGGTCCCTTAAAAATTTTAAATAGAGCTACCATAGGATGCAGCAATTCTAGGTGTTTATCTGAAAGAGATGAAGGCACCAATTTGAAAAGATACCTGCATTTCCATGTTCATTGTAGCATTATTTACAAGAGTAAAAGGAGGAAAACAATCTAGGATGAATGGATTAAGAAGTTGTGCACATACACACAATGGAATATCACTCAGCCAGAAAAAAAGAAGGAAAACCTGCCTTTTGTGACAACATGGATGAACTTTGAGGGAATTATGCCAAACGAAAGAAGTAAGACAGAGAAAAACAAATACTATATAATTATATAATCTCATGTATATGTGAAATCTTAAAAAAAGAAACCTCATAGATACAGAGAACAAATTGGTGATTGCTATACACAGGGAATAGGGGATCTGGGATGAGCAAAATGGGTGAAAGTAGTCAAAAGGTACAAAATTTAAAATATAAAATAATTAAGTGCTGGAGATGTGATATGCTGCATAGTGACATAGTTAACAATACTGTATTGTGTATTGGAAAGTTGCTAAGAGAAAAATTAAACTTAAAAGTTCTCATCACAAGAAAAGAATTATATCAATGTGTGGTGATGAATGTCAGCTAAACTTATTGTGATCATTTCATAAAATATACATATATCAAATCATTATGTTGTACACCTAAAACTAATATAGTGTTATATGTCTATTATATTTAAATTTTTTAAAATGCTCACTTTTAACTCAGGATTTATTTTATGTCAGATGAGGAATCAATTGTCAATTAATCTTATATGTACACTACTTTTTTTTTTTTTAATATATTTATGGATCATTTTATCTAATTTGCAAGAAAAGTTAGTTTATCTTTCATGATATTATCTTATATTTATGTAATACATTTTTCCCAAGAAGTTCAAAGGATTTTTCTCAAAACTTCTCACTGGTTTTGATTGAAGCCCCAGGATCTGGGCAAAAGGCTGATTTCCATTGCCCTAGTTTTCATTAAAAATAATTTTGCTTTCTCTTGGTATTTGATGAGAGAAGCAGCTCTTTGATTTGGGGATCTTTTTAAAATTGACTTTGTTCTTTTTTAATCCCAACTGCTCCAGGCATCATTAGCTCATCTTAATAGAAGTTTCAATTTCCTTTTATCCCTTTGAGCTTGGATTCCAATGTCCTCAAAGCAGCACCTTTTAATTGGCCTGGAAAAGGTCACCGTTTCAAGGAAAGGAAGCCATATCATACATTTTACAGAGTCAATGAGGGTCTCTGAGATCAGAAAGGGATGGTTGCAGAGGGTGGATTCACCCTCCAGCAAATGTCTAGGTGGCATGTGATTACCTCCTAAACATTTTCAATGTAATCTTCCACATAATTACATATACCCACTCTCATTTCAGCACATTCCCTGCTACAATTAATTGGCCTTTATTTATTTATTTATTTTTTTGCCTTCATTTAAAATTCATTTGTCTTTAAGATTTTGTTCTCCTTTTTTAGTTTAGCCAGTGGCGAAGGGGCAGTGTTAATTTGGACAGTGGTTTCCTTATATGTAATAACTTTCAGTGACACTCCCCTATACAGACACTCCAATCATACACTTTTTAGAAAATGATACAAGGACGCCTGATATATTCTCCTAATAAAAGGGCATCTGATGTACTCTCCACCTTCAGGGACTCCCTACCACATGTTGTCTTGTATATTCTAGCAGTAATTTCTCCAAAGTCTAAAGTGTAATCAAACCTTACATATACATGGACACAGTTTACCATCAAAGAAAGTTTTTGAGGGAAGCCTCCCTGATTACTTTACTTTCTTCTAGTGTTACAAAAGCTAATCTGGATCTAGAGTGGGTACCTAAATCCTGCAGTGGAGGAGGAGGCAGTAAACCTTTCAAGGATCTGAAAGAATTCAGAAACTTGACTCCATCAGGGCAGAAGTAAGGAAGGGAGGGGGAGAGCTGCTGAAAAAAATCCTAGTCTTTAAGGGGCTAGGCTTCCACTTCAAAGACTCACCGACGTAAAGAAATACCCTACAATATTTCATCTCTTTAACTATCAAGACACTCTTAAGAAGCCTCAATATTTGGTACCTCAGGAGTCATTACTCAGACACTTATGAAAAGTTAAGCATTATTATTTCCACACAATTTCTACCTTACAGAAGGATCATTGGTACATATTATGGAAAAGTAGTACATTAGAAGGATGATACAATACACAATATACCTACAATACATCTAAAAATCTAGGTCCACAGGTTTCTTTTTTCTATATTATTAAAAAAAATAAATTGAAAAAGTGATTTTTTTTAAAACAAACTTTTCAGGATAAAGTTCCTTAGTTTCCCCTTCTTTTGAAGAGTTGGGTGAAATTCTAAGTTGAATGAACCTAATAGAAGGAGACCATCAAGAACAAGATAAAAAACCGTCTTCATCTAGTTTTCGCGGAAGCACTGTGTTCTGTTACATTCACCCACAAAAGAGACTGACATGGACATTTTGGAACGCAATTGAGGAAGAGAGACCTTAAGAGCCCAGATCTCTAGATCATGACATGGAAGTAACAGGGGAAGGAATTAAAAACTAACTAACCTAGAAAAGATTTGGCAGAAAAATATTAACTGTCCTCAAAAGGTCAGAAGATGGTGAAATGGAAAAACCATTCAATATCTTCTATTTGGTTCAAGAAGGATGAAAGGACTGAAGTTATGATAGAATTCATATAAAGAAGAATACCACTGTAATTTGAAGTGGCCCAAAAATAAAATCATGTGCTTTGGTACTTAGGGGTTCACTTTCCCAGATGGTGTTCAAGTAGAGGCTGGCATACCACTCTAGTGAGCTGTTGTAAAATGCATGAGACAAGAAACTGAACCACCTGAATTTTCAGTTTCCTTCTAACCCTCAAGTGCTATGAAAACGCCTGCCTTGGGGAAGATTACTTGATGCAACAAAATTAGGTACAGCCAAATAATTCAAATACTAACGGTTTCAGGGATCCAGGATGTAGGATTTATCCTGTGTAGTCTTTCCTACCACAAAGCTGAAGAGTTATTTTATTCCATTAAAATAGATTGTCTGTTAAACCAGTCTACTTGATATGTGCGTGGGTGCTAAGTTGCTTCAGTCAAGTCCGACTCTGTGCAACTCTATGGATCATAGCCCACCAGGCTCCTCTGTCCCTTGGAATCTCCAGGCAAGAATACTGGAGTGGGTTGCCATGTCCTACTCCAGGGGATCTTCCCTACCCAGGGACTGAACTCCCATCTCTTATGTCTCCTGCATTGGTAGGTGGGTTCTTTATCACTAGCGCAACCTGGGAAGCCCGTACTTGACTTAGACAAGACAAAGCAAATCAACAAAGTCCTCTTAAGGATGCTCCACCGAGACTGTTTATCTACACTCATCTACTTCAATTGGCTCTTCTGAAATGTCTGGGTGGGTTCTGTTGGGAAGAGGGATGCAGGCTTTATGCAGCCATCATGTCACTCAGCTGGGATGTGGAGAAGGTTCCTCCACTCCTCGGAAGAGCATTCAGCAGCTCTTCCCTCGGGGCCTCCATCAGCAACTAAATGAGGCTTGAGCCCTGAGAAGCATCATCTGACTGTTGAGAGGCAGTGGGTCAAACCCAGACCACCTAGTGACCTACAGGGAGGGGATGAAGAGAGAAACAGCAGGGAGGGAGGTGTTTCTTCAACAACTCCCTCTTCGTGCTGGCATTTGTGAAGTGTTAGTCATTCAGTCGTGTCCCACCTTCTGCAACCCCATGGGCTGTGGCCTGCCAGGCTCCTCTGTCCATGGGATTCTCCAGGCAAGAATACTGGAGTGGGGTAGTCATTTCCCATCTCCAGGGGATATTCCCAACCCAGGGATCAAACCCAGGCCTTCTGTATTGCAGGTACATGCTTTACCATCTGAGCCACCACCTCACAGGTATTTGTGAAGTGCATCATAAACTAACTCTTACTCCACAATAGACCTCCACATGAGGCTACAGAGGCCACTTCATATTAATCCATTTAGGTAAAAGACCTGTAAAAGAGATAAAGAGATGGTGTGTTGCTAAAATACACTTAAAGAGCCAGGGTTCAAGTTCTGACTTTCTGGTTTCTAATCTTGAGCAAGTAAATTGCTTAGCCTCTCCAGGCCTCAGCTTCCTCATCTATAAAATGGGACTAGGAATAGTGGCTCACTCTCCCTGAGTCCTAGATAAATGATAGCTCCTGTTACGTTCACAGAAACAGAAAACTGAGTCCCTCCTGAACTTGCCTCTCCTTGAGTCCTGTCCAAGACACAAAGAACAATAGCGGCATTGAGCTAAGAATCTAGGTCACATCAGACCTGTGGCTCTGCTGATTGGAAAATAACATGAACCCAGACTGGGGCATGCTGAGAGGGAAAGTGAATCCTATACAACTTTTAAAGGAAAATAAGATGAAACTGTATTTTCTGACATGGAGAGGTGTCCAAAATTATTAAATGAAAATGCATGTTAGAAAACAGTGTGATCATCTATTGGAAAAAAGGATTAGTATTAACATACATAATGGTAACTCATCAGCTTCTATACAAGAGAAGAACTGGAGGAATTTCCACCCAACAATGGATGATGATTTGGGGAGCAATTCAGGATTACATGGGACATTCACTCTTTATCTGTTATCTGCTATATCTGTTTATAAAGAACATTATGTATTTTTAAATTAGGAAAATCAATGTTTAAAAAGAAAAGGCATACTATCCTATTACAGATTTTATATTGTACAGTACACTGATCACCTTACACTGGAACAGGTAATTATAATGAGATAAACAAGTACAGGAAATGCTTCTCTATTCTTTCAAAATGACAACACACATGCATTTTAGAACCTTTCATCATACCATGAGTCCACCCCTGAGCCTGTTAAGTAGGTATTTGTGGTTAACACTGTGAGCTGTGCTGCCTTCTATCCTCGTTTGAATCCTGGCTCTCTTCTTAGTAAGCATATGACCTTGGGCAAGTTCCTTAATCACTGTGCCTCAGTAACTTGACCTGTGAAATGGGCCAACTGTAGTATCTCAATGCGGTACTGTAGGTATGAATTGAGATGCGCTAGGAAGCACTAAATAAAGAGTTTGGCTGTCATTATTTTCTTCCTCATTTAGAGAAAATTATGGATTACAATGATACCTTTATCTCGAGCAGAAGAGCAAACCTCCCAGAATCCTGATACTCATCCCCAGTGGTGCCTCTGTAAGACTGGGATTTTATCACTTAATTCATAGAATCTTGCTGTTATCTTCCTATGTAGGCTTCTTACCCCAACATGTCTTTCCTGGAACAGATGGATTCAGCTCTTTTGAGCTTTCCTGCTATCTCTTACGGTTTGGCTTAAATGGCTTCAGTAGCTTCCCACTGTTAAAAGCTTAAATGTCAAACACCTTCATCTGTTCCTTCATACACTGGCTTCATCCTACCTTACACATATATATTTATTTCTTTTCTTTTTCAGATTCTTTTACATTATAGGTCATTATAAGATATGGGTATAATTTCCTGTGTTATACAGTTGATCCTTGCTGTTTACCTATTTTGTAGATGTTAGTGTGTATCCAAATTCCAAGTGTTAATTCCAAATTCCTAATTTATCTCTCCACCTCACATCGTACCTTTCTTATCTGTGACACAGCATTCTAACACAAACCCTCTGCTTCAGCCACACTGTTCCCAGAGAACCATAAGAGCACCCCTGATTCTGAGCCTTTGCCACAGGCCATTGTTCACTCCTTCACCTCTTAACCACCTCAGCTCAAGATTCCAGCCAATAATACTAGATTCAAGAAAGCTGGCCTCTCACATCCACGGTTACCTCTATCTTGAAGTCCTAGGCATCTGACATCCTGGTCCACGTTCTCACTGGAAACTCAATTACAGTCAATGAGGCAGGTATCATATGTAAATTCAACAAGCGTTTATGGATCAGACTTTGGGAACTGAGAGATGAAGAACAAAAAGTCCCTGTCCTCACTGAGCCCATGTTCTGTTAGGGAAGATAAAAAGTAAACAAATGATCACTTGGCCATGAGAGGCCACGTGCTTTGTCAGAGGCACATGCAAGGTACAATGGGGGCCCAAAGACTGGAGTAGTAGTGTTAGCTGCTCCGTCATGTCCGACTCTCTGCAACCCCGTGGGCTGCAGCCCACCAAGCTTCTCTGTCCATGGAATTTTCCAGGAAAGAATACTGGAATGGGTCGCCATTCCCAAAGCCAGAGACGACCACCAAAGAATGAATCAACATTAAGGGCTTGCAGTGTGTGGCTTCTCTTTCTCTCTCCCAACCAAATTTGTCCTTCCTCTGATCAAAAGCGCAGAGCTGGATCTGAAATGCATGAAGATCCTGTCCTACTTAAGGTCCCAAAATGACAGGCTCTGACTGGTTTCTCCTCTCTGGTACCAGCCTCTCCCTGGAGTATATTTCCATCTTCCCTGCTACTCAGTTGACCTCTGTCTGCCTATTTGTTTCTTTAAAATGTGAACCAACTGGTCAAGTACAGTAATCTAATTCTGCATTTGGTCTGAGGGCAATGCATTGAGGGCATTCAATAAATAATGGTGCTTGGTATGCCTTTTCTAGATCCTGGCTATGTAGGTCTGAGACGCGCTGGGATCCTAGGCGGCAAGCTCAAGAGAGATGGTGGATGAAGGGTGGTAGAAGTCTGGAGGCCATGAAGGCAAATTTGTTCGACTGTCTAAGCCAGAGATTATACACCTGTGGGGTTTGCTGAAGTGAAACCTACACATGCAAATATTATTCTACTGAGTCGGTTAGGGTGTGACCTTCTTCCTGACATGATTTGCCCAGATTCAATCCGGGTAAAAGTACATCAAGGCCTTACTCCCTATGAGCACTCAGACCAATGTTTACTTGCCTTCATTAAGGGAATTCTCTTTCCTGTGAGTGGGTGGTTCTGGGAGGGGCAAGGCAAGAGCCTCTGTTGGATTATCTGGGCAGTCCCAAGGGAGGAAGAGAATGAAGAAGACAGGAAATCCTCAGAATAGAATTTCCTTGACAATGTGTGTCTGCCTAACCATCAATCCATTCATTCTTCTTATCTACCAAGGGATTGGCGGTGAAGCTATAAGGATGAATAACATAAGTCCTCCTGGTTCAAGGAAGATACTCAAGAAATATTTATGGAATTAATGATTTAAGAATATGCATAAGCTTTACTTTGATTACCATTTCCTACTGGAGAACATTCTGTACTTTCTGTATGCAGCATGTTATCAGCCCACAGTTAACAGAGGCATCATAGCCAGCATAAAAAGGATCTTCCAGCATATCCCCTACATTCTTGAATTTAGATCCCAAATTGCCTCATTTTTAATGTTCTTCCCTACTGTCTTCTCCTAATCTCCATTTATGATTCCACTGTCTCTTTCTCCAGGCTTCTGAATGATAATTCAAATACTGATTGCTTTCAGGCTACACTGGTGGTTTCAACTTCGCCTCTAGCTCTCCCTTCTAAGCCCGATTGTCTCAGACAGCAGGGGGCTGGAGAGAAGTCAAGGGAGTTAGCTCCTGATTCTAGCTAGATCACCTGGCTTGAGGGCAGTCTGGCTTGTCTGGCTGCATCTCCCATTCTCCGCCTGTAGAATGGTGATGAGGCCAACTGGCCCAGGGATCTAGCAAGGGTTGGTGAGCTCATAGCTGGAAGGGATGATGTACCCAAGAACAAAGCAATATCATGAGGTGAAATTCTGATTTTATGGTTCATCAATACCAAGTCTCACATTGTTTCTGGCTTTTCTGCTTCTGTGATTTTTGGCACGTGACTTCTAAGGAAGACGTCCGGATAACAAGCATAACTCGTCTTCTCAAGCACAGACTCCCATATATAGAATGGACTTGGCACAAATCGGAACACCCGGGTTAGCTGGCTGCTAATCAAACACCACCAGTAGGTGAACAAGAACAGCACCTGGTCTGGAGAAGCACTTCTGAGGTGGGAGAACATTTTCTAAAGTGTCACTCAGAGCTGGATTCAATTAAACTACAAGTTTGAAAAGAACTCATGTTACAAAATGAGAAATCCCCCATGATGCTTAAAGATGCAGAATCTGGGCAGATTACAGCTACCACAAAAAGAAAGACAAAAACCACACACACACATACAAAGACACCAATGAATTATTTTGTTTCCCCTGCAGAGTATACAAAACAAATTCTTTGATCATGAAATGTGGAAGTCCCTCTAAAAGAAAACTCCCTTTTCTATCTGATTGTAATAATCTGGCAGCAGACAAATATGTTAGTGATGTACACAAAAGAGCAGCTAAAATTTAAAACAAATACTGCTCTCATAAGTGGAATAACAATTGGCAAAAATCAATGTCCCGTAGAGTATGGATAACCGTAGTTGTTCCTCTATTGCAATGTTTAAGCATAAGAAGGAACAAGCAGCTATTTCTATTTAAAAAAAAAGAAAAGAAAATTTTCAGAAACAGAATTCTTCCAGAGGAAAGGCCATTTAACCTAAAATCATCCCCCACATTGCTGGAAGATGCATTCAACATCCATGTTGGTTTTGTGTGCCACGCAATACTTTTGATTTACCTAATGGAAGAAGTAAGAGTACTTTCTGTTGTATTACTGCCTTCATATTCGCCACCTCTCCCAGAAGCCCTCATGGAGGAAAGTTGGCTAACAGGAAACAGAGGCCGAGGACTGCTCTCACTTACGGATTTTGCCGCCTTCTCGAGTTTTGGGTCCCAAGCCTGGGGAACATCAGAGCCAGGCAGCCGCCCTTGCTTAGCACCATATCCGAAACAGGCCAGCAACAAGATTGGGATGGGAGAGGAGGACAGCCCAGAGGGAAGAGGAAGAGGCTCTTACTCACCATCCACTCAGCTGGCACTGGTTCTAAAAACAACAGCACTCCCCCACGCAGAAGCACCTCCCCTCCGCCTTGCCTCGGCTCCCATTTGCAGTAACAGGCTGTGCTGCGGGCAAGAAAGGAGGAGATCTGGACGAGGGGAGATGGCCAACAGGTGGGAAACAAACCAGAGACCCCAAGCACATCTAAAAGAAATATTCATTTCCTCGGGGGGCGTGGTGATTCCAGGGGCTTTTCAACAAAATGTAAACCCCTCCAGAGCCGGGACCGGGAAGTTATATGTGGATTGATCAGGTACTCAGTACAGGGCTATGGGCTTCTACTTAGAATGTCTCCCTACAACCAGAACCTCCTGCCAAAGGTGGGAGCAGTTCTTTGAGACCCAAGTTAAGGACGTTTCTGAGACCCCCTCCCTCAAAAATCTGGCTTCTGGCTGCTTCAAGGGTTGTTGTTGTTTAGCTGTTGTGTCCCAACTCTTTGAATTCCCAAAGACTGTAACCCACCAGGCTCCTCTGTGCATGGGGGTTTTTCAGGCAAGAATACTGGAGTGGGTTGCCATTTCCTTCTCCAGGTGATCTTCTCGGATCAAGGATTGAACCCACATCTCCTGCATTGGTAGGCGGATACTTTACCACTGAGCCACCTGGGAAGCCCTGCTTCAAGGGTACTGCCTTATTCTTATTCACTCTCTTCCCCTAAACCCCATTCCAGTTTCTACCGAGACAAGCGTTCCTAAGTTCATAGAGTTCTGGGTTGTCTGTGTTACTCATGACCTAATACCCCTCCCTCCTCAAGAGGTTAGGTCACTTTGGGGATTGGCAAAAGCTGTAAAGTCTTCAGAAGTAGTAAATACATCATCTGTCTTGATCTGATTCATGGGGACTCATTCCTACAATCAGACTGCAGGGAAGAAGATTTGCAGGGATCATTTCATTTCTACCTTTTTAAATTTCCTTAAAAAAAAAATTTCAGTCATGTAACCTTATTTCCTCAAGGTAATTTTGAACTTTTGCAGATGAAGACTCAAGAAAATGAAATAGGATGGTCTTCATGGATGACTCATGGTATTTAAAGTATTGAACCTACCTGCCCTGGTCCCATTGCATGATAGACAATTAACCTTTAACTTGATCCCTTGAAAGAATATTTTGACTAAAAGGATTTTTAATTTCTTTAACACTTTTGCCCACAGTATAAAAGCAATCCAAGCACTAAATATAACTAGTGGCCCAGCCATCCAACCAATCTCTCTTTTTAGGAGTAAATAGAACATGCGATATCAGACAATTCATTTCTGAAGTTTCTATACACTCAGTACTATTTAAAAAAAAAAACAAAACTAGGTCTTAAAAAAAAAAAAACTAGGATCGAGAAAAGTAGAGCTTGAAGTCTCTCGTTGACTCACCTAACAGGCTTGGCAAAAGCTTTCTCTGACGTTCCCAGGAAGACAACCTCTTAGGTGTCCAGGTCCCAGTCACTCCACCCAACCTCCAATCCCAGTGCGGTCTGGGGGTGTTGCCTAGCTCCCCTGGGCTATCCAGATGCCACTCATTGCAGAGATTCAGAGTCATTAAATCCTGCCAGACCTGACCTGGAGACCTGGGAGGGGAAAGGCATTAGAAGAGGCACTGAACCCAGAACCTTGCATACTCCTTTCAAGGCTCAACAACACACACTGATTTAGCAAGGTTCCTCCGGTCCCTGGCTTTGATTCATGATCTCCAGGCTCCGTAATGAGGGTGTCTCCCTGGCACAATTGAAAGGGTTTTGTCTCACTTCTAATCAAGAACTTCCCACAACCTCTAAAGTTTGGAATCATCCTGGAAAACACAGGTTCATCATTTGGGGCAGACTTTCTACCTTCATAGTTGTTTCTCCTTTATCAAATCTCTCATTGGCCAGTGGAGTGAGTGACTGTGAGGTTACATCAGCTTCTAAAGCCCTATGCTTCTTCTTAAACTAACATCAACCTCTGTAGAGGCCACAAGGAGAAAGGAAACACTGAATTTACCACAAGAAAAAGAGAGAAGGAGGACTTTCCTGGTGGCCCAGAGGATAAGAATCTGCCTGCCAACACAGGGTACACAAGTTCGATCCCTGGTCCAGATAGAGTCCATATGCCTCGGGGTAACTAAGCCCATGCACCACAACTACTGAAGCCCGTGCACCTGGAGCCTATGCTCCACAACAAGAGAAGCCACAGCAATGCAAAGTCCATGCACTGCAACTAGAGAGGAGCTCCTACTCCTCACCACTAGAGAACGAAAGGCCCAAAACCAAAATTTAAAAAATAAAAAAAAAGAATTATTTTTAAAAAGAGAGAGAGAAGGAGCCTGAGTTCTTCAGAGCAGTCTCTCTTTCTTCAGATGTTTCCTTCCCCTAAACATAATGATACTTCTGTTGTCCTCATTTTTGCTACCAAGGTCCCATTCCTGATTACATTACCATGGTGAGGCCGAGACCTCAAACTTAATGTTTTCAATAGACTTAGACAAACATGCAAAACAGCGAGGCCTTCTTTATCATGTGCATGTGCAAGTGCAGGGTTCAACCCTTCCAGGGACATTTTTCCATGACACAGGATGAAGTGAAAGTTGCTCAGTCATGTCTGACTCTTTGCGACCCCATGGACTCTTCAGTCCATGGAATTCTCCAGGCCAGAACACAGGAGTGGGTAGCCTTTCCCTTCTCCAGGGGACCTTCCCAACCCAGGGATCAAACCCAGGTCTCCCGCATTGCAGGCAGATTCTTTACCAGCTGAGCCACAAGGGAAGCCCATTCAGAAAAGCACTGTTCTATCTTCTTTCTTGTGAAAACTACTGGTTACTTAAATAAAACTGTATATTATATAGAACTATCTTTTTTCCCATTCAGGAGTGAATACAAACACTATAATTCTAGGGAAATTATAGGTAAATGGGATTGCTAGGCAGATTAGGAAAAGTGACTTTAAATTAGCAGTAATTTCAGGGATGAAATAAAAGCCTGCTTTTGAGTCTCTACCTAGACTTTCTGTGAAAATAACTACACAGGATGTCCATTAAATACTTACTAACTTGATTCCCCTTGGGTTCCTAATGGTCAGAGTATTTTTTAAACAACAAATGAACTTGCCCTTCAGAGTCAAAATTAAACGTTGTACATCTACACTTTCCTTTTGGAAAGCTTTTGGTATTTTTTGACCTGACAGCTAGTAAATGCGATGATTGATGGATTGGTTGCTTTTATTACCTTCCAGACAGACTCTTATTTTAGGTGTGGTCAAAGTGAAAATATGAGGAGTAATAAGCTCACAGGAGTAGTCCTTATCCTCTAAATTAGAACAGCCTAGCAGTCATTGGAAGTGCCCAAGACTGGAATTGTTGTTGTTTTAATCTGAAAATGACAACATAGAACACAGCCAACAGGCACGCAGCATTTTATCATGGGTGATGCAGCTTTAATTGATATGTAGAAGGCATACCTGTGGAATTAGTTCTTGGACTATAAGCCAATCAGATCACTTTCAATATTTCTCAATGTTTAGTTTCATCTTATAATTAAGTAACAACGATCATTTCCTGGCAGCTAATGACTGGCTAGAGGAGTTAGAAGCTTCATTAGGTTTATAATTTATTAAATTCTAAGCTCCTCCTCTGCAGTGTTTCAAAAAGAGAAAGCAATCTCAAATTCCAAAATGATTAAAGATAACCTCCAACCATATTTCATATATATAAGTGTTCACTTGTTCATCAAAAGCCAACTTTATTATTTTCTGAGTTAAAAATACCCACAACTGTGTGTTATTATATAAGCAGGAAATAATGATGTTGATGTAAATTTGATAGAGATCTACTAAACTATGTTAACACACACATACATGCACACGCTAAAACCAAAGTAGAGTGGATAGCTCATGCTTCCTTTAAGATTCTTTTTGTGACATTTTCAAACCCTTGACTATTCATTAACTTGAGCAGTAGCATACTCTTTTATTTCTTGCCCACGTTTTATGCATTATAACTTCTGTGCACTTTTGTACCAGCACTGGTTTTATCAAATGTCATCTGCTTTTCTTTTCTGGAATCTCCTTTCCACATGCCTTGTGATAAAGGATGTTGAAGAGCTGGTTTCTGGAGCTTTCAGACTGCCTGAGTTCCAAACCCAAACTACCATGTAAATATAATTTTTGTTATTTGGGTGAAAAAGAGAGCTATAAAATTTGAAATTCTGCTGAAATACAAGCATTTCCCAACTTAAGTACAAACTGTGTTGCAAGATTTCAATGATAAGTTAGTTATCTGGATTTTAAAGAATGCAGTGTGACCTTATTGAAAGCGGTTATGATAGTCCCTAATTTGTGAGGTAAGGATTCAGTGAGTTGTTATATTACAGCTCTAAAACCACATTCCATGTGTTCCGTGTGTGTGTGTGTGTGTGTGTGTGTGTGTGTGTGTTCAGTCACTCAGTTGTGTCCAACTCTTAAGAGACCCCATGGACTATAGCCTGCCAGGCTTCTCTGTCCTTGGACTTTTCCAGGCAAGAATACTGGGGTGGGTTGTCATTTCCTCTTCCAGGGGATCTTCCTGACCCAGGGATCCAACCTGGATCTCCTGCATCTCCTGTATTGCAGGTGAATTCTTAACCAATGTCCCACCTGAGAAACTCAAGCAGCACACTAAATGCTCTGTAAATGCTGGTTTTTCATTATTATTGCCTCATGTTCTACTTGGTTCTGCTACAGGAAACAGAGCCAAGAAACTAGTGAAAGGGAAAGTTGCTCAGTTGTGTCCAACTCTTTGCAACCCCATGGGCTGTATAGTCGATGGAATCCTCCAGGCCAGAATACTGGAGTGGGTAGCCTTTCCCCTCTCCGGGGGATCTTCCCAACCCAGGGATCGAACCCACGTCTCCCACAATGCAGGTGGATTCTTTACCAGCTGAGCCACCAGGAAAGCCCGAAGATAATTAGGAGTAGCACGGATAATATCAGGGTGACTCCATGAAAGCTTAATCCCCCCAAGTAGACATTGCAGGTCAAACTTCCTAGGAATGTATATTAGTTTTGATTCACCATTCTTAAACCTGAGACTGGGAGACTTTCTAGCAATCTTAGTAATGGTCCTGCCTCATGCCAAAATCCCCAGCTAAAATGGTCATAGAAACCATCCATGTTATACTGAGTGAAGTAAGTCAGACAGAGAAGGAGAAATATCATATGACGTCTGTTATATGTAGAATCTAAAACCAAATGATGCAAAATGAACTTACTTTCAAAACAGAAAGACACAGAGATCAAATTTATGGTTGCCGGAGGGAAGGACAGAGGGAAGGGATAGTTAGAAAGCTTTGGATGGACATGTACACACTGCTGTATTTAAAATGGATAACCAACAAGGACCTACTGTATATATAACACAGGGAACTCTGCTCAATGTTATGTGGCAGCCGAGATGGAAAGGGAGTTTGAGGGAGAATGGATACATGTGTATATATGGCTGAGTCCCTTCAGAGTTCACCTGAAACTATCACAACATTGTTAACTGGCTATAAACCAGTTAAAAGCTTTATTATAAAATAAAAGCTTTATTAAAATGTGGCAAATTTTCAATAAATGTTGTGTGCGTGTGTGCTAAGTCGCTTCAGTCATGTCCAACTCTTGGCGACCCTATGGACCATAACCCTCCAGACTCCTCTGTCCACTGGATTCTCCAGGCAAAAATACTGGAGTGGGTTGCAATGCCTTTCTCTGGGTGATCTTCCCAACTCAGGGATAGAAGTTCCAAAAAAAATAAAGAAACCATCCATGTGAATACACTTATCGCTGTATCATCTCCTGTTCTCTCTACAGCCCACTGCGGTCCAGCTTTCATCCTCAGCACTCCTTTGCCACTGCTCTTGTCACGGTCACATCATTCTCTGTTTGCCGAGGTCAGTGCTTTGTGATCTTCTCATGAGATCCCTTGCAAGCAGCATTCAACACACATGATTGTCCTTTCTCGACTTCCACACCACCACACCCTACTGAGTTTTGCCTCCCTCCAACTCACTGACAGTTGCTTCTCACTTGCCGTTTCTGAGCCTTCCTCCTCTCAAGCTTGCTGTGCCTCGGGGTTTGGTCTTCACATCTTTTCTCTAGTTACAATTTCTCTGATGAGTGAATCAGGTCCTGTGACTTTACATAAATACTTTTTATATGTGGATGACTCTCAACTTTCTCTTCCCAGCTCTGACCTCTCCCCTGGACTCCAAGTTCTTATAGACTACTATCTACCCAGATATCTGATTGGCTTATCAAAAACTCTATGTTTGAGAGGACTTCCCTGGGGGTCCAGTGGCTAAGACTCCACACTCCCAATGCAGGAGGCCCAGGTTCAATACCTGGTCAGGGAACTAGATCCCATATGTTGCAACTAAGAGTTCACATGCCACAACTAAAACACCTTGAGTGCCACAACTAAGACCCCGGACAGCCAAATAAATAAATATGTTTAAAAATATGTTTGAAATAGAACTCTTGCTTCTGCTATTCCCTGGCACCCCACCCCTATCCTCCAAACCTGCTGCTTTCCACTTTTCTCCATCTTAATTCCTTCTTTTAACCTTTCATTCAGTCTCTCAGTAGGTTGCGTGTGTGTGTGCATGCTAAGTCACTTCAGTTGTGTCCAACTCTTGTAGCTTACCAAACTCCTCTGTCCATGGGATTCTCCAGGCAAGAATACTGGAGTGGGTTGCCATGCCCTCCTCCAGGGGATCTTCCCGACCCTGGGATTGAACTTGCATCTCCTGTGGCTCCTGCATTGCAGGCAGATTCTTTTACCGCTGAGCCACCAGGGAAGCCCCTCCGCAGGTTAGGTGATGCTATCTCAGAAATCTGTCTCCAAACTCAACACTTCAGCCATCTCCATGGCTACCCTCCTAGAGCAAGCTACTACCACATCCTTAGATTAGTATAACAGCGTCCTCATTGGTCTCCCTGTGCCTACACGTGCCCTTACACAGTCTAATCCTCAGAAAGGAATCTCAGTGTTATTTGAAAGGAATCAATTAAAAAATGTTTCCTGACATGTACACACTGCTATGGGCTTCTCTGGGGACTCAGCAGTAAAGACTCTTCCTGCCAATGTAGAAGATGCAGTTTGATCTCTGGGTCGGGAAGAACCCCTTGAGAAGGAAATGGCAACCCACTCCAGTATTCTTGCCTGGGAAATCCCATGGACAGAGGAGCCTGGTGGGCTACAGCTCATGGGATTGCAGAAAGTCAGACATGACTGGGCAACTAAACAACACCAAACTGCTGCATGCATGCGTGCATGCTAAGTCGCGTTAGTCGTGTCTGACTCTGTGACCCCAGGGACTGTAGCCCACCAGGCTCCACTGACTCTCCAGGCGAGAATAATGGAGTGGGTTGCCATGCCCTTCTCCAGGGCACCTTCCTGACCCAGGGACTGAATCTCCATCTCCCTCATTGCAGGTAGATTCTGTACCATCCAAGCCACTAAGAAAGCCCTAATACACTGCTATATTTATTTATTTGTTTATTTTTGACTGTGCTGAGTCTTCGTTGCTACATGTGGGTTTTCTCTAGAAATACCTTACCTATCTTATTTACCACTGCATTTCCCACACAGAGGAAATGCCTGGCTGGTGGGGGGTACTCTATAAATATCTGTAGAATGAATGAATGATTCCTGAATGTAAAAGCAGTTAGTGGGGGCAATGCTTTAGTTGTGGCACATGGGCTCAGTGGCTCCAAGGCCTGTGGAATCTTCCCAGACCAGGGATAGAACCCACGTCCCCTGCGCTGGCAGGTGGAGTCTCATCCACTGGCCTCCAGGGAAGTCTCTCAAAGAAATCAATTTGATAATATTGTTGCCCTGCATAAAATCCTCCAACGGCCTCCTGCTACACTTGCACCACAATTCAATTCCTTCCTGGACCCTAGGAGGCCCTTCACCATGTGGCCCTAGCCTACATTGTTCACGATGCTTCAGCCATGCTGGCCTTTCATTCCTTCAACAATCTAAGATTGTTCCCATCTCACGGCCCTTTGGAGAAGGCACTGGCACCCCACTCCAGTACTCTTGCCTGGAAAACCCCATGGGCGGAGGAGCCTGGTGGGCTGCAGTCCATGGTGTCGCTAAGAGTCAGATGAGACTGAGAAACTTCACTTTCACTTTTCACTTTCATGCATTGGAGAAGGAAATGGCAACCCACTCCAGTGTTCTTGCCTGGAGAATCCCAGGGATGGGGAGCCTGGTGGGCTGCCGTCTATGGGGTCGCACAGAGTCAGACACGATGAAGCGACTTAGCAGCAGCCGCAGCATCACAGCCCTTGCTCTTGAATTCTCCCCCTGCCTGGAATGCCCCACACCTCCACATGGCAGGTTCCTTCATCTTATTTAGGGTTTAGTTCAAAATTCACCTGACCTTCTCTGACCCTCGTACCTCACGGAGCCCACCAATCTCTATCGCATGACCCTGCTCTATTTTTTTCACAGCACAAATTACTCTCTGGAATTATCTTCTCCACTTATTTGTTAACTTGTCAATTATCTACGTGATCCCATGAGAATGTAAGGTCTATGAAAACAAATACCTTACCTATCTTATTTCCCATACAGAGGGAAACGCCTGCCTTTCCCTTTCACTATAGAGTGCCGGTGGGTACTCTATAAATATCTGTTAAATGAATGAATGATCTCTAAGTGTAAAAGCACTTTGCAAATTCTATATAATGACCCGCTGGAATTCAACAACCAATCCAAATAATTTAGGTATTCATCCTAAATCCTTGTTACTACCACCATCATCTACAGAATACAAACAATAGAGAACCCTACACTGGAAGGAACCTCTGCCCAGAGGACATCTCATTGGCATGACTTTAAGACCTAAAACTTAGGTTTCTTAACATATTAGAACTAACTAATTCATCTACAAGTCCCTGAAGACATGGCTATTGTGTTGATTCTTATTCTGGAGGGTCTGACTCAGGCCCCAGGTTTTAGACTGTTTTTAAGCTTTACATAAACCCCTCCTCCGCAGGCTGCTCTGCAGGAGCTCTTGATTTACCTCCTGGGACTGGTCAGGAAGCCAGAAGAAGTCTGAGAAAAACGCTAAAGAAAAAGCCAAGCCAGCAATTCCCAAAATGATGTGAGCCTAACAATAACAAACAGTATAACACGGGCAGACATGGACTATGACTGTGAGAGGTCTATAGAGTTCTGAGAAACACAATCACAGACTCATCAGCTTGGAAATAACTCATCATTTGAGCTTTTTAGACAGACTCCCAACAGTCTGAATTAAAATCCCAAAGTTCTGTGCAGACTGTGATTACGAATTCAAGAAATGATGAGACTAGGCTGATGGTGGCCACAGCACATACAAAAGATAGTATTCTGCAATGATAAGGGCAAGCTTACAATGCCTGGGAAAAAAATGAAGTTCTTATTATAAAGGAAAAGTATATAGTGAGAACAGGGGCTTTGGCGCAGACCAACCAAATTTCAAACCTCAGACCTGTCATGTACCATGTAATCTTGGAATCTAGGTGTTTCACCCCCTTCATCTGTAAAGAGGGACCAGTACTATCTCCCTATCACAGTTGCTGAGATGATCAGAGATGAAGCAGAGTCTGACATCAACTCAGCATAAGTGGAAGTTATGTTATAATTCTACCTAACTTAAACTGAAGTTATATCTCTAAATTCCAACAGTTTCTTTTTCTTTTTTTCCAACAATTTCTTAATTGCCATTTCTTAACTGCAAACACTGTTATCAGATATTTTTATGTCTCCAAGTGCAACTTGGAGGTGAGTAAAAGTGAAGTTGCTCAGTCGGGTCTGACTCTTTGAGACCCCATGGACTGTGACCCACCAGGCTCCTCCAGCCATGGAATTTTCTAGGCAAGAGTACTGGAGTGGATTGCCATTTCCTTCTCCAGGGTATCTTGCAGTGTTTAAAACAGGCAGTGGGTATGTACATTTAAGAAGGACTAGTTTAAGGAAGAACAGTTTATAGTCACCTTTTTAGTGGAAATGAAGCAACAAGGAACATGTGTGGAACTCAAACTTCAATACCAACAATTAGTGTTCAGACAAGTTGGATTACTTTTAAGGGAACAGATGATCCAGTCACTAAAGAGGCAAATTTAAAACAATCTCAACCTAGAGATGGAAAATCCCATGATCATTTTTACCACTGGAAGCACTGTTCACTTGGAGGGAGTGATTTTTCTTTCTTTGGATTTCCTAGTGTTGTGGGTTACCTGACTGAGGATTAGCCCTACTGGGGGCTACTGTTGGCCCTACTACTTCCTCATCACAACTCTCTTATGCTTTAGTCTGAAATCTACATAATGCCTTCCCTGCCCTCAAACTATAAGAAGTTGACTCCTGCACAGTTATGAAACACCCCTGAGTACACTCTGCCCCTCTGCTCCACCTCCTTCATGAACAAAATGGAAGGCTGGACTTCCCTGGTGGCCCAGTGGTTAACAACCCACCTTGCAAGACAGGGGACGTGGGTTCGATCCCCAGTCTGGGAAGATTCCACATGCCTCGGAGCAACTGAACCCATGTGCCTACCCACTAGAGGGCCTACCCACTGCACCTATGACCCAATGTAGCCAAACAAGTAAACTTAGTACAATGAAAGATCAAGGGATTTTTCTGCAGGTAAAGCAATCTGAGTGACACCCAGACTCAATTGAGCCTTCAACAAAGATTTAGTGACACCTACTCTGTCCAGTGGTCATGTATGGATGTGAGAGTTGGACTGTGAAGAAAGCTGAGCACCAAAAAATTGATGCTTTTGAACTGTGGTGTTGGAGAAGACTCTTGAGAGTCCCTTGGACCGCAAGGAGATCCACCCAGTCCATCCCAAAGGAGATCAGTCCTGGGTGTTCACTGGAAGGACTGATACCGAAGCTGAAACTCCAGTACTTTGGCTAGCTCATGCGAAGAGTTGACTCTTTGGAAAAGACCCTGATGCTGGGAGGGATTGGGGGCAGGAGGAGAAGGGGACGACAGAGGATGATGGCTGGATGGCATCACCGACTCAATGGGCATGAGTTTGAGTAAACTCCGGGAGTTGGTGATGGACAGGGAGGCCTGGTGTGCTGTGATTCATGGGGTTGCAAAGAGTTGGACACGACTGAGCAACTGAACTGAACTGAACTGAACTCTGTCCAAGCACTGTGCTAGGCTCTGAGGGGAAAAGGTGAACAAAACGAACACAGTCCTTGCTCCCAATTTGCTTAAAGTCTTTTTGCTGCTGTTCAGCTGCTAAGTCATGTCTGATTCTTCATAACACCATGGACTGCAGCAGGCCTAAGTTTACAATATCATGTGGTTGGTTGTAGGTTAAACAAGGATGAGGATTCTCACCCACTTTAGAAAGGGAAGCACAAACCCTCTAGAGAAGTAACCTGTGCCAATGTAGGAGGAGAGAGGAAGCATGTATGCTCACACACTGGAAGTGGATTGGGATGTGAAGCTGGAAAGAAGCAGCTGGTCAGGTACAAGGCTGGAGAAGAAAGCCTTGCATACCGTGTGTAAATCTTGACTTTTATCCCAAAGGCAATGTGGAATAAGTTATTCAAGAGAGGGATACCCAGAAGGAAAGGGAGAGAGGTTATCATTGTTGATAATGGGAAGATCTGTCTCAGGTCCCCCAAAGAAGAATACTCTCATGTATTTCATTTTGGCATGGCTGAATAACCAAGTGGCAAGCTATCGAAGGTTATTTGGGCTTTGTTTTTTTGAAAACAAATAATTTCTTCAGGTATTGAGTAACACCTAAAAAAAAAAAAAAAAAGAAAACAAATAATTTAAGGCCTACAGTTTTTCATGGAAATTTTAAACCATATGTTTGATAGCACTTGTGAGAGCTGGACCATAAAAAGGCAGAATGCCAAAAAACTGATGCCTTCAAACTACGGTGCTGGAGAAGACTCCTGAAAGTCCCTTGGACAGCAAAGAGATCAAACCAGTCAATCTTAAGGGAGATCAACCCTGAATATTCACTGAAGCTGAAGCTTCAGTATTTTGGTCATCTGAGGTGAACAGATGACTCATTGGAAAAGTCCTTGATGCTGGGAAAGATGGAGGACCAAAGGAAAAGAGGATGAGATGACTGGACGGCATCGCCACTGCAATGAACATGAACTAGGGCAAACTCCAGGAGGCCAGGTGTGCTGCAGTCTATGGGGTCGCAAAGACTAGGACATGACTGGGTGATTGAACAACAACAACAAATGAGAACTTACTGTGGGGTGAACTTACTGAACCTGTAACCTTACCACCACTAGAGTCTGCAAATTATTGTGGCTTCCTGGGAAGGCAAGGATTTGGCTTATCATCTCATTTAATACAGGAACTGTATCCCAGAGTCACTGAATGAACTAGAAAGGTGACATGAAAATATTTCTGCTCTCCCTACACAATGCAAGAATGCCTGAATTATTGAGCAAGGTTTCCATATCAGCTTTGGTCAAGAGAACCTTTCCACTTCCAACAATGATGAGTTATGTAATATCACTGTACCGAGGCTAATGTGGAGACAATATTATAATGGGAGAAATTATAATCCTATACTATTATTGCTTTTAACTCAGAAAACAAATCCCTTACAGACTAGTTCAACATTTTTTTTTTTTTTGCAAATATACCAACTCTTACCTGGCTTTAATTTAAACAATCTTTCCAACATTCAATATTATTATTAAATCCAGAAAGGATGTGAGGCAGTTCTGAGACATGCAACAAATATACTTTATTCCATATTAGTTCAGATGTGCTTTTTAACACACTGATTCATGTCAAACACTTGGTTCACATTTCTGTCTAGCTTCTTCAAGCCCAGGCCAACTTAAGAAACACCCTCTAGAAAAATGTGCCAGAGAAGGGACCCAGGACACCACATTTTAACAGGGAGTGGTAATGGCCCCTGCTGGGAATTCTCATGCCCCACATCCACTCTTGGAAACCTGAACAACAAAACAGACTCAAGGCTTTCCCGAAGTTACTCAGGCTGGAGCGAACGTGGCTCATGCTTAATCTCCTGGGAAACCCAGAAACTTCCCAAGAATGAAGTTATGGCAACAAAGCGGGCAGCCGAGTGAACCCTGGGGCTGTAATATCCTTTCTTTTGCAGACAACAGCGCTTCAGTGTCAAAGCCACAAGACCAAGGGCTGGCACAGCATCCAGAAGAAAGCCTCTCTCGGGGACCCTCGGAAACACATCACAGATGGGCGGGCCTGGACGAGAGGGCAGAAGCCCGCTGAGACCTCGAATGCAGAGCACTGTCTGCAATGGCTTATCCTTCTGGCAGTCTCATGAGACGTGAAAGGGATAAGTGAAGGTTTTATAATACTTTTATTTATGTATTAAAACTACCAGGTAACTCTTTTAGAATATCCATTTCCCTCCTACATAAATGTGTATTTTTAAAATATTTGATTAGGGAAAACAGAAATTAGCTACCTTGGAACTCCATGTACATGAATTACAAATATTAGCAGTCTGGGAATGAAAAGCAAAACAAAACTAAATAAGAGTTCCTCTCAGAACTGGACCTAAGCTTTCTCCACCCTAGAAAGAAAATGCAGACTCTTTAGAGAAAGTACATCTGAGCATCCAGGGAAATTATATGCTCCCTTCCCGCCCATCCCCACCCCCAAAGTTCTCTTATTTCAAATTCCAGGGGTGTTCTCTCAGTTTCACACTCCCAGCTCACAGGGCCGAAAAACACTTTCTGTTTCATGCAAATCTGAAGCGAGATAGGAAAGAATGCAAAAAAAGAGAAAAAAAAAAGATTTTAAAGCATAATTTAAAAGACCACAGTTCTGTGTCTTGTTTGTCAGTTACAGGAAAAAAAAGGTCTTTATTTTTAAAATGTTCAACTGGATAATTTTTTAAATATCACCGTTCTTAAAAGAAACATTTGTGTCCGTTGGATGAGAAAATGTAAAATGTTCTTGCTAAGTCCTTGAAAAGGTCCAGGTCATCATTTGGACTACATCGTATATGAGGAATTCTAAGCAGGAAGGACCCCAACGCTTTCCTTCCCCCTCCCTCCCCAATAAGCTCTGTAGCGAGGAGTTAAGCTTTATAAACTGCTAAGTGACCAGACAGACAGACTGGCTCTGCAAGGTAATGTTTCCAGTTTGACTCATGCTTATGGTCTTTGACCTTAACAGTCATTTGTGGTCCAAGTACCATCAGACATTCTGAAGGATGGTGTACTCAGTGATAAGCTTAGACATTCAGACTCGGGTTGACTTCTTGCCTTGCTGTCTGCAAACGTGGGAAAGCTGGAGATACGTGCTGTAGAAAAGGAAGGAAGGAAGAGGAAAGAGAAAGTAGAGAAGTAACCAAAATATATTTCTTGAAGACCAAGTATCACAAACTTGAGTCATTAAAGAAGTTAAAAGCAGAAAATACATCTTATATGGCACTTTCTGCTAAAATAAACAAATAGAGCACTAAGAGAGTAAACAAAGGCAAACTGTAAATCAAAACCCTCTGCCTAATGCATTCCCCAGGTTTCTTTCAGACAGCAAATGCCAGTGAGAAACGGGTATTCAGGAACCCAGACACCACAGAGGTGAGTCATTTTCATTAGAGAGATAAGATCACCTGGCCCTCTTCAGTAGCTTTAATAGCTGAAGGCCCTCCATCTGACTCTGATTCTCAAAACCATAAACTAAGAAGGGAAAACTCCTCTGCTTTTAGCCATCATTACCCACAATTTAAGCAAAGATAGCATTTGCTCAGTTGCTAAGTCATATCTCACTCGGGGACCCCATGGACCGTGGCCTGCCAGGCTCCTCTGTCCATGGGATTTCCCAGGCAAGGATACTGGAGTGGGTTGCCATTTCCTCCTCCAGGGGATCTTCCTGACCCATGGATTGAACCCCAGTCTCTTGCGTCTCCTGCATTGGCAGGCGTAATCTTTACCACTGCACCACCTAGGAAGACCAAAGACAGCACAGGGAATTATAAAAATATTCAGAGCCATCAATAAGATTCACCAGCACATGCATTCTTTGCTGGCAGACTCAATTCTCCACAGCTTCCTTGCCTCCACCAAGGGAAAAATATGCCTTCCAGGTCCCATCTTTTGGTTCCTTTGCAAACACTCTGGAATATAATTTCTATTTGCTTAGGGTTCTGGAGAGCTAGAGAAGCTTTATCTGCTTGTGGGAAAGGGAATTAGCTGAACACCTAACGGAAACTTTGGTAGGAGGACTACGGTGAATGGTTAAATATTTACAACATAAGAACCAGTTCATCTGAAAACAAATGTACAAGTGCTTGGCTTCATTCCTCGTCTCAGGAATCAAGAATGTTCCCTTGCTGAGAGCCTGCCATTTTGTTGGCATTCAAGTAAGAATCAACTTCAGGAAAAGAGGGTGGGAGTGAGTACAGGAACAACAGTCTTGCAAAGCGTTATTGTACTAGCTGAGTTCATAGTGATGTAACTACCCTTTAAATGACAAATTCCTAAAGAAGAAAGGTCCAGGAAAAACCATGGATAATTTTGACATTAAGTACCGGAGTACCCCCATGAAAACTCATTAGTCTACTCATCTAAATGTCCCTAACCAAATAGGATACAAAGAATGTAAGAAGATCTAAATTAGATCTAAACAAAATACTGAAACTATATTCTTTAGGCATCTGAAACCTGTATCCCATCTAGGGTGGAAGGAAAAAGAAATAACAGGGGGAAGAAAATAAAGTTTCACTCAAACGACCCTACAAATAAATAAACAACCCCCAAGACTCAACATCCCGTCAGCTTTGGCGCAAAGGTGGTAGTTTGGGGGATTAGGAAAGTGTGCAAAATGCTTCTTATTAGAGATCCTTCTTTCTATTGTTGGTGGTTTGTCTCATTCAGTATAAGTAAGTTGAACTCTGAACTGAGATTTCGGGAGCATCAGTCAGACATCCTCAGGTATCTTGCCTGCAACAGCTCACGTGAACTGGCATCTGCAGCTCCTAACTTACTGGTGACAGATGTAGGCCAAGTGTGAGGCTCTCCCGGGGTGCTAAGACCCTGCCCTTGATTGACAGGAGGCTTAAAACAAACAAGCATGGCAATAGGAGGCTCTTGGAGATGCAAAATTGAATTGTTTAGTCGCTGACTGTTTTTGTGACCCCATAGACTCTAGCCTGCCACGCTTCTCTGTCCATACTGGAGTGGGTTGCCATTTCCTGCTGGGTTTTCCCGACCCGGGGATTGAACATGCATCTCCTGGACTAGCAGGTGAATTCTTTACCGCTGAGCCACCAGGGAAGCCCAAAAACCAAAGGAGAAAGTCACCAAAATCCCACTGACATCACCTTTACTTTTCTGGGCTTTCTCCATCAAAAGAGACTACCTGGTAATTTGCATTCCCTTTCAAGGGCTGAATGCTTAAGGATTCTCCTTGGGGTCACCCTAATCCCTTCACACCACATAATGGTGCAGATAAGGTGTTATGTGCTGGCAGAATCTTAGCTAAGAGGGCTGAGGATTGACCCAGGGAAGAGTGATCCTTCATTTAATCATCTGTTGTGGGACAGAAGTAACTGCTGAATGATTTCAAAGATTCATTAAAGATGGGGACGTGCCTCCAGGTTATGATGAAGGACAGAGAGTTATGTGGTTCCTTAGCCTGGTGACCCCACACTCCCACCTTCTCACTGCTTCTGATGCTGAGCATCTCCAAAGAGTCTTCTGTCCTTTCAGTCCTGCCTCCTTCTCCGCTTGCATCTATTAACCCCCTGCAGGCAGGCTTTGGAGTTCATGTTGCTCAAACTGCTCTCTGTCAAGTGACAAACCCAGCTGCCTCTCCTCAGAGTCCCCCACCGCCTTCAAATGTGGGCACTGCTAACCACTTCCGCCCCTTCAACTTTCTCCCTTGCCTTCCAAAACAGCTTGTTCTCATTACTTCTCCTTGTGGCCTCCAAATCCCAAGGTACACGGCTCTCCTCTCTCCACTGCTTCTGCTCCCTTCTGTAGGATCTCATCATTCTCATCTGTAATGATCACCTTTCTGTAGATAATTCCCAAATCTATATACATTGCTTCAGACTCTTTCTCCGGCTTTGTCCCAATTGCTTACTGGACATTTTCACAAGTAGAGCCTTACACCAGCTCAAGAGCAAAGTCATCATCTATATCCAAATGAAAAAGCCCCAGATCCCCCTCCTGAGTAGCCTATTAGTTGCTCAGTCATGTCTAGCTCTTTGTGACCCCATGGACTATACAGTTCACAGAATTCTCCAGGCTGGAATACTGGAGTGGGTAACCTTTCCCTTTTCCAGCTATTATACCTTAGAGAACTAAACTCTTTGATAAAGCAAACAAAAGACCCCAGATGGTTAAATTCCATTTCTGTAATGCAGTGAGGTAGTCAAACATATTAGCACAGGTCTGTAAGGATGAAGTCTGAAAAATCTGACTATGGTCAAAGGTAAATTTCCTTAGATAGCAAGAATTTTCTTTAATCCTTTTATCAATGTATTATTCTGACAAAGCATCCTCGCAATGTCACCAACTTGGACAGAAAAACATTCAGTTAAAATAGTTAAATATCATAAAAACACCAACATGGGCTATTATTTGAAGCAAACAAATTATTTAGGGAAAAATAGTAAAATTCGCTCCACTAGGTCAGCTCTGTAAACCAGCTCATCCATTGTGAACCTCACACTGTGTTCTGCTCAGTTCTCGATGTCTCGTATGCCCTCTTACTCATTCCATAAATTCTATGAGGTGGGCACTAGCCTTCCCTTCCCTTCACAGATGATGACACTGAGGCATTTTGGTCAAGGTCTAGTACAAAGCAGAGCTAGGTCTCAAACACCGTCAACTGGCTGCAGCATCTGTGCCCTTACCCACTAGTTGTATTTATTTAGATAAAACAAAAACTGCTCTGATTCAACTGTGAAGGTGATTTTTAAAAACACATTCACCTAGCTTTTACTTCCTGAGATTTCCTACCAGTTCATATTGTTTCTATTACCTATTTAACTTTACTATGGGTTGTAGGTTAATTTCTGCATTGCGTGCATGCAAAGTCACCTCAGTCGTGTCTGACTCTTTATGATCCTATGGGCTCTAGCCCACCAGACTCCTATGTCCATGGGATTCTCCAGGCAAGAATACTGGAGTGGGTTGCCTTGCCATCCTCTAGGGGATCTTCCTGATCCAGAGATTGAGCCTCTTATGTCTCTTATATCTCTTGCATTGGCAGGTGGGTTCTTTACCACTAGCACCACCTGGGAAGCCCCAATTTCTGCATTAGGGAAATCCAGTTGGTAGGCAATTGGTGACTACAGATGGTGACGGCAGCCAAGAAATTAAAAGACACTTACTCCTTGGAAGAAAAGCTATGATGAACCTAGACAGCATATTAAAAAGCAAAAACATTACTTTGCCAACAAAGGTCTGTCTAGTCAAAGCTGTGGTTTTTCCAGTAGTCATGTATGAATGTGAGAGTTGGACTATAAAGAAAGCTGAGCACCAAAGAATTGATGCTTTTGAACTGTGGTGTTGGAGAAGACTTTTGAGAGCCCTTTGGACTGCAAGGAGATCCAACCAGTCCATCCTAAAGAAAATCAGTCCTGAATATTCATTGGAAGGACTGATGCTGAAGCTGAAGCTCTATACTTTGGCCACCTGATGCGAAGAACTGACTCGTTGGAAAAGACCCTGATGCTGGGAAAAATTGAAGGTGGGAGGAGAAGGGGACAACAGAGAATGAAATGGTTGGATGGCATACCAACTAGATGGACATGAGTTTGAGCAAGCTCTGGGAGTTGGTGATGGACAGGGATACCTGGAGTGCTGCAGTCCATAGGGTTGCAAAGAGCTGGACATGACTGGGTTACTGAACCGAACTGAACTGAATTGGTAGGCAAAGAAAGCAGATGATTGTTTTTTAAAACAGGATTTATGATCCAGGAAGCAGGAAATGCAGGAGGGTTGATCCTTTCAGAATTCCAAGCCAGAATATTAGACTCATAAACTCTCACAGCCCCATGGGATGCCCAGGTTCCTTTTAGAACAAGCCACCAAGCCGCTGTTTAACCCTGACTCAAGGCCTCTTCTATTTTCAAACAACTCTAATTATTGGAAAAGTCTTCTTAAGGTCAAACCTGATATCCACCTCCCTGTAGCTCCTGTCCATGGGTCCTTATTCTGCCCTCTGAAGTCTAATCCTGCTTTTGCACAGTAATCCTTGATGTATTAAAGGGAGGAACCACCCCTTTGAGTTTTGTCTATTTTAAGATAAATATGCCCAGCTGTGATGAAGTTGGAGCGTTAGATTAGCATGAGGTTCACAAAGTGAAGGCTTTATCTTTCTCACTTGATGCAACCATTCACATTTTATTATCTTCTACTAGTTTTTATTCCAAGCCACATCATGTGGCTCATGGGATCTCAGTTCCCCAACCAGGGAATGGAAACCAGGTCCCAGCAGTGAAAGTCCTGAGTCCTAACCACTGGATCGCCAGGGAATTCTCACTACTCACATCTCACAGATATTTGAGACTGAGGGACCAGACAGTTCTTTGAATCTACTGCCTGATCAAAACTTCAAATCCCAGCAAATCCTGCATTTTACGGATTCAACTTAGTTCAGGCTATATCTATCCAATATCTTTCAATTGACTGCATAATGATTGGAAGAAGAAGGTTTGACCATGAACACCTTTCCTTGGTCAAGGATCCTCCATGCCAGGGTGCCTCCCCGTGGTCCCTTCCCTTCGCTCCTTCACATGGCGCCACCAATGGGTTCGTGCTCAATCCCCTCTAAAATTCTTAGCTGTAAAACAGCCTCGAAGCAGCAGGATGATGATTTATTTTCAACTTCAAGCAGGATTTGTAAACACCATGATAAACGAGGAGAGGCCCCAAAGCCGCATTCCTCTAGTGGGTCCTCTTAAATGAAAACACACTGCGTTTCAGCATCACTTGGCATAAATCATTTGTTTCAAAGCAGGACTGAACTTCCCCAGCATTCCTGTTGATTACCTTTCTCATCTGAAGCCCTGAAGAGCACATATCAGTTGAAATTACAGGTAACTGACCTATACCTGTGTCCTAGAAGACTGGACAGCATAGATTTTAAATTCATTAACTACACTTTTGGTTGAAAGTTGTACTTGCAATATGCACTAAGTAAAGGAAATTTTTTTAGGAAACAGAAGAGTTTAGACATGTCTTCAAATGTGCTTGACCTTCCTGTGGTCTCGATCTTTTCTCCCTTAATGGAACGCTCATTCCCCACTTTGTTCCCTTTCTCAGCCAGTTTTCTCTTGAGCACCCTGATGAGGTCAGTTCATCTCAGGGCCAACAGGCATCCCTCTAGGGATGACACAGAGATGAACTCAATCTTTTCTGGAGAAGGGGAGGGATTGGCAGGGGTCAACTGCAGAAAAACCATCTGGATCCACTCACAACCCCACTTCTGAAGGCCCCCAGCTCAGGACACAACCCACCCATGAGCTTCCTAAACCCCGGACCAGCATCTGCAAACAGAACTTGGCTTGCGGCAAGTTTCAGTTGGCCTCCACTGTGTTAGTATACACGGTGCTTTCAGTTTGAACACTTAATCATCATTTGGGATCTTTCACATAAAAATCCAGATTTCTGGCAACACTGGGTCTGCATTCCTTCATAATAATAAGCCGTCAGAGTTGAGCACCCACTACTCCCCCTAGAGAGTGCATACTTGCCCTGATCCTCACCATTTCCCACTGTGTTCTCAGGAAAAGGGCACTTTACATTTTGTACTGGCCCACTTCATTCATTTGTGTTTCTTCCCTGTTTGGTTCTAGAGCCATTTAAGTTTGCAAGCCTGGTAGATATTCTGTCAAAGACTATCAAACCTGCTTTCCTATCAGTAAAATACTGAGGTTGGCCTTCCACCTCCAAGATTATATAATTCAGTGGCTTGCTGAGCAAAAGTACTATCATGTTGTTCTTGATCCCACTTCCTCAATGTATGGAGTAGGACACAGCATGACCAATGACAGCTGTGACTGAATGACCATCTCCTCCAGCACTTCTCTCAGATATGGCCTTTCCCTGAACCTCGGTGTGGCCCTCTCTTCCTCGCCATCATAACAAGAGGAAGTTGAAGATGAAGTTCAGGTTTGAATGGTGACTTCCATCCAAGTCCTAGCTGATTATTCTAACTTCCATGCCAGCTTGCCCATCTGCAGTATGTTCCCTGGACCTTCTAAGGGCTTTTTAGAAGGAGACATTAGTGAAACAGAGAAAACATTTCTCATGTATTATTGCTGCATGAGAACTTGCAAGGTCACTGAAATAATAATAATAATTATGAAATAATAACAGCTGAAATAATAACAGCTGGTGGTAAACGCTTTATGTGAGATATGCACAAGTGTTCATAAAGCATAAAACAGCATTAAATAACTCCTTTCCTTGGCAAAGAGGATGGTCAGTGGTTATTCAGGCTAGAAAGTTGAGGACTTGGAGATTCAACTTTCTCACAATGAGAGCCACACAAGAAGGAATGAGTTGACTTGTCAAGTACTGACTTCCCTGACCCTTAAACTATGCAACGAGAGGCTGGATAAGCCTCTGTCCTGTAGGAATGTCTTGCATTGTATGCCGTGGTGGGGTGGGGGCTGGGGTAGTGTGTGGGAGTCCCCTCCAACCCCACATGCTGGCAGTTTTCCCTCTGGGTGTGTGTTTTTCCTTTTTCTTTCCTACAACTTAGAAGCCCACTGACTTAGTTTACACACCTCACTAGATGCTAGGATGATTGATATTACATGCAATAGGCTCAAACTTGGTCAGTTATCCAACAATGTTTGTTTTAAGAAGAACCTAAATTTATAACTTTGTACTTTTCAGAGTCTTTGTGACAAGGGACTAAATCTTGCATGAAATAAATGACCTTACCACACTGAATTATTTTTCAGTATAGAAAATTTAATAATAACAGCAACTGGTATAAAATGTGAAGCCCACTAAAGCAAAAAGAAGACATTTTAAAGCCTGACTCCAAACCCGTTAGAGGCTATTCCCAGGTGGTGCACGGCAGAGAATCTGCATGCCAGTGCAAGAGATGCTAGAGGCAGATTTGATCCCTGGGTTGGGAAGATCCCCTGGAGAAGGAAATGGCAACCCACTCCAGTATTCTTGCCCGAGAAATCCCATGGACAGCAGAGCCTGGTGGGCTATAATATAGTCCATGGCTTCCCTGGTGGCTCAGAAGTTAAAGCGTCTGCCTGCATCTGGCTGCAATGCAGGAGACCTGGGTTTGATTCCTGGGTCGGGAAGATCCCCTGGAGAAGGAAATGGCAACCCACTCCAGTATTCTTGCCTGGAGAATCCCGTGGACGGAGGAGCCTGGTGGACTACAGTCCATGGGGTAGCAAACAGTTGGACACGACTGAGCAACTGAGTATACAACACACACACAGAAGTTGCTCTTGGGCAAAATGCAATTAAATTGTTCCAAAAATATTCCAGGAAGAGGATGTATCTTATTTAACATGTGTCTGGTTCAGCCTGTATTGTACAAACACATTTTCACGGCCGAGTATCTATAGACACTGGGTAAAGAAAGTAATCATTCCTTCGGGTATTCTCTTGAAACTCCAGAAGGTGGGAGCAGCAGAGACACTGGAAGGAAATCCTCCTTCTTCAGGTGGAGCAAGAGGCCGGGCACGTTTGTATATCTGCTGTAGAGTTCCTGGTATGCCGTGCCCGCTAAGTAAACATTAAAGAACTGCTCTCCACCCAGCTTAATGGGAACCGAAGGGCATTATGACCTTAAGCAGTGCTTATCAATGGAAAGCAAACAGAAAAACACGAAGCAGGTTGCCCTACGCAGAGCCAGGTCTCCTAGGCAAAAACTGGGGGTCTCGGTCCTTTGGAAAGGCCAACATGCCCTTTTAGCGCTCACAATATATTTCCAGGGATGATTTAATGTTACCTCACTTCTTCTCTCTTTTGCTAAATTGACTCACAGAAGAGGTCCTTCCCTTTTGCCCCTTCACCTCTGCCATCATTCTTAGGAAAAAAACTAGCATTCCCGATAAGAAATAATCCAAACAACAAGATCGTTTGAATTCCTCTGAAACCAATTCATCATGTAGTGTTAAAAAATAAATCCTTCCCACTCTCCAAGTAAAATAATCAGGACAGAAACAGACTCAGAGAGAGAGAGAGAGAGGCAACAAAGTTAATTGGAATTAGGGAGTTGAGGCCAGGAAGGACTTCAAAAATCACCTTGAATTTCTGGATACAGATAGCAGTGGCTGCACAGCAATGTAAACATGCTTAGCAACAATAAATTGTTCTCTTAAAAATGGTTCAAATGACCAATTTTATGTTCTCTATATATCTCAGCCTGTTTGGACTGCTATAACCAAATACCATAGATTTGATGGTTTATAAACAAGAGAAATTTATTTCTCACAGCCTGGAGGTCAGGAAGTCCAAGATGAAGGCACCAGTGGATTCTGTGTCTGATGGGAACTCACTTCCTGTATCACAGATGGCTGTAATCTCACACGGCAGAAGGGCTGAGAGAACTCTCTGGGGTTTCTTTTATAAGGGCACTAATCCCATTCTTGAGGGCTTCACTCTCATGACCTTCTCACCTCCAAAGGCCCCACCTCCTAATACCATCACATTGAGGATTAGATTTCAAAATATTAATTTTGGAGGGGCACATATTCAGTCTATGTCAGGATACTTTACCATGATTTCTTTTTCACATTTTTGTTTTATTTTTATCTTTATTACTATGTTCTGTCTTCTTTGGGTTAAGGCTTTTTTTTTTTTTTTTTTTGGCTGTCCAGCAGGTGGGATCTTAATTCCCAGCGTAAAGATGGAACCTGAGCTCTCTGAATTGGGAGCACGATTCTTAACCACTGGACCATCTGGGAAGTCCCAACCATGATTTTTTTAATGGGGAAAAACTCACCCTCAGGCAAGTCCTTCTCCCATCTCCATCCATGGTGGAGGACAAACTGGTTGAGGTGGTGAAACCTCTTAGCAAGAGCTACCTGTTTGATCTGAACAACAGCTACTGAACCTGGTGGGGAGCAACACCTCACATCACCAGTCAACAGAATTTTAGCCCCACCTCAGCTAGGTTTGGAGTAGGCTTGTCTGCTCATGAGAAGTGGCTCACAGCCTCCCTAACTCACCGTACAACCTGGCTCTCTCAGTCAACAAAGAGGGAGGTCATCTTGAGATGTGGCTTGGAGAGGAGTAGACCTGGATCCCTCTGCAGGGACCCCAAGAGCATTTTATTTTTTAATATATGGAATTTTCCAGGCAAGAATACCGAGTGGATTGACATTTCCTTCTCCAGGGGATCTTCCTGACCCAGGGATTAAACCCAGGTCTCCAGCATTGCAGGCAGACTCTTTACCATCTGAGCCACCAGGGGAACCCTAATAGGGGTTAATTAAATTAATTAAAAGTTAATTAATTTATTTGGTTGTGCTGAGTCTTAGTCACTGGACCACCAGGGAAGTCCCTACCAAGAGCATTTTAAAATAAAACCCCAGGTTACAGAGGATAACATGGTAACATCAAAGATGGGTTGGAGTGGGGGTGGATCCCTCTGGAAAAAAACACATGTACAAAACAAGAGTCACTGTTAGAGTGTATCAAGATATATGGCTATTTGAGAAATATATGAAAATAGGGGGTGCAGTTATTTCTGCAAATAAGGATGTTTAATCTCCAAATTTCACATTAATACATATAATACTAACCAGTCTCATTCTCTGTTTTTTGATACTTCAATTTCCTCATCTTCAAAGCAGAAAAACCCTCAGAACTCACTGTCACCTCTTCAGAAAGCCAAAATTACCGAAAGTAAATACCTGAGGAATTGCTACACAAAAACAACCTTTCCACAAAACGCTGTAACCTAACTCATACCTTGATGGTCCATTACTCAATGAGAGCAGAAAAATAAACATTGTCTGAAGTGAGGGTGGTTTTCTTTGGCTAGACAACCACCATATGGCAGCTATTTTCTGTCCCCATTTTACAATAACGAAAGACTGCACTGGCTTATTTGCTTTGGTTTGACAGATGATGGTCAAGTGTAGCATTGAGATTATACCCTCAGTGCCCTGTGTGAAAGAAAACAACGCACCATCAATTTTCCTTGCAGAAAATCCTTCTCCTTCCTTCTCTGGGGGATTCTTCAAAGCCCTTTGCCCTCTGCCCTCTAAAAGATAAATAAAAATAAAGCCAAATGGGTACCAGGTGGCAAAAGTTGCCTGAAACAAGTTTGAGAATCTAAACTCAAGGCTAGTAAGATGTTCACAGCTCAGTACAAACCACTGAAAAAAAAAAAAGAATTAATGCTGTCTCTTTTGTTGTTAACGTCAGACTCTTGAATGGTGTAGGTATATGAACATTCTAGACTCAGCCTATTTAGTTAAGCGTTAGAAAGTCATAGATGGACATAAAGACTCACTTGCCTGCTAACACTGTTCCTGCCATTTATTCCAATCCTGATGAGGATACTTGCAAGGAAAGGAAGAGTTTACAACACTATCTGGCTTTGCACATATAAAAAAACAAAAGCTTGATGTGTTGTTAGTTTTCTGAGTGCTGGATGGAGGACAGTCATTTCATTTCTGGTGGGCGTGCTCAGCCTTAGTGAGCCAAGGAATCATTTCCCCAGGCTCTCAGGGCCTTACAAGCCCATATACACCGTTTCTAGAATTTGGTTCTGTCCATTAGTGTCCCCAGGATCACAGTCCTACCTTTTTTTTTAAAATATGTGCAAAACCTGGCGTGCATGCCTCAGTCCACCAGGTCACAAAGAGCAGGACACAACTCAGCGACTGAACAACAGCAACGTGATAATCCTGTATTTACTTTTTAAAGGAGCTGCCATACTGTTTTCCTTAGCAGCTGTACCATTTTACAGTTTCACCAACAGTGCACAGGGTCCTCTTGTTTTGCTTTTTTTGATAGCAGCCATCCTAATGGGTGTGAGGTGGTATCTCATTGTGGCTTTGATTTGCATTTCCCTGGGGTCGCACAGAGTCCAACACGACTGAAGCGACTTAGCAGCAGCAGCAACAAATTAGTGATGTTGAGCATATTTTCATGTGTTTACTGACCATTTGGATTTCATCTTTGGAGAAGTTTTTTCAAGTCTTTTGTTCTTTAAAAAAAATCATATTCTTTTGTTGTTGAGCTCTGGGAGTTTTATATATATACATGTGTGTGTGTGTGTGTGTGTGTGTGTGTGTGTGTGTGTGTATTCTGGTTAATATCCACATATGTCCATATGATGTATATCCATATAACATATATGGCTTCCCTGGTGGCTCAGAGGGTAAAGCATCTGCCTGTGATGCAGGAAACCCAGGTTCGATCCCTGGGTCAGGAAGATCCCCTTGAGAGGGAAATGGCAACCCACTCCAGTATTCTTGCCTGGAGAATCCCACGGACAGAGGAGCCTGGTGGGCTAGAGTCCATAGGGTCGCAAAGAGTCAGACATGCTGTTGAGTTCTGGGAGTTTTATATATATATATATATATATTCTGGTTAATAGCCACATATGTCCATATGATGTATATTCATATATCATATATATATATGAGGTATATCCATATATGATATATTCTGGATATTAACCCCTTATCAGATACATAATTTATAAATATTTTCTCTCACATCCCTGAGTTTTTATTTGAGATCTGAGAACCTGCATCTCTAACAAGTTCCCCGGTAACACTGACAATCCAGGGGCCTACACTTTGGGAGTTACTGCTCCAAGGCAATATTGTTAAGCACTTCACAACCTTACCTAAATATCACATCATCATTTTTGTTTTACAGAAGATGAAATGGATACTCAAAGAGGTAAAACTTGCTCAGGGTTATTCTAACAAGTGGGAAAACAGGAGCCATCACCCAGTCCTCCCGACCTAGCATCATGCTGCACCCATCTCTGCCACAGTAAGTCAAATCAGGTTCACCAGAGAATACACGCTAATGACCAGGACAATGGACTTGGGGGGACAGGTGATGCTTTGCAAGCTCTCTCTCTCTTTGCTTAAGTCAGGACTAAATTTCTGGACACCTTTCCTTGGATGTTATGTTCAGGTTTCATTAAGATGAATTGATAAAGCAAAAGGAATCTGTTTTACAGCCAGGAGGAAAATGGTAGCGGTGGGAGATGGGGGTGGGACACGGGGGTCTAGTATGGCTAGACCAGACAGACCTGATGAATGAACTCGCTCAAGAGCCAGATGTTTGGCTTTGGTAGATTAGGCAAGTGTTGTGCCTTCCTCCCAAAGCTGTCTGTGTTTAGACAGTTCCCTGATTGCAGCCTTCAGCCAGGATCACCACTAGCCCAGAGGGGCCTTTCTTTGTGTGTAGGAGGAAGAGGCACCCGAGTGCCTGGCCAGGTCTGCTAGGGTGGTGGGTTTCTGTCCCCGAGACCTCTTTGACTGGACACTACTTACTGAGCAGCCAGAGATAAAGTGTGATAAAGAGAGACACCTCTGATAAAGGTTCACATTACTATTGCTTAAAAGGCCATATAAGTTTAAGGGTTATTCACTCAGTCATGTCCAACTTTTAGCAACCCCACGGATTGTATGTAGCCCACCAGTCTCCTCTGTCCATGGGGTTCTCCAGGCAAGAATACTGGAGTGTGTTGCCCTTCCCTTCTCCAGGGGATCTTCCCGACTTAGGGATTGAACCCTGGTCTCCTGCATTGCAGGAGGATTCTTTACCATCTGAGCCATCAGGGAGGCCCAAAAGGGAGTATATACATGTATAATATGTGTATTTATTCATATATATAAAAGGAAATATCTATATTAATAAATAATAGATAGAGAGAGGGAATATATGGACTCCTGATTACTCACTTCCATGGATAACCAAGGGTTGGTGGCAACCTTATATCCATGACAACTGTACGTATTGAGAGTAAAAACAATTCATAGTTTAGTGAATTAATCAACTTTGGTGTGTACTTCATGTCATTACTTACACCCAGACCAGTGACCTATTCTGATGTAAAGCTGGTTATTTAAGGCCAGCCTTGAGATTCTATCCCTTATTAAGCATGAGAGAAAAAAAAAATCCACCCCTCATAGACACCAAGCCCAACAAATTCTTGCAAAACTTGGTGCTTTGTGTTAGACTCCACAGCTGCAAAGCAAAAGTGTGGTGGTTCGCAGGCATTTCTAAAGGGAAAATGTGGGGATCCTCAGATGAAGATGGGGGCCTTATTCGTCTTCAGATGTTGACATTCCCCAGAGCCACCGCAACAAAAACAGAATTAAGATGCAAAAGGAATTCAGAACCTTCCTTTGCTATCCCAAGCCTGAGAATCTTTTCAAATTTAAATGAATATCTGTCAAACTAATTAAGAGAAGATGCAATGCTCTCATTCTGCGCTCATTAGAGGACAACTTACAGGTCATAAATTCTTCAGGCAGTGGGAGTGAATAGGTCTCTGCTTTCTTGCTCAAGATTCCCGGCTTTGTTTATTTCCAGTTTAGCCTGTTCATCTCCTAGACTCAGAGAAACTACAAAACATGTCTTATATCAAGTTTTAATTCCGTAAGACAGAAATGGATAAGATTATGATGAGATGTTGCAACTGATGTTTTTTAGTCAAGAAAACTTGGAGGAAATGAAGAGAAATTATTTATATCTGAGTGGTGTCCTTTGTTTCCCCCAAGATATTTTTATATTTATGAGTAGATTTCAAAACGCACATACACAAAGAGTGTTTCCCCAATTCTTGCAGTTTCTGATATTGAGACTCAATAAACTGATTTGGTAAAATATACTCACACTGTGTCAGAGTCTGTCAGACTCTGGGTAGAGATTAACATTCCAAAACCACTTCCTGGATTTATCAGACTCTTGCCAGCTACCCAGTCCAATACTATGTATTTAATTTAATGCATACATATTTAATTAATAATGTGGGTAACTCTGCAGGCAAAGTTTTTACCCCCATTTTACAGATAAGAAGATTCAGAGCAGTTATCTTGCACCACACTGGTAAGCAGCAGTCAGTAGAAAGCATGATGCTTAAAAATATTTGGGACTTCCTTGGTGGTCCAGTGGTTAAGACTCCGCCTGCCAATCTGCCTGCAGGTGACATGGGTTTGATCCCTGGTCCAGGAAGATTCCACATGCAGAGCAACTAAGTCCATGCACCACAACTATTGAAGTCCTCGAGTCCAAGAGCCTGTGCTCCAAAACAAGAGAAGCTGCCACAATGAGAAATCCTCTCACTGCAACTAGAGAGTAGCCCCTGATCACTGCAACTGGAGAAAGCCTGGGTGTAGCAACAAAGACCCAGCACAGGCCAAAATGAATAAATTTAATTTTTAAATTACTTGCTTATTTAAAATATATAGTATCGTCCTTTTGACAAATTCTTGGAAGCCTGAAATGATAAAGAATGAGTCTGCATCTAAACTGTTATTTATTAGAAAGAAATTTAACTGGAGCTATTAGAATTTCCACTGAATGTCTTTAAAGACGGGCTTCCCTGGTGGCTCAGATGGTAAAGAATCTGCCTGCAATGTGGGAGACTGAGGTTCCATCACTGGGTCAGGAAGATCCCCTGGAAGAGGAAATGGCAACCCACTCCAGTACTCTTGCCAGGAGAATTCCAAGGGCAAAGGAGCTTAGCGGGCTACAGTCCATGGGGTGGCAAAGAGTTGGACACAACTATGTGACTAAGCACAGCAAAGACTTTAAAGATACTCTTCAGAAAACAAGGATTTCCCATTTATTTAAAAGCCTACCTGCTTTCCTTATTTTTTCTATGCTCTGGGATTTATGCCACTAAAAATACATTGTTCCCTTCTTCAGTAATTCCATTAGACTTTTTCACTGGTGTTACTTGGCTGAGTTGCACAATGCCTCAGCCACATGGGCAGTTCTGTTTGACCATTTCCTGATTATTTCTTCCTTTTGCTACTTATATCTTAAATCAGATTGTTATCATTTCTGCTTAACCAAGTTAGAGAGATGGGTTACACGTACTTGCTTTCTGTCAACGTAAACTAATAGTTTAATGGGATGCTCTACTCATTTGCTCAGGCGTGTCTGACTTTTTGAGACCCCATGGACTGCAGCCCAGCAGGCTCCTCTGCCCAGGGAATTTTCCCGGCAAGAATACTAGCGTGGGTTGACCTTTTCTCCTCCAGGGGATCTTCCCAACCCAGGGAATCGAACCCAGGTCTCCTGCATTGGCAGGTGGATTCTTTACCGCTGAGTCGCCAGGGTAGCCTCATAGTTAATGAGATACAGAATTTGAGGCTATGATTCTGATCAAATTCAAATCTAATTTATGGTGTTCATTATTTTTCAAAGTCTTCTTAGAATTTCTATAAAGTGAAAGTCGCTCGGTCGTGTCCAACTCTTTGCAACTCCATGGATAGTATCCTCCAGGCCAGAATACTGAAGTGGGCAGCCTTTCCCTTCTCCAGGGGATCTTCCTAACCCAGGGAATGAACCCAGGTTTCCTGCATTGCAGGCGGATTCTTTAACAGCTGAGTCACAAAGGAAGCCCAAGAATACTGGATAAGGAGAATTATTCTCTCCCACCATCAGGCAATAAAATGGGGCTTCAAAAACCCCTTTTCTGAGCTGAATGTCACTGACACATTGTTGCTTTCTGGGTAAATCTCGGCTCTCCATTGCTCCATTCATGCTTTTAATTAAGGTTTACTCTGATAATGCCACACAGACCATCACCTCCACGGCAGCACCCACACTACTGAAATCAGCATGAAACAGAGCCATGCCAGCTTCCTACAGCAATCCTTTCACACATTCCCTCATACTGATGCTCTTATCACCATGGGGACATGACTTTTACAGCCCATGTTTCAGTTGCAGAAGAGGGTACTTAAATCAAAATCAGTTTAATGTTTATTGGCAAAGCTTTGTTGAACACTGAATCAAATGTGTATATACTTTGCGCTTGGGGAATTCAACTCCAAAGCCACATTACATTGATTTTGACATTTTTAGAGACAAAATGTACCTGAGACGTCAACTAGTTCATATTTTTAATTTATAGATGAGTAAATCCATATCTTTACAGCTTCAAGTGTTTAGTCATTAATTTGAAATTCAATCTAGAGCAAATAGAACAGAATTCTCAGATCTTTTATTTTGAATATAATATCACTTCTGTCTTATAAAACTTACAATTTTAGTGTTTCTACATTCTATTCATCTCCCTTCCCACTATTACTTTTAGGTAGTTATGATTTAATGTTTCAGAGACTGTCCAACAATTACTAACATTAATCCTTGAAAAATAATGACTACTAATATGTCCAAGGCATTCCTTAGATGAATCATTCTTATTTTAACATTTTAAGAAGAAAATTTAGACTTTTGAGAGGTCATTTTGATCAAGTGCCTCTGTTCACTGGAATAGCTCACAGGCAATGTAGATATTTCACTAATAAGGAAGTATGTACCAAAATGACATAGTCAGGCTCTAAGGCAATCATGTGCCTTTACATAGGAGGGCAAATGAGATATGTTTCTAGGCAATAAATGGAAAAACCAAAGTCCTCTGTTGAGAAGGAAAGGAAAAGTAGGCTGAGGAACTATGGAGCCTTCCCTGTCCCCAGCACCTGCCTTTCTCACTTCTTTCCTGGGGATGGTGGGAGACTCTCCCAGATCTCTCCGAGGAAGCACATGATTCATTTTGGGGAGGGAAGGAATCTGTCGCACACTGGTAATAAAATTTATGAAGCAAAAAAAAAAAAAAAAAGATCCACCAAAACTGTGAACTCATCTTCACCTGTTTATGTACAGCATTTTGATCCTATCCTGCTTTAGGGACAATAAATATAACATGTCAGGAACTTGGCACAAATAGAGCCAGAATATATTTGATATCAACACCCCTTAGAGCACTGCCATCTGCAAGTATTACACCAGCTAAAATTGTTGAAAGCATCCTCTTTCAAGGCAACTGGAAACTCAAATTCTAATATGTGTCCCATGTTGCCTGAAGATCAGGATGCATCAGAGGCCTGGGAATCCAATTTGCTGATCTTATTCCAGCATTACATGGTCATACTGCATAGAAAGCCAGAGGATTCGGTGATACATCAGTAAAGCTCTGTCCTGATAATTACAAAATATGTGTCTTTAAAAGATGACTGTCTCAAGGAACATGAGGTGATCAAGATTAGGCACTTGCCCACCACATTAGATTTACGCACGCTGCAGTGGCTCCAATCCATTAGTCTCAATCGGCTACATGCCAATACAAAAAGGTCAGAAAAAAAAAACCACCCTACCATTTATCAAGCACTTACTTTGTGCTAGTGACATGCATTGGCACATTTAATCCTCACAATCACCCTCTGAGGAAAAAACTATCATCCTCATTGTGAAGATAAGGAAACTGAGGTGCTGGAAGAGAAGTGATCTGTCCAAAGTTGGAGAATCACACAGAGCCAGTGACAGAGCCAGGATCTGAATCCAGCCAGTCTGGCTCAAGAGTCCTCTCCAGGGACACCCCTGGTGGTCCAGTGGGTAAAGACTCAGAGCTCCCAATGCAGGGAGCCTGGGTTGGACCCCTGCTTGGGGAATTAGATCCCACATGCCACGACTAATACCCAGTCAAATAAGTAAATAAATAAAAATCTTTTCTAAGAGTCTTCTCTCCAAACGCATATCACACTTGCACAATGAGTTCCACTGACATAACTGAAAATGTGCTAACATTCATCACCATGAAAAGTAATTTGCTTTCCTGCAGCCTGACCAAGAGGGATTCAACTTAAAAACCATTTTGTATCATTGGTTGAGCTTATTTATTATAATTAAATTTACTTCTGCTTACTATTTACCAATTTACTGCCACTAGGAAGCCTACATACTAGTAGGTAATCTTTCAAAGACAAAGCAAAAATTTTTGACAGAGAACAAAAGCAGGAAAGCTGACACAGGGCTGTGGCAGTCATTTATCATGAATTTATATAATTTTATAGCCTTCAATAAACATAGTTAAATGCATAGCAAAATGTGGATTAACTTTATATCTTGCAATTTAGAAATGAATAAAATATGGCAGGGAAAGCCCTTTGTCCAACCTTTTCTTTTTGAGAGGATATGATTCCTAGAGCACTTTTTAATTTTCTTTGAGTTACTCTTAGACTCACTGAGGACTTTTTGTATCATGAGCAGCACTTAGGAGTTGAGTTGGAAAGTACTCAATCAATAGTGTGTGAAATAATGGGCTTCCCTGGTGGTTCAGTGGTAAGGAATTTACCTGCCAATTCAGGAAACACAGGTTCGATCCTTGATCTGGGAAGATCGCATGTGTCGAGGAGCAACTAAGCCCGTGAGCCACAGCTACTGAGTCAGTGTTCTAGAGCCCGGAAGCTGCAACTACTGAAGCCCTCTCACCTTTGAGCCCTGGGGTTCAGGGCGCCCTAGAGCCCTCTCAAGCCACTGCAACGAGAAGCCTGGATATAGCAACTAGAGAGTAGCCCCCACTTGCTGCTACTAGAAAAAAGCCCACAGGGCAGCAAAGACTGAGCTCAACCGAAAAGAAACAAAACTATCACGAAATAGATAAAATAGTTTGTGAAATTAAGATAATCAAAGAAAACAGACAAGAAGGAACAAAAGCAAAAAAAAAAAAAAAGAAAAAGAAGGAACTAAAGGACAGCTCTATGATTACGCCTGGGTGGCTCCACACTTGGCAAGAGTTGGAGATGCCAACCTTCCCTCTCCTTGAAGAAGAGTGTTGAAACGTAACGGCACTTTTTCACCCAGCCTCCCTCTTTGACTCCTTCCTTTATCACCACAGAACAGCTGTGTGTCCACAGAGGGTTAAACCTCACTAGTTGAAAAATGAACACATAGTCAAATCCAGTTGTTGCTTTTTTTCCACCCACAATCTTCCAAGCCACTAGCCTGATGATTTTTTGGACCGAGGTGCCTGATGATTTGAGAGTTGTGCAGAAAAAAGACAGCCCAGACTAAACCTATTAAAAGGATTAGGGGTTGTTTCCCTATATAGGCAGAGGAAAACAATTTCAGTTCTCAGAAAGCAAATGGAAGGCAAATTTCTCGCTGAAAGAGACAGTCCAGTATTAGATAATAACCACCTGATATTCCTAACAGCATTATTTAACTCAGGATTTCTCAACTTGTGTCATGTAGGCCAGACAGTTCTGTGTTGTGGGCTGTTCTGGGCACTGTAGGACCTGACCTGTCTCCACCAGAGCCAGCAGCACAGCCTCCCCACCGTGACAACCAAAACTACCTCCAGACTTTGTTAAAGGTCCAGATTGGGTGCTGCTGGGGGTGGGGTTGGTGGGGCGGGCATGCAACCGCCTCCAGGTGAGAACTGCTAAATTTGTGACTATCACTGAATTCTCTTCCTTCTCTGTCATAGCAAACAAATTATGGACGGTTCATTTTAAACATTTTAAAAACTTCTCTTGGACTTCCCCGGAGGTCCAGTGGTTAAGACTCTGCACTTCCACTTCAGGGGGTGTGGGTTTAATCCCTGGCCAGGGAACTAGAGTCCCACATGCTGCGTGGCCAAAAAGAGAAGGAATAAATTTAATAAATAAAGTAATAAACAAAAGTAGTTTTTAAAAAAGCTTTTTCCTTTCTTTTTCAAAGGCATAATAGATTTCAGAGAAGTACAAAAGACAGACTTTCCACTTTTCCTAGTCTCTGATTCTCATGGTTACTTCACAGGGATTCAGTGACAATCAAGGAGAATAATGTGTGGGTGTGTTAAGTTGCCTAAGTCGTGTCCGACTCTTTGTGACCCCAAGGACTGTAGCCCGCCAGGCTCCTCTGTCTGTGGGATTCTCCAGGCAAGAATACTGGAGTGGGTTGCCATGCCCTCCTCCAGGGGATCTTCCCCACCCAGGGATTGAAGCGGCATCTTTTAGTCTCCTGCATTGGCAGCCGGGTTCTTTACCACTAGCGCCACCAGGAAAGGCCCAAGAACAATAAGTGAAGTGAAGTGAAAGTCGCTCAGTCATGTCCGACTCTTTGTGACCCCATGGACTATACAGTCCATGGAATTCCGAGGCCAGAATACTGGAGTGGGTAGCCTTTCCCTTCTCCAGGAGATCTTCCCAACCCATGGATTGAATCCAGGTCTCCTGCATTGCAGGTGGATTCTTAACCAGCTGAGCCACAAGGGAAGCCCAATAAGAGCTCACACCTAAATGTGTATTTTTCATCCCAGGCACGGTAACAATGTTAACTCCTGAATTCTCACCACTCCCCTTTTTACAGATGAGAGATAGATGCACACTAGCTGTTTGTTTTCAGTTACAGGGCAGCATAAAACATTTTTAACTTGTGAAAGCATAGCATACAGGCATTTATAAAAATATCACACCTATGGGCAATGAAAACTGGCACAACCATCAGAAACATTCCCGAGCAATGACCAGAGTTACAATCACTATCTTATCAAGACCGTTTCTTGATAAGGAAAATGAAGCATACCTTCTTTGGGTGCAACTGGATGAGAAAACCACATGCTTAGTAGGAAATATTCTTCATTGATTTAATAAATGTAAAATATCAAAGGTAGCTTCACTGGTTGATTGTATCCTAGAAAAACATCTCAGTCATGTGAAAACCAAGAGTACCACAGTGTTTGGCCTTCTTTCCAGTGGTTCCTATAGACTAATGGTATGCTTCTCTATCCCCAGCGTGGTCACCCTCATCTCCCAAGACACCTCAGGAAGCAGCAGGGGTGTCTGGGACCATTCCTTCTGATTCACGTAGCACGCACCTTCCTCTCCTTCGGCCAATATCAGGAAGGCAATGTTGCATATATTCACCACCTAACAAATGCCAGCCCAAGGAATAATCAAAGTCTGTAAAAGCAAATCGTATCTTTTCTTAATGTCTGAACCCTGGCATTAACAACAAGGATGACAGCAGCAACAACGGCCACTTCTACCACCACTGGTGACCAGCATGCTGCCTGCCAGGCTTTATGTTCATTACCACTTAACCCTCACAACAGCTCTATGAGTTGAGTCATATTTTCCCCATTTTACAGATGAGATTCATAAAGGTAAGTATCCTGCCCAGTGTGATAGAAAATATTGACTTGGTATTCAAACTTAGGACCATTCAACTCCAAAGCCTGAGCTATTATCCCATGGTGACAAACCCAGGGAGACAGAAAGACCCCTGCTTGCCCATCCACTCTTAGGAACAGAACAAAAAATACTTCCTCCAAAAGAACGGGGAGGGACTTGCCTGGTGATCTAGGGGGTGGCTAAGACTCTTGGTTCCCAATGCATGGGGTCTGGGTTCAATCCCTGGTCAAGACACTAGGTCCTATGCCATCATTAAGTGTTTGCATGACACAACTAAAGATCCCACATGCTATAACTAAGACCTGGGCAGCCAAATAAATAAACAAATATTAAAAAACAAACAAAAAAATAAAAAGAATGGGGAAAGGGTTCGAGATACTCTAGGTTTATATCATTTACTTTAGAAAGAATGTGTGTGTGCTTAGTCATGTTCGACTCTTTGCGACCCCATGGTCTGTAGCCCACCAGGCTCCTCTGTCCATGGGATTCTCCAGGCAAGAATACTGGAGTGGGTAGCCATTCCCTTCTCCAGGACATCCTCCCAACCCAGGGATTGAGCTCAGGTCTCCTGCACTGCAGGCAGATTCTTCTCCATCTGAGCCACCAGGGAAGCCCCTCGAAAGAATAAAAGTGATGAACTAGCTGTCTGCAGCTGGGCATTGTTATCTTGTAAAGACTGAACATCCACTGCAGGAGGCTGTGTTGTACTTGAAATGGAAGGAACCATTTCCTCTGATACCAGCTGATCATTCTCTGAAGGGACCCAGCTCAAGACCAGTATGTTCTCCCTCAATCACAAAAGCAACTCTTAAAGCCCTCTTTTTAATCTTTAACTATAGGCTCCTATAAGGAACTTTTTATGGTTACTCAACAGTTAACACCTTACTACACACTGTGTCAAAGTTCTTGAGTTTATCAGTCTTTGCTGGGAAGCCGGAAACTTCCGCTGAGCTGTTGAAGTTAAAAAGATAGGAGTGATTCTGACCATCTCCTCCTCCGTCATCCAGAGAGCCAGCCTGCCACCAGACCTACCTGTTCTACCTTCTAGATGCCCATCCCGCCACTTCCTCCCCTCTACTTGCCATAGCCTTGGTGCAGACCTTCACTATTTCTCATCTGGACCAGTCCTCACCCACTAATTTCTACTCCTCTAGACTTGCCATCTTCAAAACTACTCTCCAAAATGTAGCCAGAATGGTCCCTCCCAAACACAAATCTGATTTTGCCCCAATCTACCATTTTTTAAAAATTAAAACATAGTTGACTTACAATATTTCAGGTATATAGAAAAATGATACTTATTTTCAGTTATATACACACATATATATATTCTTTTTCATATTCTTTTCCAATGTGGATTATTACAAGATATTGAATATAGTTCCCTGTACTATATAGTCAGTCCTTGTTGTTTATCTATTTTATATATAGCAGTTTGTATCTGCTAATCCCAAATTCCCTCCCCCTGCCTTATTTCCTTCGGTAAGCATCAATTTGCTTTTTAGGTCTGCCAGTCTGTTTCCGTTTTGTATATAAGTTCATTTGCATCATTGTCTTAGATTCCACACATAAGTGACATCACACGATATTTATCTTTCTGCTAACTTCACTATGATCATCTCTAGGTCCATCCATGTTGCTGCAAATGACATTGTTTCATTTCCCCTGATCTGCCTTTTATTTATTTTTTTATTTTTATTTTTTCTGATCTGCCTTTTAAATTCCTCATTAGCTTCCCATCACCTTCAGGGTCCTGTTAAAACTTATGAGGATTCTCGCGTATGTCCTTCAGTCAAAAGACAGCAAATACATCCAGACAACCCACGAGGCACCTTGTGTGAATTAGACAAAGTCCCTGCCAACTCCAGGGGGTGCAGCTTTGTCAGGGAGCAAAGCCCAGGTGGGATTTCAGCCTTGCTCCCACCCCATCTCTGCCCATCCCTTTCATGGGTCACAAGTGCAGCCTTGACATAAGGGTCTCTTCAAACACCTCTTGGTTTCCTTTGTTTAGAACACCTTTACCTACTAAATCTCTCTACCTACCTCCTGTTTGCCATTCTGATAATCAAGACAATTATCCTTTTCCAAGAAGCATTCACCTATCCTATGCTACCAGGATAACTTTATCCTAGTGTGCCTGTGATAGACTTTCCTATCCATATCCTCCCGTAGACGCTGCATTCTGTGAAGCCAGGACCCTATCTTTCAGATTTCGGTGCCTAGAAAGCCTAGCACAGTGCCTGGGAGACTGCAGACCAAGAGCTGCCAAATGTCAAATGAACAATGCCTCTTGTTTTCTTAGTCTTGTCACCAAGTAAGACCCTCAGCAATTTGGAGATTAGGCTATAGGGGGGTCCTGCTTCCTCAAATTACATAATCCCTACTCAAATAACCAGAAGCCAGAACTCATTTAGCAATCATTTCATTAACCCCATGATTAAGAAGAATCTTAGATTTCAACTTCCTGTCCCCTCTGTGGAGTAAACTAATACATCTGTCTTTCACTATTGTGTCTTTTACTGAATTCTCCACCATCATTATCATATCCACTTCCCCGACTTTGGGCTCCTCTGGTGGCTCAGATGGTAAAGAATCTGCCAGCAATGCAAGAGACCTGGGTTCAATTCCTGGGTTGGGAAGATCCCCTGGATAAGGGAACAGCAACCCACTTCAATATTCTTGCCTGGAAAACCCCAAGGACAGAGGAGCCTGGAGGGCTACAGTCCATAGGGTCACAAAAAGTCGGGCACGACGGAGCAATTTTCCCTCCACTTCACTCCCAGACTTAACAAGAGCCAACCAGCTGGATGGTGGGTGGGTGTGCCGGAGGGTAGGGGAATTGGAATTTGTGGTACCTTCTACTTTCTCTAGTGTTTGGATGTTTTTGTAATAAAAATGAGTGAAAAGAAATACTAAAAATTAAATAAGGAGGGACTTCCCTGGTAGTCCAGCAGTTGGGACTCCGAGTTTCCACTGCAGGCGGTGTAGGTTCTATCCTTGGTCAGGGAATTAGAATCCCATGTGACGGCGGGGGGTGGGGGCAAAAAAAAACACCCAAAAAACAAAGGAATCCCACGTGCCACATGATATGGCCAAAAAATAGCCATGCTCACTGAACCACAGGCTCAGATTCTTGTATTTCCGCCTTTCTTGGGATCTTCTCCATGGGTCCTGTATGGCGCTCCCCTTTGGCCTGTCCCTCATGGCCACGCTGACTTCATGCATGACTCCGCTCAGTTCTCCTGCTCACACCCTCCTCAAACCCCTCACGTATCCCTTCCTGACACAAGTCCAGAATTCTCTTCTCTATTCAAGCCAGGCCACAGGAATCAGAGCCTGGAGACTTAAAATGTCTGTCAAAAAAGCCCTCCCTTGTATACCTGAAATCTAGCTATATGTGGAAAACGTACTTTTCAATAGGGTGCGAGCCATTTTAAGAAGGACTGGGCAGATACCACACAGTTTTACTCCGAGGTGTTATTATTTTCCTGCTCACAACTCCTCTAGGGGAGCACGGCCCTGATCAAGTCTCTGCTGCAGGTGTGAGGCCGGACCCGCTCTTCCTTGCCCATGAAAGTGAAGTCACTCAGTTGTGTCCGAGTCTTTGCACCCCATGGACTGTAGCCTACCAGGCTTCTCCATCCATGGGATTTTCCAGGCAAGAATACTGGAGTGGGTTGCCATAGCCATTCAACGTGGTTGGCCGTGGAAGATGGAGTCAGGGCCCAGGGCCTGAGTTAGGAAGGTGATGAAAACTCGAGAGCTGGAGGACACGGGTGGAGGATCCCCGGCTGCGTGGTGAGCGAGCACCACACATGAGCGGATACGGGAGGACAGACAGCCAGAAGTTGGGGGAAATGCTTGCTGGACTTGGTGGTTGTCACTGCAAATGATACAAGTGACACTGAACCTACAGATAAATTTAAGCGAAAATGGGAATTTCTCGGGCAGGTCAAGGAGGGAGACAGTCCCAGGGATTGTAAATATTTTCAGGTTCTCCCTCATGTTCATCTATTTTGGATATGTGTATATCTCTGTGTGTGTCTATCTGTCTGTCTGTCTCCATTTCAATGTTTTTCTCTTTCCCTTTTTCATATATATACTTTCCTCTACACTAAATAGGACTCTTCTTCAGTGTGTTTGCATCTGCGTGTGTCAGTGTGTTTGTGTGTGTGTGCTAGGAGGGTGAATATGGATGCAGAAAGTAAGCATGGAGCAGAGAACTTCAGTTTTACTTCATCCCATATCAGTTCAGCCACTCAGCATGTCCAACTCTGCAACCCCATGGAGTGGAGCACACCAGGCCTCCCTGTCCATCACCAACTCCTAGAGTTTACTTAAACTCATGTCCACCGAGTCAAAAAGCTGCCTACTTGCTGAATCATAATAAAGGCTGGTGGTCTCACATCTTACCATGTGTCAGGCAGTGTTGTAAGTGCTTTATATGTATTACTTCATTCAATCTATGCAACAACCCAACAAAATATCAATAGATACTTTAATTATTCTCTACTTTCCAGAGAGGTAAACAAGGGCCAGAAACATTGAGGAATTTGTCCAACATCACAAACCCAGCAATGCCAAGGTGGGAAAATCACTGACACTTTCGACTCCTCCAGACTTAATCATCACATTAAACTTGGAAGTGCTCTTGGTTTGCTGCAATTGGATTCCTCAAGCTTCACTGCTACCTTTCCAAAAAAACATCTTTTTATTTGAGCTGGTCTGAGTGGGTTTACCTTCACTGCACCCAACTATTCCCCCAGGGACCAGCATTGGCCAAACTGGGGCTTCTTTTCTCTGGCCCTTACTAACTCTGAGAGTCTCAGGGTCCATTTGTTAAATGCACTGTTATATGTTAAATGGTGGTGGTGGTTTAGTTCCTAAGCTGTGTCCGAGTCTTGAGACACCATGGACTTTAGCTTGCCAGGCTCCTCTGTCCATGGGATTTCCCAGGCAAGAATCCTGGAGTGGGTTGCTACTTCTTTCTCCAGGGTATCTTCCCAACTCATGGACTGAACCCACATCTCCTGCATTGGCAGGAAGGTTCTTTACAGACTGAGCCAGCAGGGAAGCCCCCTAAGGGTTAAGTGTAAGATATTCAGTGTCCAAATCCCCACTCTAAAAATCCTGACTTGGTGGGGTTCACGGTTTTCTGGTTTGCTCCTTCCCTAATTGTTATGTGGCCAATATTAGTTTGAGGTCTTTTAGGGGCACTGTTTCTAGTGTGATAGGACTTATTAATTAAAATATTAATGAGACTTAACAAAAGATGAAGCTGTCGACACTGCCTCATTATATCCTCACCTCTAATTTTATCTGGTTTGTAACTTTTCAAAGTTTTTGCATTAAGTGGCATTTTGCATTCACATACATCTCTGTGCCTCTGTGAGATTAAGAAGGCATTTCTATGGCCCTACTACTATTTATTCAAGTCACACCCTCACTCCCTCACTTATTCAACAAATATTTGAGTATCCGCCATGCCCCGGGCACTATTCTAGGCACAGGTATCAATAGTTTTTGTTCTCTGCCCTCATAGAGGGCAATAAAGTGTAATGATATGCCAGATCATTTTTTTCCCTCTAAATCAACAGGAGTGCAACCACAAATGAAAAAGGTTCATAGGACTAGATAAAGCAGTTTTGGGGCACATTCAAATAGGATTTAAGGGCACAGATCCTGCTGGCCGACTGCCTGGGTTCAAACTCTCTCTCTCAACTGCTCTCTCACCATATGACCTTGAATAGTTCCTGAACTGGTATCACAATTATTTAATAACTTGATAAATAGGGATTAAACTGTAGCTTTGTCCGTAGGCTTTTTAGGAGTGCATGTTTATCAGTTATTTAAAACATAAATTCATAAAAGCATTTGTTCAAAAGGAAAAGCGAGCTATAGTCTCTCCTACCCACTGATCATGACTAAGCAACTCTGCATCAAGCAGCAGTGATATGACAACACCCTGATATTAGAATCTGTAAAACGGGAGCACAGGACTGTCCATGTTGGGAGAATAGGGGCTTCAGGCACTCGGACCAACGTCACCACTGCAGGACCAGGGTCACCACTGCAGGAGGATGACCCATCTGACCCCTAAGTCGAACAGACGTTCCACAATCATCTGTTTCTTGCTCTCAGAATCCTTAATTTAAGAATTCAGTTAAAGAAAATTTACAGTGACTCTCCCTGCAGAATTGTTTTCAATAAGCATATCTTGAAAGAAAGCAGAATCACAAATTTGGAAGAGAACTTAAGAAACCAAGCTGCCCTCCAAATGCTTGAGAACCCCTCTGCCCCGTGGTTACCGAGCCTCCACTGGAGTGTTCCCACCACGGAGAGTATACATTTTTAGCCTCTTTCTTTACCCGTCATCTCTAGTTACCATCAAGAATTTCCTTTTATTGTCCCCAAAACCACTTTTCCTGATTCTGGAGCGAGGATAAGATAACCCTGATTCTAAATGATGGCCTTCAAATGCTTGGAGAAGAAGATTCCCTCTCTTCTAGTTTCTGAGCGAGGCACTCCTTGACCTGAGTTCCTACCAAAATTCTTCAAAAGTTCAAAGGAGGAGACACAGAGGTGTGTCCAAGAAGATAATTTTGAAAGAGGGTTCTCAAAGCAGCCAGGAAAACCAGTCTTGCTTCTGGGCTCAGGGGAGAAGGAAAAGACATGGATTCCTTGTTTTAATTACACCTGCACTAAGTTCCTCCCCACGTGGGATCCTGTGGCCTGAAGGAGGGATCCATATCAAAACTCAAACATGAGTACATTGAGACAGCATGTGAATTTAGTGGGATTCAACAGGATTTTTGTGGCTGAAACTTAAACCAAATGGATCCAAAGACACCAGTCCCTAGGGAGGATGAACTCAGTGCTTTCCTAAGAGAGACATTGCTATAGTTTAAACAGGCTAGTTTTTAAAAAGTAAGCCCTCATATGTTTGAAAATATAGAATTGGGACCCCCTTAGGTGATAAAATTGAACAGCTAAGCGGCTGAGTGTGGGAATTTAATTCTCATAATGACGATCAGCTTTAATCAGAACAACACTCTCTTCTGTATGCTCACATGATCCTATCTTTAAATCCTAGGTGGTGGTAATAATAAACAAAGAAACAATGGCTAACAATTATAGAAGAATTTTTACATGGTAGGGACTTAAGGCTTCAAACAAATTATTTCATTTAAACCCTGCGACAGCTCTGTGAAGTAAGTCCTCTTAGGGTTCACTCAGAGAAAAAGTCAAATGCCTTGTGGTGGTACAGAGGGCCCTGACCTTTGCCCCCACTGCACTCATCTGGTTGTTCCTTTTACAAGCCATTTATACTGCCCCCGGGCCTTTGCACTTGCTGTTCTCTCGGGTTCTATCTTCTTCCCCAGCTCATCCCAAGGCTTAGGTTCTCACCTCCTTCATGTCTTACTTCGTCTTCCTTCATCACTTCCTTCCCAAGGCCTAGGTTCTCACCTCCTTCATGTCTTACTTCATCTTCCTTCATCACTTCCTTCATCACTTCATCACTTCACTTCATCACAGAGAAGGGTAGGCCTTCTATCACCACCCTTCAGAAAATGACGATATCTCCTCTGCTTATGTTCCCTGCTTTAGGTTTTTCCATGGCAGTTATTTTATAACCTAGTTATTTAGGGGTTTGTCTATTTAGACCAGAATGTATGCAAGGATTTTTGTCTACTTTTGTTCACAACCCTAAACCCCCAGCATGTGGAACACGGCTGGCACGCGGTAGACACTGCATAAATACTTACTGGTTAAATTTTATACAATACAGAAAGGGTAAGGGGTCATGCTTTTCATAGAAAGACCAAGTTAAACTCAGAGTATACATCCTTTCCCCAAGAGCTGGTCACACTATTTTTGACCATCAGGGGCAATATGTTAGATCTGCATAATACTCACAAACAATACTAGCATTCAAAAATGTAAAGAAGTATTCCACATATGTACTATATTCATGATTCTATATATGTGTAGGAAAAATCACTTGTCAGAATACTTTTTGACTCTACAGAAACATTTTATTGGACAAGATTTGAGGATATATATATTCATATCCTCTTCAGGTTTTTAAATGAAAATATAAATACTTAAGACATATATGTGGAATATAGAAAAATGATACAGATGATCTTATTTGCAAAGCAGAAATAGAGACACAGATGTCAAGAAAATACGGCCACCAAAGGGAAAAGGGATAGGGTGGAATGAATTGGGAGAATGGGATTGACATACGTACGCTACTGATAGTATGGATACAACAGATAATGAATGAGAACCTACTGTAGAGCACATAGAATGCTCAGTGCTCTGTAGTGACCTCAGTGGGAAAGAAATTCAAAAAGATGGGACACATGTATACATATAGCTGATTCACTTTGCTGTACAGCAGAGACTAACAGAATATTGTAAAGCAAGTATGCTCCCATAAAAATCAGGAAAAGAAACTGTAAATGCTTAAATATACAAAGATTTGAAAATGTATATATATATAGTCATCCTCACGAAACCATTTTCCCGGAGTTGTCCAATAGCAAGAATGGCAGCCTATTATAGATGCCATTCATTCGGGGATCATTTCCCGAGTTCCTTTCATGTGATTATATTTAACCTTCCTAATAATGCAGAAATCCAATTTGCAGATGAGGAACTATGCTGTAACAGGTTGTGCACCTTCCTAAAATAGCCCAGTACAGGGGGGAATTTAGAATGGAATAGAATTCTTTCGTCTCCATCTAGAACGCCCACCCCTGCACTCACAGCTGCTGGTTAGGCTTCAGGTATTTCACATTTTACAGGCGCTTCTATCCTGAGGAAGGAACTCAGTGACTATAAATGGCTAACTGAGAGCCCACCGACTGGAAAACGAAAAGCTATATATATTACTTTCCTCTCTCTCTTTTTCCAAAGTCTACTCTTACACAGATTTTAGACACTCATAGTGAAGCCCCTATATCTTCACAGTAAAAGTAGGGTCTTTGTCTAAAGTTCATTTCACTCACTAAACATCCAGTTTTATAAAGCTTACATTATTACAGAGGGAAAAAAATGCAGCTGCTGACAGGATCACTAAGAGCAACAAATACCAGGAAAATCTCAAAAGTCTGACCACTTTTTTTTTTTCCTTAACCAGAGTTTTGCCAATGATTTCGCCACAACTTTGAAAGCTTGTTTTCACCTCTACCCTTTTCCAAAAGAGAATTCCACCCCAGGGGAGAGAAAAAAATTAAGACCTCAAACCAAGTACAAATTGCTCATTTAAAGAACAGGAATTAAGAATGTGGGGGTTTTTCTTCCTTAAAAGCTCATCACTCTGTAGAAAGAATTCAGACTGTCTTTCTGAGCAGTGGAGCTGGTTTTGGGGTTTTGTGTTAGTTAATTTTAATTAAAAGGAAAAGGGGGGGCACCATTCTTGAGAAGCTGTTGCTATGAGACTTCTGGGCCTCAACAGATGGCCACAGAGCAGTTCTCAGCCCCAGCTCCGGGCTCTGAAGCCCTCCACTCAGGCATACCATTAACATTCCTGAAATACTTTCGGAGGCAAATGCAGGCCAGCCGCCTTCAGACTAGCTCACCCGCAGCTCCTGGGCCGACCTCCCTGGCCACTGGGCCTGGGCTGAGATTTGTTATAAATAATGAATGATCAGGCCTCTCTAGGAAAAGGCCAGAGTACAGACATTGCCGTCAGCGGAGGCTTCGGACAAACTTTACTAATACACCCCTGGGGGTTTTGAGTCCTTCAGGTAAGCAGGTGGGCGCACATGGGTATGCAGACATTCAAACATATGTGCACGCACACACACACACATGCACACGCACCTCACTCCCACATCCAATTCAGTTCATTGTTGGGAAGCCTCTGATCCCTCCCCATTACAGTGGTCCAGTTGAGAGCAGCAGAGTTTTGAACTGAAGCCTTCTTAGTACCCAGAGTTGCTGAGGAAGAGGCTTAAGCATTCCTGATTTCTCCTTCGACAGAAAGGAAGGGAGAAAAGCAAGGTGGGGCAGATTTTATGTTCACACTTCTCGGTGCTACTGGACAAACCATTCCACGTCATCACTTTTCTCGTTCTTCCAAACTGGGATAATAATATTGACCTACATGCATCAGAGAGAGGAACTGATGAACCCAATTAATAAACAACTGTGAAATCACTGCATAAATATCAGTGAATAAATATCATAGGACCAACCTCCAGTGCTGCCAGGGAAGAAGATAAGGAAGGAACTTAGAGACAGCACTTCGGGGTCTAATCGCAGGGGCCGCCCCCACCTGGAGGGCTGGTCTGGATTACTGACCACAGGTTTTGGTGGAAAAGGTCTGCCAGTACCTGCATGGGTCACTCAGGAGCTTTGGGACTTGGAAAAAAACAAGTGATTCTCAACAGTCACAGCTTTTCAGGGTGGGGCTCATTTAAATTCCATCTCCTGAGTTATCGCCACAAAACCAGGTCTGGAGTGTACAAGCAGAGTCCAACCGAAGTGTCTGACGCCAGGGTCACTGGATCACCTGACGGGACATCAGAGCCATCCTACCAGTTTCAGTTCACAGACGTTCGTTAAGAGCGATTCTCAAAAAAAAAAAAAAAAAAAAAAGAGCGATTCTCCCCATGATATCAGATCACAGGCCACAAACACCGCACCGCCACCATCATCTGACATTCATTTTTAAATCCAACCTGTGCAACTAGGAGAGAAACGACTTGAGACTGCTTATGTTCCCATCTTCTAAAATCACCCATCTGTTCTGACTTAAAGCTTCCCTCTCATCTCCAAATTGTGAATGTTAGGATTGCTGGGAGAAATTTAAAAACGCAAAACAAAACATGCCTTTTAGAAGCTCAGCCTAACAGGAAGTGCACCTCTTTCCTATTAACCAGGGACGTGTTCATGAAGCCATCTATAGTGGGGTGGAGATGAGGACTTTTCCCATTTGTCTAGGGCTGTGGAAGCCCATCCGGCAAAGGGAAGTCTGGCCCAGTTGTTCAGCTTCTGAGCTCACAGCGCCCTTCATCCTCACCCCCCAGTCAGAAAAGTCTGGGGCAAAGGCTGGAATCTGGGACTCTTTTGGGGGAGGAGAGGAGGAGAGGGAGGGGAGGGGAGGGCAGGGTCTGACGTGGACGGCTTCATTTGCATAGCTGACCCATTCTTGAGCAGAGCCACAGGGGAACACGCAGTGTGTCTGGCGGGCAACACTATTGTGCCTCATTGTGTGTTCTCCAGAACACTAGAGGGGTCCATCCCCACGGCCCCCGTGGACGAGGGAGCCTGGCAGTCATTCCACCCCTCCAGAAAGGAGACACTGGGGATAAAAGATAAATATAAGATACTTAATCCCCTGTCCCGATCTAACGTTAACAATGCTGTTCTTGGGATGAAATGTGTGTGTGTGTGTGTGTGTGTGTGTGTGTGTGTGTATTAGCTATTAACCATTGTGTTAAATTGCACATTCAGGGGTTCCCTTATACTCTGTAGATAGGTACAGGGTTTTCTACACTCAATATGAAATGTGCGGTTTTTGTAAACTTACTTCCTTTTTAATTAGATAGAGGTTTTGAAACTAGCTCTCTCTTCCTTTCGGTCTCTTTTAGGATTCTGAGGTTATTAAGGACAGTGAAAATTTTTTTTTTTAAGATAGTGATTAGGGTTGAGATGGCATTTATCCCTCCCTATACGGCAATGACTTATCCTTAAACCAGGAAACCAACTTTGATTTATACATTCTCTAGACTGTAATTCATAGGTGAAGGTAACATTTTGAACTTGAACTCAATGCTAAATATTCAGTATTTATTTAGCTTTCCAACATTTACTTGTCCTTTAATTCCCTCAATATTTATAATTCACTTAATATCTACCTACCAACTGATCTAATTTTTCAATCATCATCAACCATCTGCACTATGGGGCACATACATTATATTTTAAATGATTTCTGTAGACGTGCATGATGATCACATTTCAGCCCATGGGCAATGTCATTTCTGATGCTTCTATTCATCAGAGCAGGCATTTTTAGTATTTATATTTAGTATTAAAATACGTTGATCTTATTACAGGAAAATGTCTTTATAAAGAATAGTTAGCTAACAGCTGAGAAAGATGGAGACTTCCGACTGCCTATAAATAATGAAAGAAAAAAACATATTTCAGGATGATTAACATAGATCTTGAGTATATGGTTTCTGAATGTTTATTGCCTGCTTTTCACCACCTCTGTCTGTTCTATTCCTGCTTACTGGTTAAATGGAATCATTTAGAAATGGGGAACATCTTCCTCAGAACCTCTTTGGATTTATAAATGGATCTTTACCCATATACAGAAAGTTTTCATTTCAAAAAAATAAAAATTTTCTTCTTTATCACAACAAGCAGGCAAGAGTGTAAGCATTTGCCCACACCACTAGTCATTTTACCAACCTTGGATTACTAAACCCTACAATAAAAGTATGCTGACACCAATCCAAGAGGAAGACAGGATGGCCCCGAAGTATCTGTCGATCAACTTAAAAGTACATAAAATGAAGTCATAGAAGAGCTTAAGCTTAATCAGAATCATGGCTTAATATTCCAAAGCATCTCACTGTGACTTCCGTCTAGAATCTGACTTTCTCTGGAAAATAAAGGTGAGGGGAAGTGAGCCAAGCAGTCCAATTAAACCCCATGCTGGAGTGAAAGTCACTAACTCCTCTGTGCTGAGCAAGCCTTAAAAAGAAAAACTGCTTTCCTATCACAAGAGGGGAAAAGTTAAAGACAACTTTAAAAAGAAGTGGGAATGAGAATTAGATGGTAGCTCCTGGGTTGCACAGTTGGGAGGAGCCTATGGCACAAACATATACATTTGTTGGCCTTGATGAAAAGTTCCTTTATTCTATCATCACTGGAGCTCCTCATCAAATAGGAAGAGGTGCGCAGTGAGGTGCCAGCTGCCTGCAAGGATGACAATGGTTTGTCCAGTACCTGCCCCCCACCATGTACATCTTTATTTCTGCCTTGGTATCATTTTGCCAGCACATCTGACACTCCAGTTACTTACAAGTTTCATCATAAAAGCCTAAACTAAAACAACTCCCCAGACCTTCTTTAGTTTACCTGCCTGATACAAGCATTTCTGTCGAACTATACGGAGAAATTCGGCCGAGAAATACCTGGTTTAAAAGGGACTTACCGTAAGGAAGTCTAAGCCGGCATTTCCACTGTCCTTGATTATCTGTTGGACATCTTCGTCCAGCATGACAAGGGGCCAAGCTGGCGGCCCGACGGGGCTCAGGGGCCGGGGGGAGGTGACACAGAGACAGGAATCCGGCCCGGAAAAAATCCCGGGGAAGCAGCCCCGGGAAGGCGAGAGCTAAGACACAGGTGTCAGACACCACCCAGGCACCTCCGCTGGGAACCTGCAATCAGGCGGCTGCCCTGATTAGCCAAGTACAAAAGGCAGTTCGGATTACTGCCCTCCTCCCAGCCAATCGCCGGCCGGCCTGCCTGACAGCGGCGGGCACCCTGATGCAAGGGGAAGGACACGCGGCCGGAGACCAGAACCGGTTTCTGCAGTGGCCGCGGGCACGCCGGCCCCGCGCACTCCGGGGCCCCGCGCTCTGCAGAAGCTGGCTCGCTGTTGCAAGCAGAGCTCGTGGCAACGGTAAGCCCTCTCCTGCGGGTCCCCAAAGGCCGCTCTAGGGTCTCACAAAACCACGATGTGAAGACGGTAAATGGAAGCGAAGGACGATGGAATGAATGACGCTGGGGGCGTCACTCACAGGGCGCCCCTGTCTGCTCTTCCTCCCGCCCCTTGCCGGCCCCCACTCGGGTTTCTGTGCAGCTGAATAAGTTCAATTTTTAATTAGCTATGGTTTTTGCAAGCAACAGTTTCTCACAGAAACTAGGAGGAGCGGAAGGAGACTCAACAGAAAGGACTGTCTTTCTATCGTCATTGTTTCGGAGGATCACGTTCAATACTGTTCAACCCTAGCAGACACAAAAATTTACAAAAGGCCGTTCTCATAAAAAAACAAAACAACAACAGTAAATGCAGTACACTGGAGCGCCAGGTGGCTCACCTTTGCAATCTTGGCAAAAAGAATTTCACTTAAACAGGTCATCTGAGCCTCTGGAGCAGCAGGCCTTTGCAGCTGTATGGAGAATCAGTGCTTGATTCAAGTTTCGGTATTTGCCCCAGACTGTAGGGGTCAGCTTCACAGTAGCCATAGACACAAAGAGAGAGAGAAGGGATAGGGCACGCAGAAAGAGAACGACTCCAAGTGTGTCTGCTTTCCTGGTTATGCAGATGCATTTTCATTAGTTTAGGGCCGCCGTGGTGGGAAAAAACAAAACCATGGATCCACGTGTAATCCGTAAACCTCCTTGTTCCAGAAACTTTAAAAGACTTCCAGGGACTTCTCTGGTGGTCCCGAGGCTGGGTCTCTGTGCTCCCAATGCAGGGGGCCCAGGTTTGATCCCTGGCCAGGGAACTAGATCCCACATACTGCAACTAAGACCCAGAGCAGCCAAATAAATTATATAAAAAATAAATAAATAAAATGGAAGACTTACAGATCATTTTTTTAGATGTGGAAATAAAGAAGGAAAGGGAGCACACATGCACATGCACACGCACACGCACACCATTCTGACATCACAGGGGCATTATAAATACAGTAGTCATCTCCACTCCAGACACCAAGAAAGTCTGAAGCATCCTTGAGGATGTCAGTAGATTTCGAAGGTGAGACTAACTTTATTTAGAGATTGTTCTGTATTAATTAGCAGGACTGTCCCTCCAGAATGCTTCACTTGAATTCCAGAGCTATTTCTACTCCTACTATATGAAATCTAAGGAAACAGGATTGAGGCCGGTGTGAGATGGGAACAGAGGTGGGAGTGGGACAGAGAACCCTCTTTCAGGAGAGAAAGCTCCTCTAGATCTTGCACCCTGGATGCATCCCTTTAAAAGTAGCCTTCTTTCCTTTGCAGAAGGCAAAATTCTTTTTATTTTCTTTAAAAACTTTAATTTTATTTTGGACTATAGCCGATTAACAGTGTTGTGATAGTCTCAGGCGGACAGCAAAGGGACTCAGCCATACATATGCATGTATCCATTCTCCCTCAGACTCACCTCTCACATAACAGGCTGCCACATCACAGGGAGCAGAGTTCCCTGTGCTGGACAGTAGGTCTTTGTTGGCTATCCATCTTAAATATAGCAGGGTGTACATGTCCATCCCAAACTCTCTAACTGTCACTTCCTTCCACACTTCCCCTCCTCCCCAGGAAGGCAAAATCCTTATCCCAGGTTCATGTTTTCCTCCTCGACCCCACAGCCTCCCCAGACACCACAACTAAGCTGTGTGTCCTCCTATCACAGCTACTCTCACCAAACCAGAGTTCAAGGGCAGCCAGGCCACAAAATTCATTTTGAATGTGTCCAATGTAACAACCTGGCTACTACCAGCCAGGCGCTGGTCTTTCCAGTGCACAAGACAAATGGTTCTGCCCGACACGTGTTTATCACAACCAACCATCGAGTGTGGGAATGCCATTCCCTCCACCAGTGGAACATTCCCACTGGCTTAAAGGAGCCAGGGGTCCACCCCCTCTTCATTTCACCAGTCATTTTTTAGTCTAGTTCTACACAACCTAAGCTCACTTCAAATCTACTCCCATTCAAGCTGCCTGTGACAATATACTCAACAGATTAGTGGCTCCAGGAACTACATCATTGCATATGTCCTCTTGGGTGATACGTTACATTAGGAGAGACGATATCTTTACGTAGTTCTTTACAGAAACTAAAAACAGCAGGCAAGTAAAGAGGAAAGATCGTACTCAAGCAATCAAATCAACTGTCCGTTCACAAATTATGAGATGGATAAGGGAACCATTGTTATATTTACAGAGAATGAATACCTATGTAGTATTAGACTGAACCATACAAAACTGTTAGTATTTGACAATTTTTGGTAGACTATGACAGCAATTTCATGTGATTCAACCTGTAGCTGAACTGTAGTCAAATACTATATAACTAGTAGTTAATTATGGGGCAATAGGTGCTATGTTGTATTCTCTAATCACTGCAATTCTATAATGTAACACTATGATTATTGTTACAGTTTTACAGATGAGGCAAGGGAGGCTAAGTAATGCATTGAACACCTCACAACAAGCACTGGAGTGGGGATTCAAGGCAAAGAGGAAGTCCTTCACGCTGGAATGTGCAGCAGCCCCCCACCACCCCAGTTTGGAAGAGAGACTTTCCATGCCATGCTGCTCCCCCAGCTCTTACTCTCAGTCCCATCTTCTATTTCCTGCTCCCTCTACTTCAGATTACTAGGGAATCTGAAACACTTTCATCAAACTTCAGTTCAGTTCAGTTCAGTCCAGCCCCACAGTCGTGTCTGACTCTTTGCGACCCCATAGACTGCAGCATGCCAGGCCTCCCTGTCCATCACCTACTCCCGGAGTTTACCCAAATTCATGCCCATTGAGTCAGTGATGCCACCCAGCCATCTCATCCTCTGTCGTCCCCTTTTCCTCCTGTCCCCAATCCCTCCCAGCATCAGGGTCTTTTCCAATGAGTCAGCTCTTCGCATCAGGTTGCCAAAGTACTGGAGTTTCAGCTTCAACATCAGTCCTTCCAACGAACACCCCGGACTGATCTCCTTTAGGATGAACTGGTTGGATCTCCTTGCAGTCCAAGGGACTCTCAAGAGTCTTCTCCAACACCACAGTTCAAAAGCATCAATTCTTCAGTGCTCAGCTTTCTTTTTAGTCCAACTCTCACATCCATACATGACCTCTGGAAAAACTATAGCCTTGACTAGACGGACCATTGTTGGCAAAGTAATGTCTCTGCTTTTTAACATGCTATCTAGGTTGGTCATAACTTTCCTTCCAAGGAGTAAATGACTTTTAATACCGACACCTTAGACTTCTCATTTGTCCCCTCCTATCTTCTTTAGCAATCAGCGGTAGAGGGAGGGCTAGGCAATCCATACTGAAGAAGTATTGATGATCCAACCTGAAGGCGGAGCTATAGAACCCACAGTACTGAACCGGGAGGCGGGGGAGCTTGGCTTTCTTTTGACTCTGCCACTGACCTGCTAAGTGACTCTGAACAAGTCATTTATCATCTCTGGGCTCTAGTCTTCACTAACCCAGAACATCGCTAAGTTTCTTCCCAGTACTAATATCTGTGGTGAGGAGGAAGAAAGGAATATAGTAGATGAGTTTTTGAAGAAATATGGGTTTTTCTTTCTCCTTTTCTCTAAGAGCTAATAGCTCATCTCCTCAGGTACATCCTGCTGATTACCTTTTAAACACCCACAGGCAGGAGGGTTTTCTGTCACTCTGTTGATAAACTGCAGACCGAGATATTTAATAGATGGCCTTGATTTCAGAACACCAGACTGCCACGGTATTTGTCCCTAATGATTTGCACATGTCCTTGTAGCGTACTTGTTCGTGGTTAGAGATGGGGGGTCTATGAAGAGAAAGCCTCACTAAATAATGAAGAAAATGTAGTTTTCTTATTTTCAGTTTCTTTGTGTCTGCATCTGTGCATAACAGTTACACTGTTCCCCAGCAGTTGCAAGGTAGACTCATCTGCTAGGTCAGACCTGATGCCTGTAGGGCACTTAGTTGCCTATACTTTTATGGCACAGCCCAGAGGCTCAAAGTTCTTTCACAGAGTATGATTTTTAAAATTGAATGTTTGTCCTCAATAGCCTGTGATAAACCATAATGAAAAAGAATGTATACAAATGTATAATGGAATTATTATGCTATACGGCAGAAAGTAACACAACATTGTAAATGAACTATACTTCAATGAAAGATAATATGAAATAAATAATAAAGGCATTTTCCATAATCTACCCCCCACCGCCGCAAAATTTATCCTCAATATTCCCAGAAGGAATTGAAAGAATTTTATGAATGGAAGAAATGGAAACAGCCCCTTGTCCCCTGGTCTGTTTTCTTTCCACAGAGCACTCACCACCTAACATACTGCATAATCTACATATGTATAATGTTCACTATCGGAGAAGACAATGGCAACCCACTCCAGTACTCTTGCCTGGAAAACCCCATGGACGGAGGAGCCTGGTAGGCTGCAGTCCATGAGGTCACTAAGAGTCGGACATGACTGAGCAACTTCACTTTCACTTTTCACTTTCACGCATTGGAGAAGGAAATGGCAACCCACTCCAGTGTTCTTGCCTGAAGAATCCTAGGGACGGCGGAGCCCGTTGGGCTGCCATCTATGAGGTCGCACTGAGTCAGACACGCCTGAAGTGACTTAGCAGCAGCAGCAATGTTCACTATTCCTTTTCTCTGCTCACAAGGATGTCAACTCCAGAGGACAGAGGTATGTCTGACCATGGCTGAGTCCCAAGCACCTAGAACAATGACTGGTCATGTATTAGTTGCTAAATAAATAAACTTTGTAAAATCATGTAAGTGATTCAGGTTAAATTGTACCCTATACATCTCACTTTTAGAAATCACACTGTGTCATCAGAAAGAACAGGCATTATACAATATATCACAGCTAAGGCGAGAAAAGTGAACAAACATGTGGGTTCAGAAATAGTTTAGTCCAATTCTGCAAATTCCCACATAGAGATTCCAAGCTGAAAGGAAACTGGGCAGTGAGCCTAGGGAGAAACTTAATAAGCTCAACTTCTTTCTTCTAGTCCATTTTCCTTCAATTTCACGGGAAATTGTATTTGGTGGAGAAAACTCCAAGTGTGTCTAAAGGAGTCAGATCCTGAAGGACACGCAGAGGGAAGTGGACACAGAGCAGCTGAGCCATGCTCACTTTGTGTTTAAGTGAACATTTTTCAACCCCAATGTTGACATCAAGGTTGATGAGTAATGCCCATAGGCCCCTGAGTGTCATAAAAGATGTCAGTTAAGTCCAAAGTGTTATAACGAAATATCTTTCCTGTGCAATAATTGCAGGACACAAATCATCTATGATACAGAAATCAGAAAGCATGATATTTTCTCATTGCTAACATGACTGATGAGAGTCACCTTTCTTGCATTTAAATCTCTCTCCTTCCTATTGTGCTGCCTCTGATCACAGAGACCAACAGGCCTGAAGTTACCCTAGCACTCTTAGTCTTTCCCCTCTCTTCACATTCTCTAATTCTTTGGGGGAAACCAAGTTATTTCATCACAAGACTGTTCGTGATCAGAAGGTAGTAAATAAAGGTATTGGGTTTGGTCATCCCTTCAAAGTTCCAATATCCTCAATGGGGACTCCCAAGCTACCATTTAGTGCTAAGAATAACAGGCAGAGGAATTACATTTGAGTTCACATTTTATCCTCGAGGATAAAAAGAAAATTCTGGAGAAAGAGCATGCTGAACACAAATTACAGTATTCTTTCTTTTTATTTTTTTTTACTTTTTATTTTATATTGGGGTATAGCCAATTAACAATAGCTTCACACGAACAGTAAAGGAACTCAGCCATATGTATACATGGATCCATGCTCCCCCAAATTCCCCTCCCATCCAGACTGGCATATAATATTGAGCAGAGTTCCCTTTACTATATAGTAAGTCCTTGTTGGTTTTCCATTTTAAATATATCAGTGTGTACATGCCCATCCCAAACTCCCTGACTATCCCTTCCTTGCATCCTTTCCCCGAGGTAACCATAAGTTCATCCTCTAAATCCAAATTATGGTATCCTTAAAGACTCACTATGGGCTTCCCAGGTGGCTCAGTGGTAAAGAATCCGCCTGCCAGTGCAGGAGACACAGGTTTGATCCCTGGGTTGGGAAGATCCCCTGGAGAAGCAAATGGCAACCCACTTCCGTATTCTTGCCTGGGAAATCCCATGGACAGAGGACCCTGGCAGTCTACGGGGTCGCCAAGAATCAGACACAACTGAGCCCGCATGCATAATGACTCATTTAAATCTCTAGGAAAATTACACAGCTAAAATAAAAACAATGAGTAACAGGCAACAATACAGACATATACATATTTATCAACAGTTTCTTAGCAGGGTGCTTACTTTATATCAGGGAGAATACTAGGTACTTGACATATTTTACCTCTTCCAACAACCCTACTAGGGAGGTACTATTTTTATATCCACTTCATAGGTGAAGAATCTGAGGCACCAAGAGATTAAAAACTTGCCCAGGATCACAAAACAAGCAAGAAGTAATAACAAGGTTTGAACCTGGGCAGCCTGATTTCAAGGAACATTCTCTTAAACACTACTGTCTACACTAGATCTGTTGTGACTTAGAAGTGGGATGTGGATGGCACGCAAAATGTCGAGGAGTTTGGGGTATTTTTCCAGCTGCCAGATCCCTCCCTAGGGAGACTATGCCATACTGCCCCCAGCCACATATCAGCCGAGTATATCAGTTGAATGGCGCCAGCCAGCAGTAATGAGAGAGGCTGTCAAGCAATTAGCCTGATGATAATTTGGTATAATAAAACCTGCTTCAAATCATAATTTAAACAGACAGTGTAGGGAACATTCTTCCTTTCTCTTTCCTAACCCTCCATCTTGCCTACAGTCTCAAGAGGCAGTTTGAATCGCACTGGGGCTGGCAAACCCACCCTCCTGGAAAAAAGAAAAACAAAATGTGACAGGAGACATGCAGGCAGGCAGTCAGCACAGTGTGCGGTCTACTTGGGTACCTTTCCACTGGACCACATGGCCTCCTCATAAAAATTAGCAAGCAACGTGCTTTCTTGTTGTTTAATCGCTAAGTCATGTCCAACCCTTTCGGTCCCATGGACTGTAGCCCACCAGGCTCCTCTGTCCATGAAATTCTCCAGGCAAGAATACTGGAATGGGATGCCATTTTGTTCTCCAGAGGATCTTCCCAGCCCTGAGATCAAACCCAAGTCTCCTGCATCAGCAAGCAGATTCTTTACCACTGAGTCACCAGGGAAGACTTCTTAATTCTTCCACAAGAATGTGATAAATTTCAGTTCTTAATCAGGAGCAAAATGAAACTTACTGAATTTAGTATCTGACTAGGAGTTCATGCTTCGCATTATATGGACTGGTGGTAGTGCTTTGAAGGCTGACATTAAGTATCTAGGTTCTTTGATTTTTAAAACAATTTAATGTTAAAAGAATCTGCCTGCAAGGCAGGAGCCACAGGAGATATGGGCTTGATTCCTGTAGCAGAAAGATCCCCTGGAGGAGGGCATGACAACCCGCTCCAGTATTCTTGCCTGGAGAATCCCATGGACAGAGGAACCTGGCAGGCTACAGTCCATGGGGTAGCAAAGAGTTGGACATGACTGAGCGACTTCACTTTCACTTTATCTATCTTTATTTACCTAAACTAATTTCCTGGGCTTATGAGAACACTGTCATGTATGAATATAGTTCTGAGACAGGAGGGATATTTGGATGTTTGGATTTGGATTTCTTCTCTCTCCTTAGAAATTTGTGCAGCGTGGAAATGGGATTAGAACAGTTGAAGCTACAGAATTTGCTACAGGGGGGGGCTCCCTGGTGGCAAACGGATTGTGTAGAGGTTTCAGGGAACTTGTCTTGAAGCTGCGTTCTGCATAGTAAATTCGATGTTTTCACTTACACCAGAGCCATTTTCTAAAGATCCTTTCATACATCCTTAACAAGATTGCTGCTGCTGCTAAGTCACTTCAGTCATGTCCGACTCTGTGCGACCCCATAGATGGCAGCCTACCAGGCTCCCCCGTCCCTGGGATTCTCCAGGCAAGAACACTGGAGTGGATTGCCATTTCCTTCTCCAGCGCATGAAAGTGAAAAGTGAAAGTGAAGTCGCTCAGTCGTGTCCAACTGTTAGTGACCTCATGGACTGCAGCCTACCAGGCTCCTCTGTCCATGGGGTTTTCCAGGCAAGAGTACTGGAGTGGGTTGCCATTGCCTTCTCCATTAACAAGATTGAGAAAACATCAATTGTTTGTAGCAAGGAATATTACTTTATTGGGTGGACAATTGACGCATATTATTGGGAGGTGGAAAGGGGGATTAAAGCTCCACTGTCTGCCAATACCACCCTCGAGTTGCCACCTCTAGAGAGGATGGGTTCATTCACCTGGTGCCAAATGACTGGAAGAGTAGCAACAATAAAGGGAGTTAGGAGGCTATCGATTCAAACCTCTAGACAAAGCTCTCCCAGTGGCTCATCTTCTCAGCAAATGGGGAAAAGCTGATGGCTTATCAGTACTTCTCATATAGAATATTATTTGCAAAAATTCCCAACACTACATATATATATATATAATTATTATAATATATATAATAATATATATAAATAATATATATATAATCTTTTACCTCAATAGCCACAGTGAGACTGACTATCCTATTTAAACTCCAGAGTCAGATTGATTGGATCAGTCTCTTCATCTACTTCAGGTGGTTCAGAAACTCCACTAACATCTGGTAAAAATACCCAAATTTACAAGGAACATCTGTTTCCAGATTGAGATCTGAACTCTAACATCGAGGATTACGTTCCACGGATAACCAGTTGAGTTAGGCATCAGTACCTGTTACTTAAGAACTTAAGCCATTTTTAACTCTGTACAGTTCAGTGGTTTTAAGTGCAATCATGTTGCTATGCAACCGTCACCGGCACCGGTGTCCAGAACTCCTCTTACCTTACAAAACCGAAACTCTGTACCCATAAAACAATAACTCCCCCTCTCCCTCCCCCAGGCCCCGGCAACCACCATTCTACTTTTCGTATCTCTGAACTGGACTACTCCAGGTACCTCACACACATGGGATCACACAGTATCTGTCTTTTTGTGACTGGCTTATTTCACCTAGTGCAACATGCTCAAGATTCCTCAGTGTTGTAGTATGTCCGAATTTCATTCCACAGTCCATAGGGTCGCAAAGAGTCGGACACAAATGAAGCGACATAGCACACACGTGTGTGTACATTTGGTCTGTTGAATAGGCCTTTAGGTTTGGAAACTGTAAGAGAGGGAATGAGATAATTTGCTGAAATCTTGAAGCTGTGGTTCTTTAGGGTACATCGAACCACCTGGAAAGCTTGATAAACTATCAGTTACTAGGTTAAAACCCCAGCATTTTGGAGGAGGGCCCCAGATTTTGCATTTCATTGCAGGTCCTGGCTAGTGACCACACTTTTGAGAACCACAGTAATCCACCCAGGGTTGAGCCTGAAGGATTCCAGTCACCAAAGACTTCCCATAGTACAAAGCATAGTGTCACATTACCTTAATCCATTCATCTGCTGACGGGCACTGGGCTGCCTCCATGTCATGGCTACTATAAACAGTGTTGCTACAAAATTGGGTACATGTATCTTTTTGAATAAGCATTTTCCTGCCTTAGACAGGAGACTTGGAGTTACAGAAGAAAGGAAGCATAGAGCAGAGTAAGAAATAGCAAGAAAGTCCACACTTGCCATTCTAGGGCATTGTGGGAATGTGGGAGAGATAAGTCATACCATCAGAACCAAGTTCAGGTTTCATGTCTCTGGTCTCAAGGAGAACCGGGCATTCATGCGAAGAATGAGAGGGGAATGTCCAGGGTGTGAAGGAATCTTGGCTCTGTTGCTCCACTAGAGACTCCAGGAGAAGGTCACTGTAAAGAGGGCCTGGCTCAGCTCAATTTAGATGGATGTTGGATGCCATTCCAGAAGACTTGGAATGAGGCAGCTATGATGGGTGAAGTGAGTGAGATGAAGCCGGGGTGGACCCCTGGGCTAGGGGATGTTGTGATGGAGGACTTGGCAGATGCCAAGGTGTTTGAAGCTAATGGAAGTAAGACTGACTATGCCAGTGGGAGGTTGCCAGGGCTCTCCAGGGGCATTGCCCAGGCCAACACGGACCGTGGATCCACCAGCTGCAGAATTCTGCCGTGAAATTCAGTAGTGACAGGGGAGACTGCAGACAGAGCCTAGCGGCCAGGCGACGGTGTGTCCAAAGATCCGTACTTGCCACTGCCAAAGCCCTAGACAGTATTTCGGTGAAACAGTTGGGCAGTGAAGACAGAGGATGACATCTAAGAGAAGGAGCATTTTATGTTAAAGCCTGCACAGTACCTCAATGGACTGACTATTCAAATGATTGGATCAGGACAACTTTTAACTTGACTAGGACTAAAATTTACTGTTTTGTTTCCTTGCTGACCAGCAAGTGTGAGATTGTGAGGAACATCAGATTCAGTTTTGTCAGAATAAAAGGCAACCCTTGTACACTGTTGGTAGAAATGTAAATTGGTGCAGCTACTATGGAAAACAGTTCAGTTCAGTTAAGTCACTCAGTCGTGTCCGACTCTTTGAGACCCCATGAACCACAGCACGCCAGGTCTCCCTGTCCATCACCAACTGCCGGAGTTTACTCAAACCCATGTCCTTTGAGTCGGTGATGCCATCCAACCAGCTCATCCTCTGTTGTCCCTTTTTCCTCCTGCCCTCAATCTTTTCCAGCATCAGGGTCTTTTCAAATGAGTCAGCTCTTCGCATCAGGTGGCCAAAATATTGGAGTTTCAGCTTCAGCATCAGTCCTTCTAATAAATATTCAGGACTGATTTCCTTTAGGATGGACTGGTTAGATCTCCTTGCAGTCCAAGGGACTCTCAAGAGTCTTCTCCAACACCATAGTTCAAAAACATCAATTCTTCGGCACTCAGCTTTCTTTATAGTCCAACTCTCACATCCATACATGATCACTGGAAAAACCATAGCCTTGACTAGACAGACCTTTGTGGACAAAGTAATGTCTCTGCTTTTCAATATGCTGTCTAGGTTGGTCATAACTTTCCTTCCAAGGAGTAAGCGTCTTTTAATTTCATGGCTGCAATCACCATCTACAGTGATTTTGGAGCCCAAAGAAATAAAGCCAGCCACTGTTTCCACTGTTTCCCCATCTATTTCCCATGAAGTGATGGGACTGGATGCCATGATCTTAGTTTTCTGAATGTTGAGCTTTAAGCCAACTTTTTCACTCTCCTCTTTCACTTTCATCAAGAGGCTCTTTAATTCTTCTTCACTTTCTACCATAAGGGTGGTGTCATCTGCATATCTGAGGTTATTGATATTTCTCCCGGAAATCTTAATTCCAGCTTGTGCTTCTGGTTCCAAATTGGGAAAGGAGTACGTCAAGGCTGTATATTGTCACCCTGCTTATTTAACTTATATGCAGAGTACATCATGAGAAATGCTGGGTGGATGAAGCACAAGCTGGAATCAAGATTGCCAAGAGAATATCAATAATCTCAGATACGAAGATGACACCACCCTTATGGCAGAAAGCAAAGAGGAACTAAAGAGTCTCTTGATGAAAGTGGAAGAGAAGAGTGAAAAGGCTGGCTTAAAAATTTGAAAAACTAAGATCATGGCATCCAGTCCCATCATTTCATTTCAAATAGATGGGCAAACAATGGAAACAGTGACAGATTTTATTTTCTTGGGCTTCAAAATCCCTTCAAATGGTGACTGCAGCCATGAAATCAAAAGACACTTGCTCCTTGGAAGAAAAGCTATGACCAACCTAGACAGCATATTAAAAAGCAGACATATTACTTTGCTGACAAAGGTCCGTCTAGTCAAAGCTATGGTTTTTCCAGTAGTCATGTATGGATGTGAGAGTTGGACCATAAAGAAAGCTGAGAACCAAAGAATTGATGTTTTTGAACTGTGGTATTGGAGAAGACTCTTGAAAGTCCCTTGGACTGCAAGGAGATCCAACCAGTCCATCCTAAAGGAAATCAGTCCTGAATATTTATTAGAAGGACTGATGCTGAAGCTGAAACTCCAATATTTGGCCACCTGATGCGAAGAGCTGACTCATTTGAAAAGACCCTGATGCTGGGAAAGATTGAAGGCAGGAGGAGAAGGGGATGACAGAGGATGAGATGGTTTAGATGGCATCACTGACTCAAAGGACATGAGTTTGGATAAACTCTGGGAGTTGGTGATGGACAGGGAGGCCTAGTGTGCTGCAGTTTGTGGGGTCGCAAAGAGTTGGACACTACTGAGCAACTGAACTGAGCTGAAGTGAATACCTATTTCAAGCACATTACGTTTATTGTGCATTTCATTTCTATTATTATTACACCAGCTCCACCTCAGATCATCAGGCATTAGATCCTGGAGGTTGGGGACCCCTGGCTTAGAACATCCAAAGCTAACAGGTGAGAACTTGTAAGAATTATTTCTTTAGAGATGGCAGGCTAACTAGTAAATCATAATTGATTCCTAGAGATAACATTTTGCATTTGACACAAATTAACCCACTTCTTCAGAACTTACTAAGAATCTTACAAATGTGAAGGCTCCGTGGGCCAGTTCAGTCACCTCATGTATATTCAATGTCCCCATACTTTTAACCCATGTCCTTAATTTTAAAATGTTAACTCCAAGAAATTTTCATTCTAACACCACTCATGTCATCTGCATTTAGGGGAAAGGATAGGGGTGCCAGGAACTATTACACAAAAAAAGCAGACCTCTCACTATTGCAAGACTGTTCCAAAAGAAAATCAAAGACAAGCCTTTTCTGAACACTCTACTGAAAGATCTGGAAGTTTCATTTGCAACTCTATGATGTCTTGTAAACTCACAAGTGTGCAGAGAGGAAAAATGAAAGACAGATTAAACAAAGGAAAACACTGTGGGTCTTACATTCCTGAACATGAGCTTACTTTTCTGTTTGTTAGGATCTTGTGGAATGACTTGGAGTTTCTGACCTCTGCCCCTGACTTTGAGACAGTGATGGAAAGGGGATGAGGAGTAACGAAGCAAAGGTTGAAAGGGCCCCGAATCCAAACACACTCATGGGGATGGTGCAGTCACCCAGAGTTCCCACAGACCCCCGAGGGCCCCCAGGCCTCATCCAGTCCGCATTGTTGTTATGAAGGAGTCACATGGGAAATTGTGTAAACAGAGTGACGCAGAGGCCATTCCTGCTTAGTGACCTGGACCAGGAAGACCTATTTTTAGAAACTGCTGCAAGCCATCATGCCCTTGGACAGAACGCAGACCGAACACTATTGCTATTTTTGAACATTACTGTGCGCTGGGATTCAGTTCAAAAATGTTTGTGAAAGAGCTCCGAGAAGACAAAAATCATCTCCAGTCTCTACGTAAGGTTGAAAATCTGAATTCTGAATTTCAGTTACATACCATGGCCAAGAAGAGGCATGGAGCTAGTCTTTCATCTTGAGGAATAACCATGGAATCGCTCAAATTGACACTGATCCCATCATCTGAGGTTCAATGTGGGCCAAAGAGACAAAAAAAGAGCCACAGGAATGACTTCACAGCCAGAGGAAGGCTGCGGTGCGTCTCCTAGCAGTGCAGGCTGCATGCTTCAGTGGAGGATAGGATCACTTGGCCAGTCTGCTACAAAAACAGGCTCTCCCCCTGCCCCAGACAATCTGATCTGGGGGGTACGGGCATTTGCATGTTAAATAGGAACCACAGCTGATTTTGATGCAAGTTGTTTAAATGTGTTTCACACATTGAGGAACTGTTACAGGAAGATGACATGACACATGAAAGATGATGAAGAGTGAGAGGAGAGAATCATCACATAAAACAGGAACACACCAGATTATCAGTTCCTGGCGCTGAGGAAGGAAAAGCCATAAGATGAAGGAAAAGAAGAGCCTGGCCTTGGAGTTGGCACAGGGGCCTTGACACGGCTGACTTGTGTCAGGAAGCTTGGCTTCTCTTTCTAATTCTGTGTCTCTAGTCCTGGGATTTAGGTGGTAAAGAATCCACCTGCAATACAGGAGACCCTGGTTCAATCCCTGGGTCAGGAAGATCCCCTGGAGAAGGGAATGGCAACCCACGCCAGTATTCTTGCCTGGAGAATTCCTGGGATGGACCATGGGGTTGTAAAGAGTCAGACACAACTGAGTGATTTTCACACTCACTTCCATTTCTGGGTGCCTCAAGTTCCATAAAGCAGGCAGCAGTTTCTCCAGAAAGATCCCTCGGGGGGGTGGTCAGGAGAGGGGCTTTGTCAGTGACCTCTGATCCCCACCATCGTAAAATTCTCTTCCATCTACAGTCAGCAACAGGTCACCTTTTCCCCTTGCTTTCTTCTGACAAATCTGATTTAAGTCCAGTTTGGGTTTGACTTTCACTGCCTGGAAACATAAGCCCATCCCTGCTCCCTGAATCATGCTCTCTCGCCACATTTTCTGGATTCTGGGACAGGGAAACTGGGTTAGGAAGAAAGCACTTCTCTTAGTGAAGGATGCAAATACCTCCTCTCAACCACTGGCCCGCCAGCTCACACCTGAATGAAGGGAGGCGTGGCCAGCCCAGCGCCCAGGTTTTTTGTCACACGTGTGGTCTTTATCATCCCAGCCTTCATACAAAGCAACGATGATCATTGTCACTTCCCAGAGGAAACAAAAGGAAATCGGGAGGTGAAGGCAATGGGCCCAGCCCTCCCAGTAAGGGGCAGGCTGCTGACCAAGTCCTGTTCAATTGGAAGCCAGTGCCCATAACAATTGCATAGCACTGCCGTGGAAGAGGGGACTGAAAAAGGAGTCCCCGCCTCGGAGTGACAAGTGACAGCAGAGCCCCTGACTCTGTTGAGGCTTCACTGGGGACATAGTAACAGGCGAGCCCTGCCATAGGAAGCATCCCCAAAGCCGGGCTCCCAGGACCTAACCCCCACGGGAGGGCTGGAGAGCTACCTCACCCAGAGAAGCACGGAGTCGGGGGTGCACTCAATCTCATTTTACAGAGGGGAGAAAGCCTTCAAACAGGATCCTTCTTTGGTGAAAGGTGTGGTCAGTTTGGTGATGAGACTCTTGACCATAAGGGAACAGGGATGGCAGCAAGAAGGAGCTCAGCCTGCCCACTGCAGTGAACTCTTTTCTTTTCTTTTTTCTCGATTTAAGCATGCATGTGTACGTGCTAAGTTGATTCAGTTGTGTCCAACTCTTTGTGACGCTATGGACCATAGCCCACCAGGCTCCTCTGTCCATGAGATTCTCAAAGCAAGAATACTGGAGTGGGTTGCCAGGCCCTTTTCCAGAGGAGCTTCCTGACCCAGGGATCGAAGCGGCATCTCTTATGTCTCCTGCATTGGCAGAGTTCTTTACTAGTGCCATCTGGGAAGCCCCTTCTTTAAGCATAGACGTTTATTGGGTCACACAACCGAATAAGACTAGGATCTGACTGGATCAGGGCTTCCCAGGTGGCTCAGTGGTAAAGAATCCACCTGCCAAGCAGGAGACGCCAGTTCAGTCTCTGGGAGGGGAAGATCCCCTGGACAGGGAAATGGCAACCACTCCAGTATCCTTGCCTGGAAAATGCTATGGACAGAGGAGCCTGGCGGGTACAGTCCGTGGGGTTGCAGAGTCAGACACGACTGAAGCGACTGAAGAGCAACAGCAGCAGCTGACTGGATCGGTCTGAATCCGAGGCTCAAACAGAGTCATGAGGAATCCATCTGCACCCTTGTTTCGGGCTCCCTCTGAGTCACCCTGACACCCAGATAGGGAGTCACCATGTGACGGTAAAGGTGGTTCGCGGCTGGCAAGCTTGCAGCTAACCAGCTTTAAAAACCTCCGCTGGGGGTTCCCCTGGCAGTCCAGGGATTAAGGCTCTGCCCTTCCATTGCAGTGGGCACAGGTTTGATCCCTGGTCTGGGAACTAAGATCCAGCATGCTTCGAAAAAAGAAAAAAAGAAACCCTCAGTTGCGAGAGAGTGCACACCCTCTCCAGTGACAAGATCCAAGACAGTCAATCTTTATATAGCAGCTTACGACACCAGTGAGGGAGAGACTGCTGTTACATCCACTTTACTGATAATAAAACTGTGTCAGAGGTTAAGGCGCTCGACCAGCAAATGCTAAAGCTGGGATTCAAAGTCTGGCAACCTGGCTCAGAGGCTGTGCTCACATCCCCTGGGCCGCACAGCTGCTGCTGGGAACATTTTTGCTTTCATTGGGTATATTTTCCTCCAGAAACATTCACAGAGCATGTATCATGTGCCAAGGACCATTCCAGGCACCGGGGACGCCACACGGAACAAAATCTCTGCCATTGAGGAGTTTAGCATCCAATGAGAGGAAACGGAATGAATAACTTTAGGAGTCTATGTCTCATAAGTGAAAATAAAAAGGGTTGTAGGCATGTAGGAAGAAAGCTGCAGTTTGGTTTTGGGCTTTTTTTGGCTGTGCTATGCAGCATGCAGGATCTTAGTTCCCCGACCAGGGATTGAACCCATACCTGCTGCAGTAGAAGTGCCAGCCTTAACCACTGGAATACCAGGTAAGTCCCCTTTTTTAATAATTTAATATAATTTTGGGGGCTGCTGCTGCAATTTTTTAACTGACTATACAGGGCCAAGCTTGACATTTGAGCAAATACCTGAAGGAAGCAAGGGAATAAGTCAAAGGGTAAAATTGATTAAAAAAAATTTTTTTTAACTTATTTTTTTTAATGTAAATAATACTCAGCTGCTAGTGAAAAACAATGATTCTCTTTCATCTTTTGCTCCTTTAAAGTCATGAGTGTGAAGAACGGAAGGTTACAAAAACATCTCACTCCAGGGACAGCTCCACAAAAGAGGATTTTCCGTGTCAAAGGATTTGTCAACCTCGTTCATTTATGATCAATAAATACCAAAGGCTGATTCCCAAGAGACACCTTTAAGGAAAGATTGAAAAAATCCTTTCAAAATAGATGGCCAGTGGGAGTTTGGTATATGACGCAGGGAACCCAGGTGCTCTGTGACAACCTAGGGGGGTGGGAGGTGAGGGAGGTGGGAGGGGGGTAGAAGAGGGAGGGGACATATGTATACCTGTGGCAGATTCATGTTGATATATGGCAGAAACCATCACAATATTGTAAGGTAATTATCCTACAATCAAAAATAAATTATTTTTTAAAAGGCCAGAGTCACAGTCTTCACAAAAAGAATGTAGCAACCCTCCCCTATAAACCATAAATACACTGATCAAGCAACCATCCAGGGATAATTTCACACATCCTGCTTGCTAAGCCAACACAGCATCAGACAGGAGTTTGACAGCAGAATGAGGGGGGAGTGGAGAAATGGCATCTTTCAAATGCACGGATGAACTATACAGACAATCTGGCAGCAAGTGGATAGAGTGATGGTGGGTTCTAGATCAGTGGGCCACAGAACAAAAAATGTTAGTGACAGAAGCAGAAGCAGAGTGAGGCTGGTCTGACAGCCTTTTACCAAGGACACACTAGGCTCCTCAAAACTGCCACATGCTAGGATGCCAGAGGTTTAACAGAACCGTGAGATGACAGGTGGCTCAGTCGTGTCCAACTCTTTGCAACCCTATGGACTGTAGCCTCTGTCCATGGGGATTCTCCAGGCAAGAATATTGGAGTGGGTAGCCATTCCCTTCTCCAAGGGATCTTCCCGATCCAGGGATAGAACCTGGGTCTCTTGCATTGCAGGCAGGTTCTTTAACATCTGAGCCACCAGGGAAGCCTTATAGAAGAAAGAACCTTAGGGGTCATGTCTAGCCAGACAGATCCAGGGGTTCGAAAGCTAAGCACCTGCGTGGGGTTTTTAGTGTTTCTAAACCAATACTTTAAACCTCTTGCCAGGACCTTACTAGGCCACATGTGATCTTGAAGCAGTTAGAATTAAATAAGGCATAACATTATTTAATTCCCTAGCATTTGGGCTTCCCAGGTGGCGTGAGTGGTAAAGAACTTGCCTGCCAATGCAGGGGACATAAGACACGTCGGTTTGATCCCTGAGTTGGGAAGACCCACTGGAGGAGGGCATGGCAACCCACTCCAATATTCTTGCCTGGAGAATCCCATGGACAGCGGAGCCTGGTGGGCTACAGTCCGCAGAGTTGGACATGACCGAATCGACTGAGCACATATGCACAGGACCTAACAATATTCTAACAGTGGAATTATCCCGAATAGGACAAAACTGTCAGGACCCTCAAAGCTCGGATGTACCATTAAGGACATGTGTGGTGATGACTAGCTTTTAACAAGTCTTTCCAGAAACCATTTCTCTATCCCTGGGTCCCAAGAAATGGGGGACTGGTGCTAAGACCAGTGTGATTTTTAAAAACAGGGATGGATGAAATAAATAAAACAAGCTCAAGTGCTCGCTTCACTGAGGGCTTCTTTTCTTTTTTAAAAATTTTATTATTGGAGTATAATTGCTTTACAATGTTGTGTTAGTTCTGCTGTACAACTAAACAAATCAGCCGTTCAGTTCAGTTCAGTTCAGTTCAGTCGCTCAGTCGTGTCCGACTCTTTGCGACCCCACGAATTGCAGCAGGCCAGGCCTCCCTGTCCATCACCAACTCCTGGAGTTTACTCAAACTCATGCCCATCGAGCGGTGATGCCATCCAGCCATCTCATCCTCTGTCGTCCCCTTCTCCTCCTGCCCACAACCCCTCCCAGCATCAGGGTCTTTTCCAATGAATCAACTCTTCGCATGAGGTGGCCAAAGTATTGGAGTTTCAGCTTCAGCTTCTAATGAATATTCAGGACTGATCTCCTTTAGGATGGACTGGTTGGATCTCCTTGCAATCCAAGGGACTCTCAAGAGTCTTCTCCAACACTACAGTTCAAAAGCATCAAGTTTTCAGCACTCAGCTTTCTTCACAGTCCAACTCTCACATCCATACATGACCACTGGAAAAACCATAGCCTTGACCAGATGGACCTTTGTTGGCAAAGCAATGTCTCTGCTTTTTAATATGCTGTCTAGGTTGGTCATAACTTTCCTTCCAAGGAGTAAGCGTCTTTTAATTTCATGGCTGCAATCACCATCTGCAGTGATTTTGGAGCCCCCAAAAATAAAGTCTGACACTGTTTCCACTGTCTCCCCATCTATTTCCCATGAGGTGATGGAATCAGATGCCATGATGTTAGTTTTCTGAATGTTGAGTTTTAAGTCAACTTTTTCACTCTCCTCTTTCATTTTCATCAAGAGGCTTTTTAGTTCCTCTTCACTTTCTGCCATAAGGGTGGTGTCATCTGCATATCTGAGGTTATTGATATTTCTCCCAGCAATCTTGATTCCAGCTTGTGCTTCATCCAGCCCAGCGTTTCTCATGATGTACTCTGCATATAAGTTAAATAAGCAGGGTGACAATATACAGCCTTGACATACTTCTTTTCCTATTTGGAACCAGTCTGTTGTTCCATGTCCAGTTCTAACTGTTGCTTCCTGACCTGCATACAGGTTTCTCAAGAGGCAGGTCAGGTGGTCTGATATTCCCATCTCCTTCAGAATTTTCCACAGTTTATTGTGATCCACATGGTCAAAGGCTTTGGCATAGTCAATAAAGCAGAAATAGATGTTTTTCTGGAACTCTCTTGCTTTGTCGATGATCCAGTGGATATTGGCAATTTGATCTCTGGTTCCTCTGCCTTTTCTAAAACCAGCTTGGACATCTGGAAGTTCTCAGTTCACGTATTGCTGAAGCCTGACTTGGAGAATTTTGAGCATTACCTTACTAGCGTGTGAGATGAGTGCAATTGTGCGGTAGTTTGAGCATTCTTTGGGATTGCCTTTCTTAGGGATTGGAATGAAAACTGACTTTTCCAGTCCTGTGGCCATTTCTGAGTTTTCCAAATTTCCTGGCATATTGAGTGCAGCACTTTCACTGCATCATCTTTCAGGATTTGAAATAGCTCAACTGGAACTCCATCACATCCACTAGCTTTGTTCATAGTGATGCTTTCTAAGGCCCAGTTGACTTCACATTCCAGGATGTCTGGCTCTAGGTGAGTGATCACACCATTGTGATTATCTGGGTCGTGAAGATCTGTTTTGTACAGTTCTTCTGTGTATTCTTGCAAACAAATCAGCTATATGTATACATATATTCTCTCTTTAGCCTCCCTCCTACCCCACCTCCATCCCACACCTCCAGGTCATCACAGAGCACCATCTCTAGGGACCTCTAGATGTTGTCTTCACACTGTACATCTCATTAGATTGAGGAAGTTCGATGGCATCAAGCCATCTTTCTTTCACGGTTGGTTTCACGGGGGCACCATTCAGAAATGGCATGTAGAGTGAACACAGCAACAGCAGTGTGATGGCTGTGGTACCACCCGCTCAAAACAGCGGCCCCAACACCTGCCAGTAAAGATGAGCTCCGGGGGCAAGGGCACGTGATAACAGCTTGGGTCACAGGTGTTCCCAGGAGGGCCAGACAGTTGTGCCCCTGCCCAGGCCCACGTGTCACTTGATGAGCTTTTTAAGAAGTGGCACTCCATACAGCAGTCATGAGAAACAGATGTCATAGAAATGGGACGGCAAAAGCCACTGCTGGAGCAGCCAGTGTCCCGCAGGCCTCTCTGGGTCCCGGGAGGTCCGGAGACCTCAGCAGGGGCTCTGTGTTTGCACCGTGTTGTTATTCAGTCGCTAAGTCATGTCCGACTCTTTGTGACCCGTGGACTGCAGCACACCAGGCTTTCCTGTCCTTCACCATCCCCTGGAGTTTGCTCCAACTTCCATCCATTGAGTCGTTGATGCCATCCAACCATCTCATCCTCTGTCGCCCCCTTTTGCTGCCCCCATTCTCGAGGCTCTGCTCTACTTGTTGCCTTTCTTGATTTACCTTTCCCCCCCCCTTTTTTTTTGGAAATCACTCTTGTTATGTTTTACCTCCAGCGTTATTATTTGGCTGTGCTGGGTCTTAGTTGTGGCATGTGGGCTTCTCTTTAGCTGTAGCACATGGGCTTAGTTGCTCTGTGAAGCATGTGGAATCTTAACTCCCTGACCAGGGATTGAACTTGAATCCCCTGCACTGGAAGGCAGATTCTTAACCACTGGACCCCAGAGAATCCCTTGATTTGCCTTCTTGATTCTCCTCCTGCTGCTATTCTCATGACCCCCTCATATCTGCGTATCTTTCTTCCCCCTCTCAGTTTCTAGCTACTCATTGTTTCTCTTTATCACTTTCACTTACAGCTTAAACCAGTGGTTCTCAAAGTTTACTGCCCTTTAGAATCACGAGGGCAGCTATGAAAATGTCCAACACCAGGCTACACTCTCTTATCAATTAAATTGGAATCTTTGGGGGAGCCAGGCATCAGTTCATTTGCTATTAACTCCTTAGGTAATTTTAATAAGTAGTCAAGTGTGAGATGGACTATTTAAGCCATTTTTTTGTTTGTTTTGCTTTTAGGTCATGCTTCCCATCCTATGGGATCTTACTTCCCTGACCAGGGGTTGAACTCATGCCCCCTCCATTAGAAGCACAGACTCTTAACTACTGGACCACCAGGG